>NC_138379.1:14676365-14696878 GCF_054177405.1 Leptonychotes weddellii
CTTCCCTCCTACCCTCCCTCTCCTCCCACCACCCTCCTCCCTCCCTCCCTCTCCTCCTCTCAGCGTTTTAGCTCAGTGCATCTCCCTCTCTGTTACCAGTATCAGTCTCCATCTCCAGGCCTCTCACTCCGTCCATCTTGCTTTCCTGAATCTCAGAGAAGGGGTCTGAGGCCCAGAGAACGCTGGGGTGAAGCGCAAGGACAGTGAATCAACTCAGAACCCTGAATCTGTGCCTTACACATCGCCCCTTCCCCACAGCCCGGTCACTCTAGTCTCTGGGACAGCCCCTCATCGCCCTCTGTCCCCCCGCCCCAACACACACACACACACACACAGAGTAGCCCCAGAGCCCAGCCTAGCCCGCAGGCCTCTCCGTGATCCTGGCTCCGTTCTACTCTGGGCTGGAGTGCCTGGTTGCCATGGTTACCCCGGCTCTCCTCAGAGGCCACAGGGGATGGCTGGCGCTGGTGGCTTGGACTAACTGGGACCAGAAACACCTCCCTGGCTCCTGTGTCCCCCCAACAGGTGTCTCTCCCCATCTCCAAGGTATTCCAGCCTGGAGAACCCACTGTACTTCTCTAGGAGGCCATACAACCTTCTTTTTTTTTTTTTTATTAAAGATTTTATTTATTTATTTGACAGAGAGAGAGACACAGCAAGAGAGGGAACACAAGCAGGGGGAGTGGGAGAGGGAGAAGCAGGCTCCCCGCAGAGCAGGGAGCCCGATGCGGGACTCGATCCCAGGACCCTGGGATCATGACCTGAGCCGAAGGCAGACGCTTAACGACTGAGCCACCCAGGCGCCCCGCCATACAACCTTCAAAAGGACATTTGAAGGTCTTCCTTCGAAGGAAGTCAGACCCACAGCTCCCTCATCTCAGCTGGATTCATGACCAGGACACCATTAGCCAAGTGTAGATCAAAGCTTCCGAGCCCTTGCTAACACTCATGCAATCAATCATTCAATCATTCATTCATTCAAACATTTGGAGATAGAGGGTTGAATAAAGATAGGTCTCTACCTTGGAGAAGCCCCACAGAGGAGAGGGACAGAAGACTCTGGAAACATGAACCTGCCTGAGCCTAGAGCATCCAAAAGGTCCCCCAGAGGACAGGGTAATGGCTGGCCCTAGAAGGTGAATAGGGATAGGAGAAAGAGAGTGACTGAGGTTTGAGTGCAAATGACTCAGCTTGGGCAAAGGCACTGGGGTCGGGGAGAATGTCACAGTGCAGCTAACAGGAGCTCTGTGAGGGCAGTAGCCTTCATGCCTCATTCAGTGTCGGGCAGAATACATGGTAAACCAATGCTGAGGGAGTGAAAGAAGGGGTGAATGAAAGAGCTGCAAGAGGCTCAGCGGAGGCTGGAGGCACGAGGCACGTGGAGGGGTCAGGACAGAAGAATTGCAAAGAAGTTTCCAGGCAGGTTGTATTGAAGACCTTTCCGCCCATGCCAAAGAGGTGGGACTTCATGCCTCAGCCAACTAAGGGTTTTGTTTGCTTGCTTGCTTTTTTAAAGAAATGAAACTCTGGCAGCTGTTTGGAGGAAGAACAGGAGTTTGAAGTTGTAAGGTTCGCATGTCCAGAGCTGACCTGTTGGTCTTCCTCAGCGCCGCTCCCCGCCACCAAAGCTGCAAGAAACAGCAAGAGCCATGGCTTTCTCCATCCAACTGATGGCAACTCCATCCTGCCAGTTGCTCAGGCTGAACACCCTGACGTCATCCTTGACTCATCTCTTTCTCTCCCCCTTGCATCTGATGCGTCCGGAAATCCTGTTAGCTGCACTTTCAAAACGTGCCTGGAATCCAACCGCTTCTCCCCACCTCCACCTCCCCCGGCCTCGTCCAAGGCACTCTCACCTCTTGCCCTGCCTACTGCCCCAGCCCCTAACCTTCTGCTTCCCCGTCCCCGTGCCTCGCCCTCCCCTCAGTCTCCTCTTATCCGGCAGCCACAATGATCCTGTTAAAATGGGAGTCACATCTTGTCACTCCTCAGCTCCAAGATCCGAGATGGTTCCATCTGATGCTGGGTAAAACCCGAAGTCTGTGTAGTGGCCCAAGGGCCCTGCGGGATCTACCCTCTCACCCCTCATGTCCCTGATTTCCTCTCCTACAAGTCTGCACCCTCTGTACCCTACAGCACTCTGGCCTCCTGACTCTTCTTCAAACGCTTCAGGCAACCGCCTGCCTCAGGGCCTTTGCACCGGCAGGTTCCCATTGCCTGGTGTGCTCTGCCCCCAGAGGCTTCGTTGCCTTCACCTTCACTTCCTGCACAACTTTGCTCAAAAGTCATCTTCTCAACAAGCCCCACCTAGCACTGTGTTAGTGTCCTAGGGCTGCCATAACGAAGTGGCACAAACTAGGGGGCTTAAACGACAGAAATCTGTTGTCTCACAGCTCTGGAGGCTACAAGTCCTAAATCTTGGTGTTGCCAGGTTCGTGGTTTCTGCAGGCTGTAAGGGAGAACCCCGTTCCACGGTCTGCTCTAGCTGCTGGGGGTTTGTGGGTCATCTTCGCTATTCCTTGGCTTGTGGATCTCTGCCCTTCCCCTCGCACCTGGCGCTCTCCCCATGTGCGTGTCGGGGTCCAGACTCCCCCTTTTCATAAGGACGCAGTAGGGGCCCACCCTAGCCCAGGATAACCTCATTTGGACTAAACGAATGACAACAAGGTCACATGCTGTGGTACAAATGAAATTTGTGGGGGAGACACAATTCGACCCATCACAGCCCCCAAATTTAAAATTGTACCCCCACCTCCGACCTCCCCAATCCCAATCTCTCTGTATTTTTACAGTGTGATCACCCCCTCACATCTACACTGCTCACTTGTGATGGTTATGGTTTGTTGCCTCCCCTCCCCCTACGCGAATATAAGCTCCATGAGGACAAGAGTGAAATATCCCAAGTGCCTAGGTCATGCCTGACACATCCCGGGATCTGACGAACCTGGCCGGGTGAAAGGGGACTGACAGGAACCCGGGGAGCATTCAGGAGGCTGTCGTGGTACCCAGGCCTTTGCAGCCCAGACCGAGGCCATGCAGAAGGGCTGACAAGCAGGGCATAAACTAAGAGGATATTATGTGGACAGAATTTGGTGGCTTTAAAGGATTTAAAATTGGCGGGGGGGGAGCAGGTAAAGATAGAAGACATTCCAGATTTTTCTAATCTTTTTCGAGCTTCTCAGCTCTATAGCAGACACTGTTGGTTGGCTGCCCCCGAATCGTGCCCACCCCCCACCTTGCCACCATAAAGGAGAAGTCAAGAGGCTCAGAGAGTCCGGCAGCTCTGACAGCCATAACGTTGTCGTGACATTAACCCAACACCAGCCATCCCTCCCTCCAGACATTTTGATTTGTGAAAAGCATAAAGCCCTATAGGTTTAATCTCGAGTCAGCTGATGTGACAGATTCTCAGATGGGCTCTCTCAATCTCCCTCCTTGGGGGCAAGTTGGAGGGCCGAAAACTAAGATTCCCAGACTCCCCTGCGGTGGGATTCCGGGGCATGAGGCTCTGCAGGTCAGTGCGCCCGCCTGAGGTGTGGAGGGAAGAAGAGAGGAGGCAGCCACCAGCCTCACGGGGGTGGCAGCTGCGGAGACCGCAGGCCCCAATCACAGTGATGGCTGTGGCCTTCCCCACCGAAGTCCCCGGCAGCCCCCCGACTGTGCCGCTCCAGCTCTCCCCATGTTTTTGCAAACTCCTCATTCCCTGATGTAATTCACGGGCTGCTTAGGATTCAGAGTTTCCCGCTTCCTGTGCTGAACCCCCACAGCCGGGTCCTGTGTCAACTCCCTCGCTGCTCTCTCCTTGTCTCCCCTCCCGCAGCCTGGAGAATTCCTTCTGGCTGGAAGCATGGGTGGAGATCATCTTTTGTCTCCCGCACGCCCCTCTCCCAAAGATCTACCATCCCAGGACTTGAGTGCCTCCCACCCTTTATGAGACCTTCAAAGTCCAGAGTCCATCCATTTCTGGTTCTCCGCTCTCTCTGGGGCATCCTGGGTGAGGAAGTGGCCAATTTGCAATTCAGCTGCTGGTTCAGGAGGATGGAGGCTGGGCCCAAATTGGGCCTGGAGGACACGGAGGAGACAGACGGATGTTGCAGTCCTAATCGTGATAGCTAAGGCCTGTGCCGCTCACCGCGCATTTTGTATTTTTCTCAGTTAATCCTACAACAAGCCAAAGAGGTGGGCACTGTTGTCATTCATCTTGTGCATTGCGGGAAACTGAGGCTCACAGCCTCCCGAGGCAGCCTTGCCCCTTCATGCTTAGCTGCCCCGACTCTGGTTGAGTTCTGGCTCTCCCTGAGCCCATGACCACTTCCATCAGGCCTCCACTTCCGGGCCCTGGTCTGTCCTCCTTGCTTCCTTCGGCAGCTGGGAGGCCAAAAGGTTTCACATTACAGGGATCGTGTCCCACCCAAAACGTCAGGGCCAAGGCAGCCTGACCCAACTCGGAGGGCTTAAACTTTGGAGTGGAAAGAGGGGGGCCTGAGACTCAACCAGTCACTTGTGTGATCTGGAATACGTCTCCACCTGTCTGAGCCTCAGCTGTGACCAGGGCCTCCCTCCATCCCTGGGGGCTGCATCAGTGTGGATACAAAGAGCAAGGAGCCCAACAAAAAGTGACCTGAAGTCTAGGGAATTTTATTTTATTAATTTATTATTAATTTTATTTTCTCCAGAGAGACAGTGGGCCCCTTCCTCCTGCTGTTCCTTTTTAAGAGGCAAAAGAACCTTCTAGAAGCAGTCCATCAGATCCCTGCTTGCATCCCACTGGATGGAATTGCACATAGGCCCTAGTTCCATGCCTGGCATCTTAGTCTGCTTGGGCTGCCATAATAAAGGGCCACAGACTGACTTAAACACCAGAAATTTATTTTCTCACAATTCTGGAGGCTAGCCATCCAAGATCAAAGTGTGGGCAGGGTTTCTTCTGAGGCCTCTGCCCTTGGCTTGTCTATGGTCACCTCTCCCTGTGTCTTCACACTGTCCATGCATGTCTATGTCCTAATCTGTTCCTATAAGGACATCAATCAAATTGGGTTAGGATTCATCCTAGTAACGTATTTTCACCTTAATTACCTCTTTAAAGACTCTATCTTTAAATACAGTCCCATTCTGAGGTACTGGAGGCTAGGACTTCAACATGAATTTCAAGAGGACACACTAGAACTCATAACAGCTGGTGATAGCTCCATAAATGTGAGCTATTGGTATTTGTATTCACATTTGTGTTGTTTTATTATTGTGTTCTCCACCTCTACAATGGAAACTGAAGTCTCTGCTCTACCTAACTGAATTGTTTGCACAACATCAAAAGATCATATAAGAGATACTACTTTACAAATGAAAATTCTAACCCAGAGAGGAGTCACTGCTAGTAGGACTCAGGGAGACTATCCTCCGGAGGACCGGGAGTGGGCCTTTGGCCCCTGGTTCCTGTCTGCTTTGCTGGGTGAAGCCTGGAGGCCTGGCTGGTGGTGGTGCCCTGTTGTCCCTGGCTTTATGGTCTTGCCTACCAGGTGGCATCTCACAGCTGGAGTGATGACAGCTGAGTGGGCCATTGGCAGCAGGGGAATTAGCAGCTCCTGGGGGTGAGGGAGGCTGGTGGGATGGACCGATCTCTGGGCAGGCACCAGGCTTGGCAGCTGATGGCAGCCAGGACTGACGGGTGGAAGGTACTAGAGCAGTTTCTGCCCTCTGGGGGCCGACTCTGTCCCTGCTCTGAGCATCAACAGGGGAATTTCTTTTTAGCTATTCCTGGAGGATTCCTTCTTACCCTGATTGAGCTCTCAGAGGGAGAAGGCAAAGAGTGGAGGGGAAATCAGCCAGGATGAACAGGAGGGTCAGAGATGCCTTTCATGGCTGTGCCCCTGGTTGACCATATGCTCTCACTCATTCATTCATCCATTCACTCATTCATTCATTCTTTCTTTCTTTCCACAAATAGTTGAGTTCCTTTACATAGGTCAGGCATTATTCTGGGTACCAGTGATCTGGTGGTGAACAAAACAAAGTCCCTGGCCTCACAGAGTTTACAGTCTAGTGGAGACAGACAATGAATACATAAGCCCGTATTTATAGAATGTAATGGCAGGTGACTATGATGACAAGAGAAGCAGGGTAAGGGGACAGAAAATGAGAGAGAGCGGTATCTAAAACAGGGTCCAGGAGGGCCTCTCTGGGAGAAGACCCTTGAGCAGAGACCTGCATGAGGCAAGAGAGAGAGCCATGCCATGGGAATAGAATTCCAGCCTGTGGGGGGTGGGGCAGGCACGCTGGAGCCCAAGAGAAAAATGTGCTTGGTGTGTTTGAGAAAGAGCCAGGAGCCAGTGTGGCTGGAAGGAAGTGAGCGGGGAGATGGATCCTGCAGGTCCCCCAAGGCCAGGGAGAACGCTCTGGCTTTCACCTCCAGTGGGAGGGGAAAGCATTATCAAGTTCAAGAAAGGGTGTGATTTGCTGTGGGCAGAATAGAAGGGCTCACACTGCAAGAGCTTGCAAGAATAAGGTGAATTAATTCCTGAAAAGACTTACAGAAAGTGCCGTATGAGGCTATATGTCATTATTATTGTTGTTACCCATTTTACAGAAGAAGAAACTGAAGCTTTGAGTGATAACTAACTTGCCCAAGGTCAACCACTAGCATGAGGTGGGAGCCAGTCTTTTATAAGAGCCTGGGCTCAGTGGCACTACGGATTAGCGATTCAGCAAACTCACATCCAAGTCTTGGCCCTGTCACGTATTAGCTGTGACTTTGGGGGACTAACTTTCCATGGTTCCTTTTCTGCATCTATAAAATAGAGGTGTGGCAGATGGCCTCAAAGACGGTACCCGTGGTCCTGTCCCTGGTGCTCATGGCCTTGTGTCTTCCTCTCCACTGTGTAACCTGCTCCTAACCAAGAGGATACAACAACGTTGAAGAATGTCATTTCTCTGATTAGGTTACGAAAGCTTGCCAGTTCCATCCTGCGAGGAGACTCTCTTGACTTCTGAGCTTGCTGACTTTGAGGAAGCAAGCGGCCCTGTGGGACAGGCCCACGTGGTAAAGAACCGAGGACAGTCTCGGGCCACAGCCCACAGGGAATACACTGCTGCCAACATCCCCTGGGAAACGGAACCATGGACAGTCGAGCCTTCAGATGAGACTGCATCCCTGGCAGACAGCTTGGCCACAGCCTGAAGCAGAGGGTACAGCTGAGCCATGCCCATGTTCCTGACCCCCAGGCAATAAATGTGTGTTTTCTTACACTGCTAAGGTTTGGAGTAATTCGCTACATGGCAAGAGATAACTAATACAAAGGCAATACTTGTGCCTACCACTGACAGGTATTTGGGGCACCAAACACAACGTTTTGTATGAGACATGTAGCCTCGTGCCTAACACAAAGTGAGTTTTAAAAGTAGCTATTATCACTTTAATAATTAAGCCTTCCCAGAGGGTAAATGAGAAGACTCTACTCCCTGAACTTTGGGTCTGAACAGTGCTTGGGGTTTACTTTTGCTAAGATCTGAATCTAGAAAGGCCAGGCTTGGACCATCTGCTCCAAGGTCAGGGCTACCCCTGGATGATTCACTTTGCCCCTGCAGAGGGTCCCAGGCATCCTGATGCCCACGACATGGAGGGTCCCATGCTGAGCGGTGGCCCGGTTTGCATCCCCAGCTTCAACTTCCAAGTGACCTCAAGGTTTGCACTCCTGGCTCTCCCTGCTCACCTCTGGAAGCCCACCCTTCCCAGAGAGGGGACCTGCCTCCCTAAGCCCAGAGAGGAAGGGGTTAGTGGGTCGGAGGAGGGCACAGCCCAGCCAGAGGCTCGGCGGTGTGCTCGGCCAGGCCTCTCCTTTGGGGAGCAGCCCCTCTGTGTCAGAGGTGTCCAGGTTCTGGCATTTTGTCCATGGGGCCAGGGCTGTCCTGCCGTTGCTGTCGGCATGGGCCGCACCCCCTACCACACGTGCACAGGCAGAAGCCTCCAGCCATGAGTCATCGGCTCCAAGGCCTTATGACCGTGACCTTATGAGCCAGGCGTCTGTCCATGCTCTCAGAGGCAGGACATGCCACATTCAGTCACCTGCACCACCCTCTGACCTCCCCAGCGCACAGCTAGGTGTAGAACAGGGTCTCGGGACGGCTCACTCTCTGTCTCTGTGTCTCTGTCATGTTGTCTTGTCTCTCTCTCCCTCGTCTCCTCATCTCTCTGTCTGTCTGTCTGTCTCTCTCCCTCTCTGTCTCCCCCTCCACCTCATTCTCCCCGTGCCCTCCTTGGTGTCAGGGAGGCTCCCTTCATGGCTGTCCTGCTTCTTAACACCACCCTGGGCTTTCCTGCCTGTGTGTCTCCTGAGACAGCTGAGCCTGCCCCTCAGCCCACTGTCATCTCCATGCAGTCAAGTCCTGGCTCGAGGGCCACCTCTTCTGGGAAGCCCCCCCTCATTACCTCCTCGTCCCCTCCCCCACAACTGAGAGCTCACTCCCTCCAAGTCCCAGGAGCTGAGCTCTCTCTACCTGCTGCCATGTGATCTGTGCACAGGCCCACGCCCCCCTCTCCTCCTCCTCCCCTCCCCCTCGTCTACATGCACACCAGGCTCAGCCTTCCTCAAGGGCACTGGCAAACGTCAGCCCTGAAAGGGAGGTGGGAAGAAGGAAGGAGGGAGAGGAGACAGATAGGGACATAAAGACGCCAAATGAATTTATGAAGTGCTTCCTATGTGCCAGGCTTTGTCCAGCGTGCTCCCCAGGACAGAATCAGCAGCTCCCTCCGAGAGCTGGGGGGATGGAAGCAAGCCGGAAGTAGAATTGTGATTACTGCCACAGAAAGGGAAGACCAGGGTGGTGGGCGTCCACGGGCTACACTCCTTCTCCTGGACTTGGGGGTCTGACCAAGCTTCCTGGAGAATGTTGTGTCTAGATTGGAACCTAAAGGCCCAGTTAGCAAGGTGAGGAGGGAAGGAAAAGTGTGGCAGACAGAAGGAACAGCCAAAGGGGAGGCTCAGCGGCCGGGAGGGTAGCGTGGGTAGATGGATAGATGAGGGGGTGGGGTGAAGGAAAGGTTGAATGGGGGCATGACTGAGTGAATGGGTGGGTGTATGAACGGATCCAAGAATAGTGTGGAAGATTCGAGAAGGCACACCACCTGCCTGGCCAATATAGTGTCCTAGGGTCCGAACAGCTACCTCTAGCAGGAGGCAAGGGGTCGGATCTTGGGCCAGGCCATGATCCTCTGGCCCTTTGATCTGAATCACAAGCCGGCACTAATGATCACTGGCCCCACTCCGGGCCCCAGAGACCAGACCCTCGGGCCGACCCCCTTCCGTGCCTTTCTTGGAGGGATCCTGGAGATCGGGTTATTTATAGACGATAACCTCTCTGCCCCACCCCCCTGCAGACACTTGCCTCTCTCTGGCCACTTCCTTCTATTCTTCTGCCCTGTGTGAGGGCGGCAAAAGCCCCCAGTCCACAGAGGCCCCCCCCCCCCACCGCTTTCTCCTTATCTGCCCCCTGGTGCATTTCCTGCCTAAGGAGACAGGGAGAGAAAGGCAGGCCCTCCTGAGAGGGTTTGCGATGGTGGGAGCAAGGCTCTCGGAGGCTCTGGGACAGGGCGGACCACCCAGGGCCGAAGGGCCCCTGTCCGGCCAGGTTCCTCTGCCAGCACGGGGTGCCCAGGTGGGGGGCACTCAGGTCCCTCTGACAGCTCGGGGTGTGCAAGTGGGGGGCTCCCGCACGTGGGGCTGGGATGGCGATGACAGTGTATGCTGCCTCTGCCTAGTCTTCGTCCCTGGGTGAGTCACAGCCTCCCTTGGCCTCAGTTTCCCCATCTGGGAGAGAGGTCCCGGAGCTGGTGCGGGGTCAAGGGAGGCAGTGGAAGTCACAGCCCGGCTGAGGACGGTTAGCGTCTGGCGTTAGAGCAGAGACTCCTCTGAGGAGCTGTGTGGGGAGGGGTGAGGGGCTGCTGGCCAGGCCTGCAGGACCTCGGGCAGGGCACGGGCAGGGGTGGGGTAGCGGGCGCATCTCCAGCCTGCTGAGCTCAGGTCTGGCACTTCCTCCCCCGGGACTGGGAATTGTCTGCCTCTGGCTTCCAGGAAAGACTCGGGCTGCCTCCCCACCGCTAGCCCTCCCACACCCCCGCACACACGGAGATGCGCACGCACAGAGCCAGACAGACATTTACGCACAGACACACGCAGATACACACACACAGGCAGATTCACACACACACCCAGCCACACACAGACACACACACACAGGGCAGGGATGGAGGGGCTCCCTCCACTGTCCTCCTGCAGCAGGTGGGAGAAAGGCCCACAGAGCCCCCCGGCCCCACTCTTACCCTGGGCTCCCACTAGGAGCCCGACACATCCCTTCCTCACCAGGGGGCTCAGAGAGAAGTGCCTGCGACCCCCTGTGACTTGAAAAACCATGGGGCGACGAAGTGGCAGAGCTGACATCGAAGGACAGAGTGGTGGCTTCGGGTGCTGAGCACTGGGGGGCCTTGCTCCAGAGCAGACCCCAAATAGGGAAGAGCCTGGCTCTCTTCCAGGCTGCAGGCCGGGAGGAGTCGCCGAGGGAGGTGAGTGGCCGAGGGCAGGGCGGGAAGTAGGAGAGGTGCTGGCAGCTTCACAGGGACGTCGGGGGTCGGGACAGCCTCTCTCAGGAGGAGACACTGACCTCTGGCCACCCTGAAACCGGGAAGACTGTTCCAGGTGGAGAGGCGCCAGGAGGAGAAAGAGTTCACCATCACAATGTCCCCATCCAGACTCATCCTGCCTGACTTGGCTTCTCCTCCAGCCATTACCTGCTGTCCCCGGTCATTCGCGGCTGCTCCCCGGGGGCCTCCCAGCCCCTCTGTCACGAGGCTGAGACCTCTGTCTCTGAAATGGTTCTGCCATCAAGCTCCTACCCGCATCCCCAGCCTGGGTGGGGAGACACCCCTCCCTGGTCCCATAGCTCGAGTCCACATCCTCCTCCCTGATCCCAGGGATTGTTCCAGAACCCACAACTTCATGGAGCTATCCTGCTTGCGAAACTCCATGGCTCCCCATTGCCAAAACAACCAGAACCACGGTGCTTCGCCAGGCCTCTCGGTCATGTCACAATGACATCACAGTCTCCCATGCAAGCCCAGGTCCCTGCCACTAACCCCGTTGCCCCTCACAAGAAACACATCAGGTCGGGCGCCTGGGTGGCTCAGTTGGTTGAGCGACTGCCTTCGGCTCAGGTCATGATCCTGGAGTCCCTGGATCGAGTCCCGCATCGGGCTCCCTGCTCGGTAGGGAGTCTGCTTCTCCCTTTGACCCTCCCCTCTCTCATGTGCTCTCTCTTTCTCATTCTCTCTGTCTCAAATAAATAAATAAAATCTTTAAAAAAAAAAAAAAAAGAAACACATCAGGCTCTCTTGTCCTCTACGCCTTTACTCGGGCCTTTCCCCCGGCCCGAATGCCATCCCCCCCTCCCACCGTGCATCCGTCTTCATTTCCTGTGGAGCTCTTACTCTGTGATCACCCCTGCACCCCAGGTCCCTGGCACCTCGCACGTGCCTCTGTCCATTGCCTCGACATGCTGCCGTGGAGGGGTCAGTATCCTGCCTTCTCATATCTGTGTCCCCGGTCCCAGCCCAGGCCCGAGAGACAGGAGGGAAAGCAGGGTGGCGAACTGGGTGACAAACTCACGTAGGGGTCCCGGCTCAGCAGCTCCCACCTGGATGGTCTCAGTTTCCTCATCTATAAAATGGGGATAATAATTTCTCTTACATCAGCTTGTTGAGATGATTCAATGGCACGAATCGCTGGATGGCACTACCCCAGGGGATGTTTTGGAAATGGATGAGGGCGTTCTGGATCGTCCCAACAGTGGGGGCAAGTGGAGAGAACTGCTGTATTGAGTGGGCAGCAGACTGGGGAAGGCAAGGGATGCGCAAGGAGGGGGACAGTCCTGCCCGGTGAGGAATCGCTCCATAACCCACATGACTGCCGTGTGTCCTGATGGACATGCGTGCAGGGGAGAAAAGATGTTTTTTTGTTTTGTTTTGTTTTTAAAGATTTTATTTATTTATTTGACAGAGAGACACAGCGAGAGAAGGAACACAAGCAGGGGGAGTGGGAGAGGGAGAAGCAGGCTCCCCGCGGAGCAGGGAGCCCGATGCGGGACTCGATCCCAGGACCCTGGGATCATGACCTGAGCTGAAGGCAGTCGCTCAATCAACTGAGCCACCCAGGCGCCCGAAAAGATGTTTATAATTATGTGAGTCTAGACTCTAGCTCTGCCTTACATATAATAGAAAGCATTTTTGCACAGTTTGAATATACACTGAATCGTCCAGAGGTGCAACTAAGTAAAGACAAAAACGAGAGAAGTCTGTATTTAGTTTTATTTGGAACATGCCAAGAACTACTCACGTTTTTGGACGGTGGCGCTGTGGGAGTGGGGGCATCTCCGCTCTGTGCCCCACCTTCCTGTGCATTGTAGTCGTCACCCTTGTGAGGGGTCTGCGCTGGGCTCGAGCTCCTGACACCTTCCTTATGTCTTCCGGAGCAGCTGGGCTGGAGCGCGTACTTGTTCGGACAGATTTGATTTCATGTAAGTTTCTTTATATACCTCCTTTATATTCTACTTGGGGCATTATATATGGTTATTTAAAAAATCATGTGTGTAGATAGGTTACAGCATCCATGGGAGTAATTTCAGAGTATTAAAGAGGATATCATATAATTTTAACATAAAAAGATGTTGTCTGGCATGAGGGGCTGGAGAACCAGTTTGAGAACACTGAGGAAGTGGTAAGAATTGAGACAATATTGTTAGGGGCTCAGCACACATTCGATGGGTGAATGCATGAATGACCGGAGACATATTGTTGGAGGGGGGGCTCTCTGATACCCTTCACATTACCACTCACAGAGGATGTCTTGCTTGGGCCCAGCGGGACCTGTCTGCTCTCAGTTCTAGAACTTTCCGTGGAGCCAGCTAAGCACAAGGCTTTTTTGGCTCCAGGAGCCAGCTCCTCTCTGGGTCAGGAAATTGTTCAGGATGACTTTAGCCTTGCCTTCAGGACCCCTGAACAGAGGCCTCTTGGATATGAAGGCCCAGCCAGAAATGGATCAGGCCCACTATCCCATCTCCTGGGAGGCAAGTGGGAATTCCTGTCCAGGTCCAGGCAGATGGGAAGGGAAGGGTGGGGAGCGTGGTTCTGAGTGTCACACTCCTTCCTGCTGGGAATAAAAACCATCACATTTGTTGGGGCGCCTGGGTGGCTCAGAGGGTTAGTCGTCTACCTTCGGCTCAGGTCATGATCCGGGGGTCCTAGGATCGAGCCCCACAGGGAATCTGCTTCTCCCTCTCCCTCTGCCCCTCCCCGTCTTTATTTCCACATTTTCCCTTTATAGGTAATGCACACTGTCAAGAGGACTCCAGACAGTATGGAGTGTGGAATTCTCTATTTTCTCCTACTAACAAGAGGCAGGCTGCCATTGTTAAGAACTCACCATGTGCCCTTCTCTACATTTTTGCCCAACACCCAATGCACTCATGTATTTTTTTTTCTTTTACAAAACCTAGATCATATTAAATCTATACTATTCTATAACGTGTTTTTATACTAGATAATGTGTTGAGGACACCTTCCCAAGGCAGCGCGTACAGACCAACTGCTAGTCATTCCGTGGATGTACCTTCATTTATTTGGCTTGACTTTTTTTCTTAAACATCTTTTTTTTTCATAGAAGAAATACATGTATATGCTTTAAAAGTAATAAAAAGTGAATTTCTCTCTGGCGGCTTCCTTGAATAGAGGGAGGCTGACAGTTGGAATAGGAGAGAAGTCCACAGACATACAAGTTTTAAAATAAATGTTCTGACTCTTCTCTTGGATGATCAGGTCCTGAGTGTTTATTTATATAAATAAACAAACAAAGGAGAATCGTTCATGAACCCATGACAAGAGAGTGTCACGCAGGAAGGATTATGACTAATCCAACTGGACCTGTGACTCTAGGTTTAATATAGGAAAAACAAAAAAACAAACCCTTCTGGAATTTAACTTAGAAAAAGGAAGTTGCACTTCCACCAAGATTGCCAAGAGCATATAACGTGTCAGCCTGGACATGCCAGGGTCTCTCTGGCCTCTGGATGAGAAGCCCCAGCCCAGAGGGAAGCAGAACTGAGAGACAGCCAGAACTGAATGCAAGAAAAATAGACCCCTGGATCCAACTGTGCTTGAAGCCCTGCATGTTGACATTTTCAATACATGAGTAAAGAGATCCCCGTTATCGCTTCACCTGGTTTGATTTGCATTTCTGTCACTTGCAACCAACAGAAACCTGAACGTATCTTGAGCGTATGTCTTGTCCGTGCAATTGAGGAAAAGTTTGAAAGAGGAGGTGACACCCGAGCTGAGCATGCCTGGAAGGATGATAAACACACAAAAGGAAAAGGGGTCTCCAAGAATGAGGAGAGGCATAGAGGCGGGAGAGAGCAAGGTGTAGAAGTCTTGGTGTTTCTAGAGAGTACAGTGGCAGGGGTCTCTGGCGGAGAAGCCCACCCCACCGGGGTAAGAACAGGGAGTCCCTGCCACGCAGGTTTGGAGTCAGTCCGGTGGAGAGGGGAGAGAACCAACCCAGGTGTTGGGAAGTCAGCTTGGAGGCCACGACTTGAGTCCAAATCCAGGACTCTTTTCACCCCCAAGACGGTGATGGCCGGAAACGGGAAACAAAATCCGAGCCCTGAGAGGAAAAGCGGGAGCACAATTCCCCGGGGCTTTGGTCAAGGCCCAGTTCTGAGTAAGAAACCGTATTTGATGTAGAGATCTCGCTGAAGCCAGAGCAGTCTCCGGATGGCTGGGGGGCACCACGAAGCTCAGGGACACACATCAGCTTGTCTTGGGTGGACCTCCAGCGCCTCTGTTCAGGCCAGCGTCAGAGAGACGGCCTGAGGGTCTTTTACCCCCGGACCAGGCAGCGCATCATGAATAACTCCTTACTGGCCACGAACTCCTTGCTGGGCACGAAATCATTTTATGAGGGAAGTGCCATTATTATCTCCGTTTTACTGATGGGGACACTGAGGCACAGCAAAGTGATGGGACTTGCCCAAGGTCACACAGCTAGTAAGTAGCAAAGCTGGGATTTGAACCTGGGCAGGCTGACTTTGCCCATGCTGTTAGCTCTCTGTCTAATGGGAGGCTTGGAAGTCTGAGGGTGCAGGCAGGTAAGCACCCTTCTCCTCTGCCTCATCTGCATCCTAAAAACGCGGCAGGAATGGTGCTTCGTGGACTCGTGAGAGGTCTGGCTCCCCTCTTCCCTGCTGTCCCTGCGGAGGGCTTGTAACTTCTACAGCTCTGGGGCAGGGGTGGGAGCAAAGAGGACATGTCCCTCTGATCTTTCACCTTACCATGGAAATTCTCAACCCGAGGATCTGTCCCCAACAAAAGGAAGAGGTCCAGACCATGGGAATAGTTCAGAATAGTGAAAATCATAATGGTAGCCAACGGGAAAAAAAGAAATCAACTGGCTAGGACCCACAGACCCTACCTTAGGGCAACGGTGAGGTCGGGTCTGATCTCAGAGGCAGTGCGTGTAGCTTCTAAAAACTCCAAGTCTTGCAGCTCTTTAGAGGAGGGGACTGCATCCAATCTCACTAAGGCAGAGTAGGTAGTTGAGAACAAGGCTTCAGCATCAGCCAGTCCTGGGTTCTGGTTTCAAGTTTCCCCTCTACTGTTTACCGTGGGAGCCATGGGCAAGCCCTTTAACCGCACAACTTAAAATGGGAATAATAAAGGTACTCGCTTTGTAGGAAGTTGTCTGGTGTAACGAATAAAGGTTTGTAAAGATGACAACCCAGGGCATCGAGCAGGAGGGCTGCTCACTAAGTTTATATTGGATTGAATGAAGTGAATGAAATACTTCAGTGAATAGAAAACAGTTTAAGGTTAAGGAGGGAAAAAAGAAACCCAGCTGCAATTCTGGGTCTACACCAGATGGCGACTCGGAAATGTTATGTCTGAGTGGGGACGAGGACTGAAGGGTCAGGGGAAGCCAGGACAGTGGGGCGGTGGCCGGTGCAGCGGGGAGGCTCGGGACTGCACTGTGTTCTCCTGGACTGTGGTTTGTGTGTTGTGGATGTGAAGAGGAGGCCCCCCACCAGTAGAGCACCTACTGGGTACCATCCCCCAGCAGCGGAATCCATCCTCCCAGAAGTCTGCCTGGGGGGCTTTGTGACCCCATTGTACAGATGAGAAAGTCGAGGCCCAGGGAGTCTGGACACGCCCCAGCATCAAGACCAGGACGAACCCAGACCTGCCGACTCTCAGCTATCCTTCTGCCTATCCGACCAGGGGCGAGGCAGGGGGACGACTCTTCTGCAGACCCAACATGTGCTGTGGAGCTGCAAAGACATCTGGTTTCTGGATCTTGGGACCCCCCCACCCGCAGGCCAGGGGAGGAGGAGAGGAGGCTTCTAAGCGGGGGACTCTTTATATCCCCCCACCTTGCTTTCCTCACTTAGCAACCTCATCGCAACCTCTGCAAAGGCCAGGTGAGAGTTCAGGGCTCAGCAGCTGGCCCGACACCAAGGGCAGAACCCAGACCAGTAACCCTCCAAGCTGAGTGCCCCCCGCCACTCCCTGCCCAGCCCCCACCCCCAGCCCGGGGCCTGCAGTAGCTCTCCGCTCATCACCTGAAGTGGGACTGACCCCCCCCCCCCACCGCCCCCAAAGGAGGCAGCACATGGGGCAGTGCTGACGGGAGAAGCAGACGTGGCCTAATGGGGCTCTGGGGAAGGGAGGTGTCGAGTGTGGCAGGAGGGGTGTGACCCCAGAGCTAATGACATTAACAGACCCTAAGGGCAAATAGGGCCAAACTTCCTGGGGCCATGGGAGGGAGCAAAATGTAGGCCTTGAGCCTGGTGTAGGTGCCCTGTGGGCCCCCACCCCCTTCAATCATGTCCTAGTGTGGGCAAGTGTTCACCCTGATATTAATAATAACAACAAAAAGAATAACGGTCACAGTCGTCTCCTGATGCTTGCCAGGCAGGTGACGAGTTTCCTCTGCTCGGTCTTGGGCTTCACAATGACCCTCTGAGGTAGGTACTCTCTTGTCGCCATTTTGTCTCAGAAGGAATCAAAGAGGTTAAGTCATTAGCCCGAGGTCACACAGCATCTAGCTGGGGTCAGAAGGGATCCGTAACCCACTCCCCTCCCTTGATCTCAGTGGCCATGTGACTGTCCAACTTCAGTGTCCGTCAAATCATTTGAGGTGCTGGTAAAAATGCAGGCTCCTCACACCCACCTTGACTCCATAAATCAGAATGCAAGGGGAGACAGGCTCTGGAAGCCGTGTTTTTGACAAGTGCCCCAGGTGATTCTCACCATCAGGCATGCCTGGAAAATCTTGCACTAGGGCTGTCGAAGGAACCTATCCAGAGAGGGCTAGAAAGTACCCAGATGGCAACATCTGGTTTCTAAAACTGTGGGCCGTGAAGGAGGGGAGGAGGGCTCTCTCGCATTCTGAAGAGGGCGGATGGGAGGCTGGGCCACTGGTGGAGGGAGGGGGACTTTCCATCCCTGCTTCCCTTCCCCAGGCCCCCTTCGTCCAGCTGCCTGGATGGAACGAGGGGTCAAAGGCCTCATCTAAAAGGCCCCGGCAGGTGGGTCTGTCAGGCCTGAGGTGAGGCCCAGTGGAGGGTGGCAGATGGACACCCCCACTCCTCTCCCTGGGGTCAGGCAAGAGCTCTTCCCGATGGCCCTTCCCAGGCTCCTGCTGGCCCCCTTCCAGGCCCCTCCTCCCAGATCACCTGCGACTTCCAGCTGGTCACCTCATTGGACCTACAGTTCCACCCCTCCTCACGAGGACACAGCAGGCCCCAAACCCTGGCTCCCTCATTGCCATATCAAGTCACAACCACCCCAGACGAGTGGGGTGCTGTGTGACCTCCACCTAACCAAGCCTTAGAAGATGGGCCAGGAGTGTACTGCATGAGGGCACCCAACTCAAGGAGCAGGTGAGGGCTGAGAGCTGGGCTGACGGACCCCCAGTCACGTGCCCTGGCACAGGGCTGGAGCCCCAGGTTGGGGGTGTTTTCCAAATTGACATAAGAGCCCCATATGGGCAGGTCCATTCTGCAAGAGGAGGCTGAGATTTCCCCTGGGGTGCCTGGTTGCCAGGTCATGGGTCTTTGGGCCCCTGGACCCTGTCTAAGACCAGTCATTTCAAACTGCTTTGGCCCCTGAACTCTTATTTCAAATATCTTATATAAAATAATCAATAACAATAACACTAGCCAATAAGGTTTGAGCCCTTCCTCTGTGCCAGGCTCTGTGTTAAGCGCTTCGCATGGATTTTCTAATTTAATCCTAAAAATAACCTCATGGATAGTTACTATTATTATTGCCGATTTATAGATGCAGAAACCAATGCATAGATCAGTCAGGTAAACATGGTGCTGCTTCTCTGACTCCACACTTCTAGCCTCCAGGGTTCCTCAGAGCCCAGCTGAAAACCAGTGCACAGGTAATCCTAAACATTTCTGGAGCCATGGCAGCCACCTTGTGACCATGAGGGTAGTTGAGAAGCCAGCTGAGGGCCCTACTTCCACTGAGCCGCTGAATTTGCCAACTCTCCAACTGCGCATTCTGGATGAGATAAGACATTTCTTGCTATTCGAGCTCTTTTCATTGGTCTTTCTATCACATGCAGGCAAAACGTGCCAACTGAGGTGCTCCATGAGGTCTGTGGTGGAGTTGCCTGAAGTCACACCCTAGCCAGGGACAGTGGAAGGCTATTGCCCCAGTGGGGAGCTGTGTGACCCAAGCCTCCTCCCCATCAGGAGGTTCTGTCTCTTCTATCCGGGAGGGGCAAATCCATCCTCAGACCTTTCTAGACAAAGCAGCTGTCAAGAGAGTGTTGCTATAAGAGAGCTTCCATGTTTATCCAGCAAGAAAAGACATTCCACCTAACGTGAGTGGCAGACAGACCATGACATGTGTCCTCTAACCAGAAACACACATGAGTCTGTCCTGGGTCCCTGGCAGCTTTACCCTGAGAGCTTTTATATCTGCCCATGACTTGCGTTTCGTGCAGCCAGGAGTTCCTGTGGATCACTCGGGATCTTGGAAGAAGCCAGAAATCCTATCAGCTGGGACGTTGAACAAGGCTGAACGAAGGGACTTTATAGAGGTGCAAACGGGGAATGCTTGCGGAAGCACCCTAGAACCAGCCACAGCAGGGGGCCGTTACCTCCCTAGGCCTGAAGGCACCGGGGCAGAGAACCCCGCCAGGACTGGGGTGTGAAAGGGGCCCCCCACAGCGGGACACAGCTGAACCTAGTTGTAAACACCCCAAACCCTCTCCCCTCCCACTCTGGTCTCCCACGGATGTCTCCCAACCACCATGGAGAGTAGGGGAGCCTGGGATGCGATCCCTAGAGGTTGACCCCCCCTGGGGCAGGGAGGGCAGGGCGTAGGGGGAGGGGCAGGAGGTCCACGGACGTTCCAGGCACTTGCTCCAGAACCTCCAGGGCCCCCACGTTGTCGGAGGTGCAAGGGGAGCCGAGCGAGACCAAGGCCCCCCAGTTCCAGTAAGGCAGGACCCAGGTTCGGAGGCACTGAGCAGACAGCTGGTGGTGGGCTGCCTTACGGTCAAGTGGGGAGAACCCCAGGGGTGAAGGAGGCAAAGAGCCAGCTACCCTGCCAGGCAGGCGCCGGAGGGGTTCTCGGGAAGGGCGCTTGCAAATCAATGGCAAATGATGAAAAATGCAGACGGACAAATAACTTAAAAGATCCAGGCTTCCTGGAAGTGGTTTCTGATCTCTGCGTGGCTACTGGGCAGCCAGGCTGGCAGGCTCTATTTTTAATCAGTTTGGTGGAGACAACTGGTTCCTTGGGATTGCTTTGAAAGGGGGCTTTGCCTCTGTTCTCCCCACGGGGCTGCTTCCGCCCCCGTGCCCCGGTGCCCTCCCTCTCTAGCCCCAGCATACGAAAGGTCACCGGGAGCCCCTTCTGTGCACCCAGGAGAGGTGGAGACCGTGGGTTTGGATCTCAGAAAGAAGTGTGTTCAAGCTCCCGTCCTGCTGCTTGAATGACGTATCTGGGGGCAAGCCGTTTGATCGTGGAACCTAATTGCCTCATCTGTGAAATGGGACAACAGTAGTACCAACCTCACAGGGACGTTCTGAGGATTTAACACAACTGGGTCTGTGCAGGGCTCAGCACGCAGTACCTACAGAGGAAGGGCTGGATGAGTGGGAGAGGAAGCTGAGCTGAAATTCGGAGGGGGCAGAATTCGGGTCCACGTCCTAGCTCTACGGAGCTCTCTAGGCTTCGGCGTCCTCACCTGTAAGATGGGTGACTTGGCTGTATCCACCGTCTGTGGTTGACCCGAGGGCCGGGTGACATGATACCCATGTGGCGCCAGACCGATGGCAAGCGCTAGACAGATGGCAGCTGTGGTGGTTGATGTCATTATTTCATAAGAACCCTGGGATCAAAGAACAAATAATCAGAGTCACTACTAGAGGGCGGCGTCTGAGCGGGGGGGGGGGGG
>NC_138379.1:14696978-14714573 GCF_054177405.1 Leptonychotes weddellii
CGCACACACAATGGAATATTATTCAGCCTTTGAAATGAAAGAAACTCTGTCATTGACGACAACGTGGATGAACCTGGGGGGCATGAGGCTGAAATGAGCCAGATGGAGAAAGACAAAGACACCTGCTATCACTTATATGTAGAATCTTTATTTTTTTTTAAAAAAAAAAAGTTAAATTCGTAGAAACAGGGGTAGCAAAGTGGTGCCAGGGGCCGGGGGTGGGGGGAGATGGGGAGAGGTCGGGGAAAGGTACAACTTTCAGCTACAAGATGAGTAAGGTGAGGAGCTAATGTCCACAACCGTGGCTACAATTGATAACACTGTATTGCGTCATTGAAACTTGCTAAGAGCTCAGAACTCAAGTGTTCTCACCCAAAAAGGGTGGGGGGAGTAGAATGTGGGGTAAAGGAAAGACACAAGACACGTTCTCATGCCCAGTGAACAGACCACGCCCCAGGATGCCGTAGGTAGAGAGGCAGAAGCTCTCTCTCCCCCGCACCGAGGGCCTGCATTTCCTAGTCGATACCGCACACGTGGGGCCCTCTGACCTGTCACAGTGCCTCCCCCAGCCAGACGGGTACCCCGGAGAGCAGGAGACCATGTCTCTCTTTCCCCATTTCCCATACCTGAGTTCTGGACCGGTATACAGTCAGTGCTCAATAAGGACAATTGCACATGTGTGCATTGTGTTATGGCTTACAAAACATATCCACGCCTGTTATCACCTCTCAACCCAAAGCCTCAATCCTCAGGCTACTCCCGTTTTACCAACTCAAATGGCCCAGCAGACTTGTCTCAGGCCACACAGCGGCTGGGGATCTAAGTATGCTCGCATCAGAGCTTGGCTAGTCCTCTGAAATGCTAGCTGAGCTGGTGGTTTGTTGGGTTTTTTTGTTTTTTGGGGTTTTTTGGGAACACTTACAGTGTCTCAGACCACGTGCTCTGTGTGTTACATCCACCGTCTGATTTAACCTTCGTCACAGCCTTATAAGGGAAGTGCCACGCTTGTCCCCATTTTACTCTTGGAGATGCTGAGGATCCTGATGTAGAATTACTTGTGCCGGCCACACAGCCGCCGAGCAGAGCCCTGACTTGGAACCAGGTCCACTCGGGAGAGCCTCCCAGAGCCTTCAGAGTTCACCCTCTCAGCCACCACTCTCTGACCACCATTTTCTCTCCTGACTCCAAAGCCGATTGGGTGATGATGCAACACCCCTTCCTCCAAGATGTGCGTGTCACTTGTCCTCTCGCCTCATGCCCATACCCAGGACAAAGCAAGGCTGGGGGGTGGGGGACGCGCTGAGAGGTGAAATGGCATGACCAGGGTCAACGCAACAGTTAGGCAACAGATCCAGGATTAGAATGAGGTCTGGTGCATTCCAGAGCCTGCGTTTCTGTCATATGATATTGCCTTTAATCATATTTAATTAATTTCATATTTAATGTTACATACTTATATGTCATAGCAGAGTCCTTATAGGTCATTAATTTCTCATTTATGGTTCCTACACATTATGTTAAGGATTCGTTTGTTGTAGTTAAGGATTCAAGAGATGCTGTGTCTACAGTGTTTACTGCACATGGTTTCTATAGAGAGTGCGGACTCTCCAAGCAGCTCTGAGCTCCTTTTGAGCAAGGACTGGGTTTCAGCTGCCTTTTTAGCTGTGGCGCCCAGCCTGGTGCCCGGCACAGCGTGGGTACTTAAAGCAATGAATGAAATAAATGACGAGTGGAGGAGCTGAACGTCCAGCCACATTTTCGAATTTCCTTTGCTGCTTTCCAGTGCTCTTTCCTTCCCATCATGACCTCAAAGATCTGAAGTTGCAGGAACCACATGTGGCACAACTGTATGACCCAGGACTCGTGTCAGCTGCCAAGGGGTGGACTGTGTATGGCAGGTTGGCTGAGCACATGGGCTCTGGACCCCGCTTGCCTGGGTTCACATTCTGACTCTCCCGCACTAGTCCCGGGACCTCAGGCAAGTTACGAGCCTCTCCCATTAGCAGAAGGGATTGCCACAGGCAAGCAAGACTCGGGGATAGGAGTCCCTGCCACCTGGGTGAAGGCATTTCGGGCTCGACCAAGGGGCCAGGCAGACGGGGTATTTGCAATCAGGGCCTTAATGCCTCTCCTCCATCCGACTCCCCTTGCGGCCAGCTTTGTGCTCTTGCCTGGCCAAACGCATAAAGCCTTGTTAATAATGAATAGGCCCCTGTCTGCCTTACTTAACACTGAGCTCCAAGCAGATGCACAGTCCTTTATAAATGATCTGGTCCAGGTGATTAGGCCCCACGGGGCGCATTCCTGCAGCCAGCCTCTTGTTCCCCGTAATGGAATCATAATGTTAATGTGATTTCAATTAGGGCTCCGTTACAGAACACAGGTGCTAGAGTGAGCCTGTGGGCCGGGAGACCTCCCCAGGGACTCATTTTCCTGGGAAAGGTACGTGTGTTTCCAAGGCCTCTGCCAAACTCAGGAAAAAGCAAGTCACCGAGGCTGAAAGGAAGCTGTGAAAACAGAGAGAAGAGATATCAAAGCCCACATTCCCTGCTCTTCGGGGGCCCTGGACCTGTGTTTCTTATTTGAACTTGACTAGTGTGTAGGCGCCCTTAAGAGGAGGAAACATGTCTTGGGGACCCCTGAGGTCCACAGGCCCTCACACCCCTATTTGAGCAATTCGGGCCCAAGATCCAAAATATTACTCTAGGAAAATATCTTTCCATTGTAAATTATCACTGCAAAGGAGAGACCATCTTGATAAATGGCAACAGCATTTTTTTTTCTTACTAAAAATAGCTCATATGTAAGGAGGGTTTACTACGTGCCAGGCATAATCCTTAGTATTTTATGTGTATGAACTCATTTTTTAGATTTTATCATCAAAACGAAAGCATGCGTTTTTGGAAAATTTTCTCGGGATGCAAGGATCCCCAAGAACACATTGTCAGTCCCCAGTCTGAGAAACCCTGATCTGGATCAGCCAATCTGGATGGCACCTTGAAGCACACTGGACCAATTCTCGTCCTCCGGATGAGGAAGCAGACAGTCAGAGAGGGGAAGGGTCTTGCCCAAGCTCTCCCAGCGAGCCCGGGGCCAAAAGGAGACAGGAACTCGGGTGTCCTGACTCCCAGCTCTAGTGCCTTCCATCATGCTCACTGTGGAGAAAGTACAGAGGAAATTAAAAAAAAAAATTCCAATTCTAGAAATTTCCATTGTTAAGATTCTAGATATCCTTCCAGTCTTTTTTCTATATACATATACGCACTTTATAGCATAAAATGGGGTAATAATGAATAGACTATTTTGTAATCTGGTGTCTTTCCCTGCCTAAATCTATCAGGTCCACTGGGCAGCCCTGGGACATTTATTTCTCAGACCGTGTCATAAAGCACCCCAGAGGTTCATTCTTGTTCATTCTCCTTAACCCAAAGCTCACTGGAAACAACAATGAATTTGGAGAAGAAGAAGAAGGAAAAAAAGAATAAGACCTTCATCTTTTATTAAACTATAAAGAATACCTGCTAAGTGCTATAAAATATGATCTCAAACAAGAGAGAAAACAGTCCACAGGAGGAAGTGGGTGTCCCTCCAGATGGCACAGTGGAGAGGACTGTGGATGACAGGGGTCCGGGCTGAGTTCAGGCCATAGACATGTCAATCACTTCCCCATCCAGACCCAATTCAATGCCACAGGGCAGTGTGGGGTTGGGGAGGGAGCTTGCTTGCTGACTCACCTCTCTCTCTGCCCAGCACCTAACACTGCCCAGCATGGGGACACTGCTAGTGAGGCAGAGAAGGAGGGAGACAGGGAGAAGTTGCAGATTGCAACTCTGGAGCCTCACAGCCTAAAGGTCTTTGCTGAGAGTCTTGGAACGCTGAGCATGGAAACTGGGGGGCTATGCACTCAAAAAGGAAATGAAGGATTTAGTAAGAGTGTGTTGGAGAGCACACACCCAATCACTCCCCAGATTACCTACCCTGCTCCTTTCAACATCATCCTTCAACAAACAGCTGGCCTGTTCCAAGGTGAATGACGATCACAAAGAATCATCATGGGGCTTAAAAAAAAAAAAAGAAAAGAAAATGGAGGTGAGGAACATAAGCAAAAGGAAAAGAACTTACATCATAAGAGGAATTACTGTAAAAAACAAAAACAAAAGCTGAGGGAGAGTTCAAGCACATAGGTCTCCATGCACTCAAAGAGATCACTGGCGGTCTGAGCTCTCTGAGCTAAGAGATGTCCAGGGTTCCTTAAAGAGGTATGGCAAGGCCATAGACAGAAAGAGACTGAATTGGCTGCACTCAGGAAAGAACTGGAAGCAAGAAATAAAGCTGTTTAGAAATTAAAAAGCATATCGGAAAAAAAAAAAACAAAAAACAAGATAAAGAACAGAGAAGGGCACGTAGCGAACACCTGCAGAAAACCACACAAAAATAAATGGAAAGGCACAAATAAATGTATAAAAATAGTATATTATTTTACTAGGGCTGCTGTAATGAAGTAGCCTAAACTGGATGTCTTAAAGCAACAGAAATGCCTTCTTCCAAAGTTCTGGAAACCAGAAGCCCGAAATCCAGGTATTAGCAGTATTGGCTCCTCCTGAGGGGTCGGAGGGAGAATCTGTTCCTTGGCTCTCTCCTGGCTTCTGGTAATGGCTTGGCAACCCCTGACTTGCAGCTGCAACCCTCCAATCTGCCACCATTGTCACATGCGTTCTTCTCTGTGTCCCCTCTTCTTAAAAGGACGCCATATTGGATGAAGGGCCCACTCTAGTTCAATATGGCCTCATCTTAACTAATCACATCTGCAGCGACCCTATTTTCCAATAAAGTCACATTCTGAGGTACCGGGGATTAGGACATCAACATATCTTTTGGAGGAGACCTAACTCAGCCCATAACAAGTAGTTATAGGAAAGACTAAAAGACATGAAGGACAGACCAGAAAGATTCAATATTTGCACAGTGTTTCCGAAAAATGGAATGGAGGAAAGATGAAAAATATTCAGACATAATGGGGAAAAACTGTCCTGCAATGAAGATCTGAATGTGGAGACACAAAATGGATTCAGGACCATTAGGGTAAAGCATGATATTCTAATAAAGTTCCTGAACTTCAAGGCCACAGAGAGAATTATACGGGCATCCAGGCAAAACTCCGTCTTGAGTCACACAATGGGAGAAATCAGGCTGGCTGCAGACCTCTCGACAAATACTGTGCCAGGGTCAGTGGGCAACATCTACAAGGTCCTGAAGGACAGAAATTGTGAATTTATACCTAGATATGTTTCCTTCCAATAGGAAGGCCAAAGACAGACATTCCCAAGCAACCAAGAGCTTTGAGAATGAGCACCTCTTACTCCTTCTTGAAACAGACAACTGGGCAATAAAATCTAGCCAGCAAAGGATTTTTTTTCTTTTTAAAAAATTATTTATTTATTTATTTATTTATTCATTTTGGAGAGGGGGGAGGGGCAGAGGAAGAGGGAGAGAATCCTCAAGCAGACTGCCCACTGAGCCCAGAGCCTGACGCAGGGCTCAGTCCCAGGACCCTGAGTTCACGACTTGAGCCAAAATCAAGAGTCGAACCATCAACCAACTGAGCCACCCAGGCGCCCCAGCAAAGGATTTCTTAAAATAAATAGCTCAGAATGGAGAAGGCAGGGTAAATATATTGGTGATAAGCACTGAATCCATTTAAATATAGAAATAACAATCTTTGGGGCGCCTGGGTGGCTCAGTTGGTTAAGCGACTGCCTTCGGCTCAGGTCATGATCCTGGAGTCCCGGGATCGAGTCCCGCATCGGGCTCCCTGCTCGGCAGGGAGTCTGCTTCTCCCTCTGACCTTCCTCCTTCTCCTGCTCTCTGTCTCTCATTCTCTCTCTCTCAAATAAATAAATAAAATCTTAAAAAAAAAAAAAGAAATAACAATCTTTGTGAATTTGGAGTATTGAGCACAGTATAAATGCTGTAAACATCAACAATAAAATAAGTAATATTCATGTGACTAACAAAAATTGGGATATGGAGGACAGAAAGCGGGAGAAAGTGTGAATGTGTCGATTTCCTCATTTTTCACAGGAAGAATCAGTAGATACTTGGAATAAAGTTGGAAAAATGGCATTTTTGAAATACCATAATTATTCTAATCTCATAATAAATATTTTACATAATCATGTTTCTTAACTTTCAATGGCCTGCTAGAAACTAATATCACTGGTAATGAAAAAGAATTTCATCTGAAATTTAGCACTTTCTTCTGTTTCAATTTTCTGATGTATTTTTAAGCTTTTTATTTTGAAATAATTTCAGATTTACAGAAAAGCTGCAAAGTGTTTTCCATATATCCTTCCCAGCTTTCCTTAATGCTCACATCTTACATAACCATGCCATATTTGTCCAAGCTAAGACACTGATGTTGGTACAATACTGTCAAAGTACAGACTTTATTTGGACTTCACCGAATTTCCTACTGATCTCCTTTTTCTGCTCCAGGATCCAATCCAGCAAAGCACAGTACATTTAGCTCTCATGCCTCCTTAATCTCCTTCAATATGTGACTGTTTCTCAGTCCCTTCTTGTCTTTCATGACACTTTCGAAGAGCCATGCTCAGTTATTTTGTAGACTGTCCTCCAATTTGAGTGTCTGGTGTTTTCTTATGATCAGACTGATACTATAGATTTTGGAGAATACTGAAACGTTCAAGTGCCCTTTTCATGTCGTATCAGTAGGTATATGATAGCAACATGACTTATTACTGGTGACGTTAACCTTGATCACTTGCCAGGTTTCTCTGTGAAAAGAAACTATTTTCCCCTTCCATACCTTATTTTGACAGAAGTGGGTCACTAAGTCCAGCCCTTAACTCAAGGGGAGAGGAATTAATGTCCACCTTCAAGAGGGAAGAGTATGAAAGAATTTGTGGAAACATATCAAAACCACCACAGTAACTAATAAATATTTTTGGAGAGATACTTTGGGGACATTCATCTGCAGTAATTATTACTCTTGTGCTCAAATGATAATTTCCAATTGCCCTCATTCATCCCACAGTTATTATTTGGCATTCTGCATAAGGAAGATTTCTCCCGTCTCCTGCATTTATTTATGTAGTCAGTCATTTGTTTATGTCAGTATGGACTCATGAATATTTATTTTATTCTTTGGGTTATCACCAATACTATCATTATCTATTTTGTTGCCCAAATTATTCCAGGCTTATCCATTGGCAGCTTTATCAGGGTGGCTCCAGGGTCCTTTTTCTTTTCTTTCTTTCTTTTTTTTTTAGAGCAGCATCAGTTTTACAGAAACTGAGTGGAGAGTACAGAGAGTTCCCATTTACTCCTCCCCAGCCCACCTCCATTTCTTCTATTATTAATACCTTGCATTAGTGTGCTGTATTTGTTACAACCAATGAGTCAATACACATTATTATTAACTAAAGTCCATAGTTTGCATTAGAGTTCACTCTTGGTGTTGTACATTCTATGGATTTCAACAAATGTATAATGACAAGTAACCACCATTATAGTCCCGTGCAGAATAGTTTCACTGCCTTAAAAATCCCTTGTGCTCCACCTAGTCATCCCTCCTTCCCCCAGACCCAGGCAACCACTGATCTTTTTATTGTCTCTGTGCTTTTGCCTTTTCCAGAATGACATATGGCTGGAATCATATAGCGTATAGTCTTTCAGACTGGCTTCTCTTACTTAGCAATATGCATTTAAGGTTCCTGTATGTTTCTTTGTAGCTAGATAGCTTATCTCTTTATTACTGAATAATATTCCACTGCTCGGATGTACCACAGTTTCTTCATCCATCACCTATCCATTCACCTACTGGAACATCCTGGTTGCCAACTTTTCTAAACATTCATGTGCAGCTTTTTATGTGGACAAAATTTTCAAGTAAATTGGATAAATGCCTAAGAAAACAATTGCTGGATCATATGGTAAGATTATATTTAGCTTTGTAAGAAACCACTGTCTTCCAAAATGGTGGTAACTTTTGAATTCCCACCAACAACGCATGAGCGTTCCCAGTGCTCCACATTCTCACCAGCATCTGATGTTGACTGCATTTTAGATTTTAGCCATTCTAATAGGTGTGTCGTGGTACTCATCATTGTTTTGATTTTCAATTCCCTAATGACTTATGACATTGAGCATCCTGTGTCCTTTGGAACATGCTTCCATTTTTTTGTTTTGTTTTGTTTCGTTTTTGTGAGGACTTTCTTCCTTTCTGGTACCATATGATGCTCCAGGCTCATATTATCTGTTTCAGCATTAGAATCAGCCATGTCTCCAAAGATCCTTGGTCTTTGTATTGGAGAATGGTATTTAGAAATCAAGATCTGAGGGCCAGGTGCGTTTGTTGCTATTGGGGTATCACTGCTTCCGGGTCCTTTCAGTAGACAGAGCTGGGAAATATAAGTATACACACATAACTGTATTTATTTCTGTATCTACCTGTGTGGATATATAATGCATATATATGATATACATGAGTTACATGTGTCTAATACATACAATAAACATGTGTTCATGCTGACATCTTTTTTTTTTAATTTTTTTTTTTTTAAGATTTTATTTATTTGAGAGAGAGAGAATGAGAGACAGAGAGCATGAGAGGGAGGAGGGTCAGAGGGAGAAGCAGACTCCCTGCTGAGCAGGGAGCCCGACGTGGGACTCGATCCCGGGACTCCGGGATCATGACCTGAGCCGAAGGCGGTCGCTTAACCAACTGAGCCACCCAGGCGCCCCCTCATGCTGACATCTTGAGTGTAATCCAAGATTATAGCATTCATTCTAGCCTCCCTGCCTTATTTATTTGTGACTTCTTTCTCTGGCAGTGAAAAACCTGGCTCTCACAGTCTAGGATATACATACTTATTTGTTCAGCCCTAGTATACATGTAAAGTAGTTTTAGCATGGTTCACCTGGACCCCCTGAAGAACAAATTAATGAGAACAGAGTGTCTGTGTATAGTGTTTCCTCTTTAGCTTTATGATATCCAGTCAAAATATTGTTTTTAAAATTAGGTCATCTTTTTCCCCCACTGGATTCATTTTTTATACTGTTAAAGTCAAGTAAAATTAAATTCAGTATTTTTTTTACCTAAAAATAGAAATTTGTTATCTCATATTATTACAGTATACCTCTCTGTCTTTCTACTCTCTATCCATCCTTCCATCCCCCTATATGCATAAAGGCATGTTTGGAATTGTAGTAATCAAATGTTAATAACAGTAGCTTCTGGGTGATAGGATTTGGGGTGATAGTTTTTTGCATTATTTGAGTCCATATTCTGTAATTAATTTTTGTATAAGCATGTATATTACTTTTACAGAAAATGAAAAAGTGTTCTCTAAAATCAGGGAGAAAATGGCCAACAGGTAGAACACTGCTAAGGGGTAAAATTCCTACTGAACTTAGTAGCTAGAATATAATTTTTGAGCCTGACGAAAGCTATCACTTGGGAAGAGTGAGGGACAGGAGCCAGACTGGATGGGTAGAGGAATAAATGGAAGGTATGGACAAGGCAAGCAATGAAGGTGAGTGCTCCTCAAATATGTAGCATGCCTAGGAACTGACTATCCTGTTTGAACATATTCCTGAGCCCCACCCACCAGGGGTTTAGTTCAGCAGGTCTGGGGTAGAGCCGAGAACTGGCTTTTCCACCAAAATCCCAGCTGATGCTCATGCTGCTGGTCCTCAGACCACACTGAGCTGCCCAGATGTAGCCAAGTCATTTGAGAAGAATGATTGGCTGTGAGAGAGGCAGGAGAGAACAATGGAGAGGAGTTGCTTTGTTTGGTTTATTTTACTGTTGATGCCTATTTTTTATATGCACCTAGTAATAGAATTACAAAGAGAATTAGACAAATCAATAACCCTAGTGGGAGATTTTAATGCACATTCCTCAGTAGCTTGTGTAACATGGTGGCCCAAAAAACCCCCCATAAACCAGTAAGTATGGAGATCATGTGAACAACATGATTAACAAGCAATGCCTGATGTACAGAAAAATACATCAAATAATGACAGAATTATTTTCAAGGGGACATGGAATTTGCCAGAATGATTCTACTGGGCCATAAAATAAGTTTCAACAGATTTCCACAGATTGAACTAACACAGAATCCAGTCTGATCTTTGACCATTGTGACATCCATTATGACAATAACCACAAAGTTTCCAACGTTTGCAATTTATGCATTACACTTCTTTTGCTTAACTTTTATTTGGAAGTAATTTCAAATTTACCCAAAAAAGTTGCAAACATAAAAATAGTACAAAGAACACTCTATGCCCTTTACCCAAATCCACTTATTGTAAACATTTCACCCCCATTCACTTTATCGTCCCCCTCCCCCACTCTCCCAACACACACACACACACACACACACACACACACACACACACAATGTTTTATAAGTTCTCAGCTGAGAGCGACACTGGCTTACCGGCCATGGGACTGAGTCCCTCATAAGTGGGTCCTCTAATCTTCAGTTGAGCTGCCCAAGCACCTAGATGGGACAAAAGTGAGCCTAGCCCCAAATTGCAGATTTGTGAGTTAAATATCATTTTATGCCAATGAGTCTTGGCCGTTTTGTTACACAGCAGCAGGAAATGGAACAGATATTGTGGGCCTTGGGGGCTCCCAAGGTACATGAGGGCATTGTAAGTATTATGAGGGCCCACTGAAGCTCCTGCATTTCCAATGAGACCAGTACACCCTAGGAGGTGATTTTCTTCTGCTGTCCTGGTGCAGGTAAGGAGACAGCTGAGAATTAACTCATCTAAGACTGGAATTTTGTAGGTGAGTACAAAAGATAAATGGAAGAGAGGGGATTCAGGAAGGCATTGGCAAGAGTGTCTTTGACAGGGTGGGTCATGGTAGTCTAGACAAAGGGTGGTAGAAGGTGGTTACCAGAAAGGAAGTAAATAGAGGGGTATGATGGTTAATTTTGTGTGTCAGTTGCGCTGGTAACAGGTGGTCCAGACATTTGGCAAACATGATTTCTAGGTGAATCTATAAGGGTATTTCTGGATAGAATTAGCTTTTGAATCATTAGAGTCAGTAAAGCAGTGCCCTCCCCAATGTGGGTGGGCATCACCCAATCCATTGAAGGCCTGAATAGAACAAAAAAATGGAGGAAGAACAAGTTTGGCCCTTCCTGCCAGATTGCTTGAGCTGGAACATCATCTCCTACCCTCAGGGCCCCTGGTTCTCAGGCCTTCAGACCTGAAGGTAATTCAGACTGAATTACCACTGCCCTTCCTGGATCTCCAGCTTGTACATGACAGATTATGAGATTTTCAGCCTCCATAATTGCATGAGCTGATTGCTTATAATAAATCTCTCCATATATATATATATATATATATATATATATATATATATATATATATGTCATCTCTCTTTGTGTATATATATATATTCTCTCTCTATATATATATGTCATCTCTCTCTCTCTCTCTATATATATATATATATACACACACACACATACCATATTCCACACATATATAGGTGTGTGTGTGTGTCTTTGATGAAACCAATCTCCTATTGGTTTTGTTTCTCCAGAGAACCCTGACTAATTCAAGATCTTGTGACATTGACAGATGGCTGTAATGGGACCAATTCATCAGGCAAGATGGAAACCAGGAAGCCGGGACCACCAGTGAGAAGATGCATGAAGAACTGTGGCCACATAGGGCAAAGCAGTTTGGGGTCTGATGTGACTTTCTCCTACTGGCCACTGCTGATGGTCTTTCAAATTCGAGCCTTCCCTGACCTTTCAATACCCTTCTGTGTGCCCCTCAGGGCTCTGCCTCCCCTCTGTCCAGAGCCCTTTTCTCCCCCCGCCGACCTGCTGCCCACCCCCATGTCTGGCTCCCTGAGGGCTGGCTCCATGCTTTGTCACCTCGTCACCCCCGTATCCCCAGCACCTAGTCCGGCACATGCAGAGGCCCAGGAAACCTTTGCTAAATGGACCGATGTGGGAACACAAGGAGTGATGGATGGACCAGAGTCCAAAAGGACTGTCGTGGTGCCGGGAGTCCAACACCCTTTCTGCCTTGCTCTTTCCATCCCACTTTCCAGAAGGTGAAATGAGAAGCCGGAGAGGTTAGAAGGCCTGCCGGAGTCACAGGGCAGAGCAGCCCTGGCCACCGAAGCTGTAGCAGAAGCAAGATCAAAAGCGAGGGGGGTTGAGGACACCTGGAAGGGAGCCCAAGAGTCTTTGCTCCGCGGTGGGTCAGCACCTCGCAGGACCACGGCAGACTCCCCTCTTCCCCCATCTTCCCCCGCCACAGGGGCTGGGGTGGGGAGTGTTGGATGACCTGGAGCATACATTTGGCAGCCTGTTAACTTCCTCCTTGCCCAGCTTGGGGGGGCGGGGGTAGGGGGCTGGCTGTCACCTCATTTCCGAAGCAGCTCCAGCTGCTGGGGAAGCAGCTGGACCGCCCAGCTGTATTTCCCCCTCACCCCCCCCCCCCGCCCCCAGCAAGTCAAAGGAAAAGGACAATTAAAAAGAAAACCCAGGGGCAGGAAGGCAGTTTTCCAAGCCCAGGTTGGGGCTGCCGGGGGGAGGGGGAGGCACCCTGAGAAAATCCCATTAAATGGATGTTTATTTTAATGGGTAGTGAAGGGAGAGGGGCTGAGACCAATCTTGGGGGTGGAGATAGACAAGAGAGGAGAGAAGATGCAGGGTCTGTGCCCAAAGATGGGCCTTTGTGAGGCTGCCCTTGAGTGAGTAAGTGGCCTAGGTGCAGTGCATGAGGCAGGCAGTGAGTCCTGAGGTGGCTGGTGCACGGGCTGCCTTCTTGGGGAAGGGAGGCACTTCCACCTCTGTTCCTTCCAACGCACCTCCAACAACCCGAGTCCCTGTGACACTCTCTGCTAGGGTTAGGGCCAGGCAAACGGTGACCAATCAGCCCCAGCCCAGGCCCTCAAGCAATGGGGGAGACCCCCCTACCCCAGCTAGGCAGGCTGTGATAAGGGGCGTGGGGCAAGTTCTGGTACAGCAGGATCACAGAGACCACGGGGACACGAGTGTGGGCCCAGGGCCACAGGGCAGACATCCTCCCCATGGCTGTCCCAGCCTTTGGGACCCAGGGTCCTGGGGAAAGGGTGCCCTGGGACCTGCCCTCACCTCCAGGCAATGGTCTGGAGGGCAGCCACATCCTGAGCATCTGGAAACCGAGCGAGACACTGGGAGCCCTTCCCCCAGCTTCTCTGCCCAGGTGGGTCCCTGTCATCCCTGATGGAGCTGAGGACCTTCCCGATGACTGGTCAGACGCTAACATTCTTCAGGGCGAGCTCACTGCTGCCCTCCCACTCACTCCCTCCCGCGGTCCATGATGCCCTACCAAGACACTGAAGGGTATTCGAGCTGAAAGCTGAAATGCTTCATTCATTCCCTTATTCATTCACTCACTCATTCATTCATTCAACAAACTTCCATGGGGCATCTCCTCCATGTCGGGGACTGTTCTGGGTGCTGGGAATTGCAGTGAAGACAATTAGAAATCTCCATCCCCTCCTGGATAGAGATGATAAAGAAGTGGGTAGGATATCTAGAATGTCAAATGTTGACAAGTGCCGTGGAGAGAAATCAAGGCCAGGGCAAGGTCGGGGAGGGGGGGTATTCACGGCAATATTCAAATAGCCTCCAATATTCCTCTTCATTCTGAGACGGAGAGGTGCGTGTGGCCAGGCCCAGAGCTAAGCTTTCTCTCACTCCCTCCTCACTGCTGCCCTGGGAGTCTCCGCTTTGTGAGTGACAACACAGAGGCCACCCGGAGAGGACACCACACCTGCTAGCAATGACAAGCCAGTTGGAGTGGGCCCCCACTGGTCCCCCACCCTCAAGGAGTCCGGTGCGAGGGGGAGGCAGAGAGGAAGTGGGCCTCCCCCAGCCATCCGGTGATGCCCAGCCTGGGGGCCCCCAGTCACGGGCTCTTGCTTTGGCTCTGACTCAGGAAGTCTTCACTGATCAGGAGTCTTGCTAAGTGTGTGGCCCTGGTCTGGGGACGGCCCCAGCACTGACCATGTCCCAGGCCCTCTTAGGGGTCCCACCTGCCCCTGCTCAGCAGCTAGGGAAGCAGTGCGCTCAGAAGAAAGAATGCTGGGTGGGAGTCAGGAGTCGAGGGTTCCAGCCCCAGCCCCCGACCCCAGCTTCACCTGCTTTGTCAACTCAAGGCCCCGTCACCTCTCTCTGTCTCTCTCCTAGTCTGTAGAAGGAAGGAGTTTGACCCAGAGAATCCTGAGCCCCATGGGGTCTATGGCTCAGTTTCCCCATCTGGACGAGATGCTTTAGCACTGATGACTGCACCCCTGAGATAAGATATGATGGCCTTCCCCATGAATGCAGATTCAGGGGGAGCCTGTGACGTTGGAGGGAGAAACTGGGCAGTGGGGGATGTGGGAGGCTGACTTTTCGCTGACATCCTTCCAAATTATCCACTTTTTTGTATCTGTGTGTACTAGCAATTAAAGAGCTAAATTAAAAAAAAAATTAAACTTGGGCGCCTGGGTGGCTCAGTCGGTTAAGCGACTGCCTTCGGCTCGGGTCATGATCCTGGAGGCCCGGGATCGAGTCCCGCATCGGGCTCCCTGCTCGGTGGGGAGTCTGCTTCTCCCTCTGACCCTCCTCCCTCTCATGCTCTCTGTCTCCCATTCTCTCTCTGATAAATAAATACAATCTTAAAAAAAAAAAATTAAACTTAAGCCGTTCCACAACGTCCCGCCTCCCAGGGGCTGTGAGCCTGCTTAGGTAAGTAAAGGCTCACGACTTACCCTGGAGTTGGCCTTGCTGCTGACGCTGGCTCAGGGCCTGGCACATAGCAGAAACTTCCACCCACACCCTCTGCATTTGCTCCTGTGAGCATGGATTTGCCCACCTCCCCACCCTGCACCTGTTGGAGTCAGGCCCCTTGGAGCACAGAAGTCCCACCTGATTCATCTCAGAGCCCCCCACCGCACAGGCACGCACGTGCTCACACACACAGGGACACACATACGTGCAGACATGCACACACACACACGCACACACAGACATACATAGACATACAGACGCATACACACAAACAGACACGGCTACACACCCAGACACGTACTCCCACCCCACCCTCTGGGGTGCTTTACACATCCCTTAGTCAGTGATTAAGACATATTTACTAAATAATAAATGAGTGCAAACTCTCAGATCCAGGAAGCCAGAGCCCCGCCTGTCTGCAGCCTCCCTCGCCCCCCAACCTGCCTGCAGTCGGCCGGAGGGAGAGACTGCGCAGAGTTGGGGTGCTCCCGCTGCCTCTAAGGGACCCCACCCTCCGTCCGGCGGGCCTGTGAGCACTCTGGGTCCACCCGAGCCAGTCCGCACGCCCTGAGACCAGCAAGCCTGCAGTCCTGACCTGTGTGGTCTGGGCCATCTAGCCCAGCTGGGCTGTTCCCTGGCTCAACTTGAACCTGGCTCTCTCGGGATGCAGCGTTCCCCATTCACAGGGAATGGCCATCAGACCACACTTGCTGTGGAGGCGGGAACGGCTCCCTCCCTCCCTCTCTTGAGCTGCATTGAGGGTGAGGTGGACTGAACATCAAATGTTGGGGTTCAGATGGCTTATTGAAGGCAAGACCCAGTGCTGGCCCAGAGTGCCCGCCTACACCTGGACCCCAAGGCCCCTGCTGCCTCCCGGGGCACAGATGGAAGGTTCAAGAGGGAACTTGTAGGCATCAAGTTTCCAAATCAGAGCCCGGCTGCAGAGGGGGTACATCTAAGAACTACACCCAGCTCTGGAAGTTCCTTTGGGAATTATCTGGTTTAGTGGTTCACAATTTGGGGTTTCGTGCACCCCCAGTAATATACAATAAAGGGGGGCTGTCTGACAAGATTACCTTGACTAGCCCTTATTTCATAAAAGAAATGGCACTCTTCAATGCCAAAAATGTGAGGGGAAGGTGGGCATGATTTCAAGATCATGGACAGTTCTGCACATGGAAACCGCTGTGCCCTTTGGGAAGCTCAATATACAGTGCTTGTTTTCCTTCCTTAGCGATAAGACCGATAAAGACCTCGTTGCTGACTAGCTCCAGGAGGCAAGATGGTGTTTGGAATGATGTAGAAACTGTGCGCAAACTGGGGCCCAGAAAGGAGTGACGAGTTCTAGGTCCCGTGGGAAGCAGGTGGGGCTCTTTCCGCACTGCCGACTCCTTAAAGCGAGGTGGGCTCCGAGGGCCTGGGGGCGTGGGGGACTGGTCCCTGCTAGAGGCCTGGAGGGGCGATGCCTAGAGCTCTGGAGGATGGGGAGCCTGTGGGCCCACCTCTTCTCAGCTCCCTGCCGTCTGCCGGGCCCTGCTCCAGAGCCAGGCTCCAGGCTGTGGCGTCAAACTCTTGCATCCTCCCCAACTGCCAACTGTTCCCTCTGGAATGCTCTGGGCCCTTGGCTGCCGGCTTTCCCGGCATGATGTTTGTCTGGTGCCAGGAGGGACAGGGCCACATGTCCCCCATATGCCACCGGGGTGGGACGTTCACACTGAACAGCTGAGCTGGCCTCCCCTTCCTCCCTCATCAGACTTCCCTGCCTCTCTCCTCCTTGTCTTTCTCAGGGCACCTCCCCCTCCTGACCAGGAAGGAGGTAAAATGGGGTGTTCTAGCATTTGCAGGGCCCCCACACTTTCCAAAACAGGTCCACGTGCATTGGTTTCAATTAAGCAAATACACATACTCTAAAATCAAACAAAAATCAAACAGGCTCGTATCTTTTGCCAGTACCTATAGGGACAGGTGAAGGGGAGCTCCTTAGAGGTTGACCAGACATCCATCTCTCCGCCCTTTTCTCCAACCCATCACCCCATCATCCATCTGTCTCTCCATTTCTCCCTCCCTCTCTCCCTCCCTCCCTTTATCCACTCTTCCCTATATTCATCTTTCCCTCTCTCTTTCCACCTCTCTGTCTCTTCCTCAATCTCTCTATCCTTTCATTCCTCCATTCCCTCCCTAACTTTGCATCTCTCCATCCATCCATTTCTCCCTTCCTCCATCCTTCTCTCCCTAGTCCTTCTACTCATCCTTCCACCCCTTTATCCCTGAATCCAGCCAATCAGTCATCTTTCCCTCTCTCCCTCCATGCCACCACTCATCCATCCTACCATCAATCTATCTATCCATCCATTCCCCCATCCACCCAACCAATAAACCATCCACCCACCCATCCATCCATCACCCATCCCTCCCTCTGTGCCTCCCTCAATCTCAGCATCCCTTATTCTTTTTTTTAAATTCTAAGTCTCCCTTTTTTAAATTTTTTATTGTTATGTTAATCACCATACATTACATCATTAGTTTTTGATGTACTGTTCCATGATTCATTGTTTGTGTATAACACCCAGTGCTCCATGCAATATATGCCCTCTTTAATACCCATCACCAGGCTAACCCCTCCTCCCACCCCCCTCCCCTCTAGAACCCTCAGTTTGTTTTTCAGAGTCCATCATCTGTCATGGTTCGTCTCCCCCTCCAATTTCCCCCTTCATTCTTCCCCTCCTGCTAACTTCTTTTTTTTTTTTTTTTAACATATATTGCATTATTT
>NC_138379.1:14715073-14739884 GCF_054177405.1 Leptonychotes weddellii
TACCACATCTTCTTTATCCATTCATCTGTCGATGGGCACCTTGGCTCTTTCCACAGTTTAGCTATTGTGGATATTGCTGCTACAAACATCGGGGTGCACGTACCCCTTCGGATCCCTACATTTGTATCTTTGGGGTAAAAACCCGGTAGTGCAATTTCAGCATCCCTTATTCTGCCATCCACTTTCCACCCTTCCACCCCTCCCTCCTTCTCCTACCCATCCTTCCACCCTTTTACCCTTCATTTAGCCAACCAGCCCTCTCTATCACCCCTCCATCTGTCTCCATCCCCCTCCACCCTTTCTCTTACCCATTTCCCTCTCCATCCCTCTCTCCACTTATTGAGAGCTCTCCGTGAACCAGGCACCACCACTGTATCCCATGAGGGGACCAGCATGCTGCATACTGTGACATCTCAATAAGCATTTGTTGACTGGACCTAATGGCACCCCTGCCTTCCAGAGCTTACCCTACAGTGAGAGTTAAGTCCACAGCTAATTCCAATTCTGCTGAGTCAGCAGTTGAGACTCGCCTGTGCTAGGGAAGCAGGTGGACAGAAGAGAAGCACGGGAAGGATCACTGTAAGGAAGGAGTCCTTACAGTGAACCAGGATCCTTACTTAACCGCTCTCTGTGTTTCCTCTTAGCCGTCCTGGGAGGAAGATAGGATTTATCCCCATTTTATCAACTGAGGAGCTGGGCCCAGAGGCCCTGGTGCAGGAAGGGAATCTGAGTACATCTCTACCCTACCATCAGTTCCACAGTAGGGATCAAATGTGTGATGCCTTTTCTGGTTTTATTGTAAATCCTTCCTCCAGCAAATCCTGTGTTCCCCCAAACACAGCCCCCACTTCAAGGCGTGATGGGTTTGCCCCTGCTCCTTCCCCTGGAATACTCTAGTCCTCTTCTCCCAGAAGAAATCCTACCTGCTCTCCGATATTCATCCACAAGGATGCCTCCCTCAGGATGTCTTCTAAGATTGCCCCTACCTCTACCAACTTCAGCAAGAGTTAACCATTTTCTTTCTTCCCACAAAAGTTTACTTACTTCCCCCCCCCAAAACACACACATTACATTGCCTGCCTTGTCTGAAGATGTGTTGAGTGAGGGGGCAGTGTGTCTGTTTTCTCCTTTTGAGCTCCTTAAGTGGGTTGGGGACCTACCATCTGAGTCACTTTGCCGCCCCCACCCAACGTACACACCTCACCTAATACCAGAGCATGTACACTGGGCAAGCAATATGGGTGAGCCAGATTGATAGTCCCAGGCCCAGCTGCCACTTTCCCAGGCCTGTCTCTGTGGGGAACTGGGAGATGGGAGGCCTGAAATCCCTCATATCCCTTGCTGAGAAGGTATCCTTTGTACTTTACCCTTTGTAAGTTAGCTCTGACTTCTACATGTAGGTGTGTTTGGTTTTGGCTGAAAGTGGAGGAAAGTGGAGGAAAATGGCTCCCTCCATTTTCCTTTGTCATCTCTCCACCGTTGAGACATGAATGACTGACTGTGTCCCAGGGAGGGGAGGAGAGGAGTATTGAACGGGACAGAGTGAGAGCAGAGGGAAACAGCCAGGGAGAAACAGAACAGAGAGTCCAGCTTCTGTGGGGTTTTTTTAATTAATTAATTAATTTGAGAGAGAGAGAGTAAGAGCAGGGGGAGGGGCAGAGGGAGAGGGAGAAGGCAGATGCTTAACCGACTGAGCCACCCAGGTGCCCCAGCTTCTATGTTTCTGCTGGGGGACCCAGAACCTTGACCGGAACAGGGGCTGTGACCCTCATGCCCCTGGCTCTCTGCCCAGGATGTCTGGGGGACTCCGTTAGACCACCTCTGAGATTTCCTGGAGAGTCCCATGTCATTGGAGGGCTCTCGCTGGAAGCTACTCTGGTCCCTGCAGGGGAGCCTCCGAGAACATGGTTTTGTGTGGGCCACGTGGGACTTCACGAGGTCATCCCCTCCCAGGCCTTGTCATGTGGGAGAGAACTCAGGGTCATGGTCTCTGGCAGGTGGCAGCAGAGTGACCATCCATGGAGATGCCCAGTCCTTCTCATCCATCCATGAAAGATGAACAAGACGATGCTGGAGGTACTAATAACTGTGCTAGGTTTCAGGAGATGCTACATTCAGGAGCCATGGCTTCTGAAAGGCCATTTTTGCATCCATATAAGGGATTCCGGCTGTTTTTTGTGTGTGGGGGGCAGGTGTGATTGGAGCTTGGGGCTGGGAAAACCCTCCCTGGGGCTCCCCACAAGTCCCAGGCCCAGTTGCCACTCTCCCAGGCCTGTCTCTGTGGGGAACTGGGAAATGGGAAGCCTGAAATCCCTCTTATCCCTTGCTGAGAAGGTATCCTTTGTACTTTATCCTTTGTAAGTTAGCTCTGACTTCTGATGGATTTACATGTAGGTGTGTTTGGTTTTGGCTGGGCCTCCAACCCAGCTCTCTGTGGAACACAGAGCACCATTCTGCCTATAAGCCCCTGAGCCCCTTACCCCTACACCCACGATCTGTTGGAGGGCAGAAAATGCCCTCCGGCCAGAAAGCGCCATTCACCGACAGTCAGAACCCTAGGTAGGAAGGGGCATTTGAGCCCGGAAGGAGGGGAGGGGAGCGGAGAGCGGGGAGCGGGGGATGGCAACCCCTGATCCACCCCAGCTGTTCAAACATCCAGGCCCCTTCCCTCTTCCTTCCAAAGTCCCCGGTCAGCGCACAGTCCCGGATCGCAGCCGCCCTGGGTCCCTGCAGTAAATACCTCGCAGAGATTTCCTCCAGCAAACAGGAGGCTTCTTGCTAACCCTTCTAGGCTGGAAGCCCACCAGCTCCACAGGAGCCACCAGGGCTGGGTGGAGCAAGGAACAGAGTGGATGACCCTGCTGAGCTCAGAGGCCAAGCACAGGAAAGAGCGTGGGAGGAGGTGAGAGGCCACGGTGCTGGCTGCCGCCTACACCAGCCCCTGGCACTGTCCCCATGCTCCCACCTCTAGCCCTTGTCCACACTGGCCCCTCCTATCCCTTCTCCGCGGCTCTCGGTTCTGCCCACTCCAAGTTCCAAGTACTTCCAGATGGAAAGCATCTCTCTCCAGCCGCTGGTCCCGTGGTGCCTTGTGTCCCGTGGCCCCGATCACGTTCTGCCTTACAGATATTAGGGTGAGGGTCATGCTGCCTTCCTGTAGCTCTCGAGGCCAAGATGTGAGCTGAGTCCTGCCACGTGGTCCCCAGAGGGTACTGGACCCAGTGGCCTGGGGAGGAGCAAGGAGAACTGGCGGTTACTCGCTTAGTAAGCCTGCACTGGCTGGGACTTTACTTATCTCCTTAACCCCGGTGCAAACACGGCGAGGGGGGCACCCCCGTCTACCTTTCACCGATGAAGCAACCACTATACACACTGCCCTCCTTATTTACATTTTCTAAGAGTCCTGGGACAGAGGAACATCATGGAGTTTTCTACATCGCTTTCGTATCCAGTAACCTTGCTAAATTCTCTTGTTAATCTTAAATCAGCCAACCCTGAATGACACGGGGTCCGAACTGCGTGGGTCCACTTATATGTGGATTTTGTCCCCCAATAAATACAGTCCCAGACTGCAAATGTGTTTTCTCTTCCTTATGATTTTTTAAGTAATATTTTCTTTTCTCTAGCTCCCTTTATTATAAAAATACAGTATTTAATGCGTATGCCATACAAAATATCCAAACAAAAAATATGTGTTAATCGGCTGTGTTCTCAGTAAAGCTTCCAGTCAACAGTAGGGTATTAGTAGTTCAGTTTGGGGGGGGAAGTCAAAATTCTACACAGATTTTTGACTGCAAAGGGGGGCTGGCACTCAGTTGACTGTACTTTATCTGCGAATTCTTTTGGGTGGTCCATGAAACAATCACAGCTTTTGCAATCACCTCTTATATTTTTCTTTCCTCCCAATATTTATATCCTTTTGTCTTTAAACATCTTTACTTTATCTTCTTTTCTGTCTCGCTGTGCTGGCCGGGACCTCCAACGTAGTATTAACTAAAAGGGCTATTAGTAAGAATCGTTGTCTTATGGGCTATTTTAAAGCAAATGTTTTCAATCATTCTTCCTGCTTTATAATGTCTGTGATAGGGTTTCCATAGATACTACTTATTAGGCTAAAGAAACATGTCTTTTCTTCCTAGTGTCCTGAGAGTTTTTTCATGAATGGACATTGAAAGTTATTGCACTCTGTTTCTGCATCTGTTGAGTTTGTCCTGTAGCATCTCTCCTTGGACTTGCGGATTGCGCTAAATGACATTCATCTATCTTCCTAAGTCAAACCAACTTTGCATTCCTGGGATACATTGAACACGGCCTGATGTGTTGTCATTTTTGTTCATTTGAAGATTCCATTTGCTAGCATGTTATCTGGAGTTTCGTCTCTATGTTCATGAATGAGGTAGTTTTCTTTTTCATTGTGCTGTGTCTGGAGGGGGTATTAAGATTTTACTCATCTCATAAAAATGAACTGGGGATTATCTTCATTTTTCTGACCTCTGGAATATTTTGTGTAAGACTGGAATTATCTGAAACTTGTCTGATAGAACTTGCCTGTAAAGATGTCTGAGCCTAGTGTTTTCAACAGTGGAGAATCTGAAACTCTGGATTTGGTTTCTTTTGTGGTTCTAGGGCTATTCAGATCAGGCGTCCTATGGGAACTTTAGAAGATACAGCTTTGCATCATATTTCTTCTGGTGCCAATTTTTAAGTTTTATTTTTCTAAGCAATCATGCCACATAATTTTAATATGTATTTAGAGAAAGTTGATAGTATCTTCTGAGTATTTTAGCAGCTTAATTGAAATGTAATTGACATAAATTAACTTTACATATACATGCATACAATTTGATGAGTTTTGAAATATGTATACATCTGTGAAGCCATCACTGCTTTCATGATAGTGAGCATATCTATCATTTCCCAAAAGTTTCCTCATGCCGTTTGATAATTCCTCCCTCCCCCTCCCCACCTTCCCTATAGGTAACTAATGATCTGCTTTATGTCCCTGTACATTTGTCTGCATTTCCTAGAATTTTATAAAATAGAATCATACAATATATACTCTAGTCTATCTGACTTCTTTCACTCAACGTAATTATTTTGAAGTTCATCTACTTTGCAATGTGTATCAATAATTTATTCCTTTTTATTGCTGAGTAATATTCCAGTGTATGAATACACCAGAATTTTTTATCCTTTCAACTTTCAGTGGACATTCAGGTTGTTACTAGTTTGGGCTACCATAAACATAAAGCTGCCATGAACATTGATTATAAATAACTGATTGAAACATATACCTTTACTTCTTCTGGTAAATAGAAGTGGAATGGTTGGGTCATTTAGCTGGTATGTATTTAACTTTTTAAGAAACTCTCAAACTGTTTTCCAGAGTGGTTGGACCATTTCACATTCCTACCAGCAGTGTAGGAGAGTTCTAACATATTCTCACCTAACACTTGGTACGGTCAGTCTTTTGCATTTTAGACATTTTAATAGGTGTATAATGGTATTTTCTTGGTTACCTAAGACATTTCCCTATTTGACTAATGATGTTGGGTATATTTTCATGTGCTATTTGACATCTGTATTGTATATTTCCCTTGGGGAAGTATCTGTTCAAGTTGTTTGCCCATTTCTAATTTTTGTTTCTTGAGTTTTAAGAATTCTTTGTGTATTCTGAATAGAAGTCCTTTCTCAGACATGTGATTAGCAAACATTTTTTTCCTGTTTGTGAATTGTCTTTTCATTTTCTTAACAATGCCTTTTAAAGAACAAAAATTCTTAATTTTTTGAAGTCCAGTTTTCCAGTTTTTTTCTTTAATGGCCCAAAGTCACATGTCTTCTCTTGTATTCTTCCAGAAATTGTATAATTCTATATATTTTACATTTAGGTCTGCTATCCATTTTAAGAGAATTTTCATATATGGTGTGAGGTATGGATCAAAGTTAATTTTTAAAATATGGACATTCAATTGTTCCAACCCCATGTGTGGACAAGAATATTGTTATGACTTTGTTAAATTAACATTTAAGTGTGCCAGATGGTGAGTCAAGATTCAACGACAAACCACAAGACGTATTGAAATAGAGATAATTTATTATTCACAGTCCTGGAGGAGGTACAGGGTATGCCCCAAGGGGCCACACTGGGAAGTCAAAGCAGAGTGCAGAGAGAGAAAGGCAAAACCTGGGGCATTTGCCTTTCTTAGGGTAAGTGGGTGGAGTGCTTTGGAGTTCCCTGGGCTAAGATGGGATGGTCAATTCAAACCAAAAGAATGGGGTTTTAGTGAGCTCCAAGGGGGTCTTAGGTCATCTAGGGGCACACAAGGGAAAGGCCCTTGGAGGCAAGAGAGACTGATGATCACAAAGGCAGTTGCAAAAGTCATATCAGGAGCTGGGATTTGCATGTGACTCCACTGGCTGTTATCTAGGGCACACACTTGCACTGGGGGCTGGGGGGAGTATCAGTTTAAGGTCCCTGCAGGTCAAACAAAATCGATGCTGAAGAAGCAATACCATGGAGTACCTCAGGTAATTCTCAGCAACTCTCCCTTCTCAGCTGAATTGCCTTTGTACCTTTGTTCAAAAGCAACAAACCATATATATGTGGGTCTAATTAGAGACTATTTGTTCCATTGATCTATTTGCTTATTCTGATGCTAATATCACACTGTTTTGATCACCATAGCTGTATACTAAGGCTTGAAGTGAAGTAGTGTGAGTCCTCCAACTTTGCTCTTATTCTATTATGCTATTCTAGTTTGTTTGTATGTCCAAGTGAATCTTAGAATCAGCTTGTGAATCTCTACAAAAGCAGCTTGCCAGGATTTTGATTGGGATTGAGTTGAATCTACAAATCGATACAGGGAAAATTGACTTCTCAACAATATTGAGCCTTCCAATCCATAAACACAATATATCTCTCCATATTTAGATCTTCTTTAACGTCTCTTAGCAATATTTTTCAGTGTACAGGTTTTTCACATCTTTTCTCAGATTTATCCCTAAGTATTTCTTTTTTTTTTATATGATTGTAAATGGTATTATTTTGTTTCAATTGCCTACTGTGACTGGAATCTAGACATACAATTGATTATTGTATATTGATCTTATATCCTGCTACTTTTCTTAATTCATTTAGTTAGAGCAGTGTTTTTGTAGATTCCAGAGGATTTGTTGCATAGATCATAATGTCATCTGCAAACTAAAGACAATTTTACTTCTTTCTTTCAAATAAGGATGTCTTCTATTTCTTTTTCTTGCCTGAATGCACCAGCCAGAACCTCCCGTAAAATGTTGAATTGAAATGGTGACAGTGGACATCTTTGACTTGTTCCTGATCTTAGAGGAAAAACATTCAGTTTTATGATCATTAACATCAAGTTGTAGGGTTTTATTTTAATAGTTACCCTTTATCATGCTAAGGAAGTTCTGTTCTAGTCTAGTCTAGTCTAGTCTATTCCTGAAAGTTTTTATAAAGAATGGATATTGGATTTGACAAATGCTTTTATTGATTCCATTCAAATGACTTTTCTTTTATAGTTTGATAATATAGAGAATTATTTTGATTGATTTTTGAATGTTAAGCCAACCTTACATTCCTGTAATGAAACCCCACTTGGCCATAATGCATTGTCAATTTAATGGTTAAATTAAAAAGTCAGATAATAACAAGTCTTGGAAAGAATGTGGAGAAATTGGAAACCTCACATGGTGCTAATGGGAATGGAAAATGTTGCAGCCACTTTAAAAAAATCAGTCAGTTCCTCATATGACCCAACTATTCTAGTCCTAGAAAGCATAGGTCCACATAAAACATATGAAAAATAAAACAATGTTCACACAAAAACTTGTACATGAATGTTCATAGCAGCATTATTCATAATAGTCAAAAAGTAGAAGCAAACTAAATGTTCTTTGGCTGATGAATGGATAGATAAAATGTATATCCATTCAGTGGGATATTATTTGGCAATAAAAAGGAATAGATTACTGAGACATGCTACAACATGGGCAAACCTAGGAGAGTTATGCTAAGTGAAATAAGCCAGTCACAAAACACCGCACACTATGTGATTCCATTAAAGTGAAATGTCCAGAATAGGGAAATCTATAGAGACAAAAATTAGAAAGTAATGCTTGCCTAGGGCTGAAAATTTTTGAGGGAAATGGGGAGTGACTGCTAGTGTGTATGGGGTATCTTTTTGGAGTGATGAAGGTGTTCTAAAATTGATGGTTGCACACTCTGTGAATATACTAAAAACCATTGAATTGTACACTTTAAATTGGTGAGTTGTGTGGTATGTGAATAAAGCTGCTATTTTTAAAAAAGAAACAAACATACAAGCAAATGTAGACTCAAAGACTAAAAATAACTGGCTTAGAGCTGTAATTTAATTTTGAATTTAGTCTGAAAACTTTGTCTTTTAACCAGAACATTTAGTCCATTTATATTGATTGTGATTACCCGACATATTTGGGTTTATCCCACCATCGTATTGTGCTATTTGTACATCTTTTCTGTTTATTTCTTTTCTTTTCTCCCCTTACTCTTTCTTTCTTTCTTTCTTTCTTTCTTTCTTTCTTTCTTTCTTTCTTTCTTTCTTCTTTCTTTTTCTTTCTTTCTTTCTTTCTTTCTTCTTTCTTTTTCTTTTTTTCTTTCTTTCTTCTTTCTTCTTTCTTTTTCTTTTTTTTCTTTCTTTCTTCTTTCTCACTTAAATGGATTAAATGGATTTGATCTTCACTGAAAAACATATTAATGGGAGAAAAAACACACAATAGGAACAAAAAGTAATGTTACCTGCCAATGCCCCTATATCTTGCACTTGACAATCTATCTGGTTTGTGGCAAGCTTTGCCTTCTCTATGAAACTCTGCCCATAGGTTCAGCTGCCTCATGATCTGCTTATACGGCCACTGATTTCAGATTTCCATGTGTTTTGAGTTCCATTTCTCTCTCTACTAGTTAAGCAGTTTTTTTTATTTTTTGGGTTGTTACACTTAATATTTTCACATTCTAACTCAGCATAACACAGCTAAATAAGTTCTACCTTGTTATACTAGACTCCCCCAAATTAAACATTATTAGCGTTGTGTCATACAGTCATTATGTTTTGAATTTAACCACATATTTATCATCATCTTTGCTCAACATTCTTTTATGCATCTCAGGCCTTCCAACTCAGATATTTTCCTTTCTGTTTAGAGTATATTAAAAAAAACTGCTTTATTAAGTTGTAATTTGTATACCATAAAATTAATCCATTTAAAGTGTACATTTCAATGGTTTTTAGTACATTCACAGAGTTGTGCAACCATCACCACAATCAATTTTTGAACATTTTTTCACCTCAATAAGAAACCTCGTAACCATTAGCAGTCCATCCACATTTCCCCTGAAATCCCCCAGCCATAGGCAACCACTAATCTCTTTTCTGTCTCTATAGATTTGCCCATTCTGAACATTTCACATAAATGGAATCATAATATATGTGGGGTTTTTGTGACTGGCTTCTTCCACTTAGCATAATGGTTTCAAGGGTCATCGTATTGTCACATGTATTAGTACTTCATTGCTTTTAATTGCCAAATAATGTTCCATTGCATGAATATACTACATTTTATTTATCCATTTATTAGCCTAAGGACATTTGGGTTTTTTCCAGTTTTAGCTATTATGAGTAATGCTGCTATAAACATTTATGTATAATTTTTTATGGATATATGTTTTCATTTCTCTGGGGTATATATCTAGGAGTGGAATTGCTGGGTCATATGGTAACTCCACATAACTCCACATGTAATATTTTGAGAAATTGCCACTGTTTTCCAAAGTGGCCGCACCATTTTACATTCTCATCAGCAATGAATGAGGGTTCTAATTTCTACAGTTCTCACCAATATTTTCTTTCTTCTTTTTTAAAGATTTTATTATAGCCATCTGAGTTTGTGTGAAATAGTATTCATCGTAGTTTTGATTTGCATTTCCTTGATGGTTAATTACGTTGAGCATGTACTTATGTTTTTAGGTACTCACTGGCCATTTGTATATATTTTCTGGAGAAATGTCTATTTAAGGCCTGTTTCTCAACTGGGTTATGTCTTTTTAATATGGAATTGTAAGAGTTCTTTACGTATTGTGGATACTAGTTCCTTATTCAGTGTATGATTTGCAAATATATTGCCCCATTCTGTATTTGCCTTTTCACTTTCTTGATGGTGTCCTTTCAAGCACAAAAGTTTTAAATTTTGATGAAATCTAATTTATCTATTTTTCTTTTTGTTGCTTGTGCTATTGCTGTTGTATCAAAGAAGGTTCTGCCTAGCCCACAGTCACTAAGATTTACATCAATGTTTTCTTCTAAGAGTTTTACAGTTTCAATATATATGTTGTTTTATGATCTATTTAAGTTAATTTTCATGTATGGTATTAAGGAAATGGTCCACCTTCATTCTTTTGCATGTGGATATCCAGTTGTCTAACACTGTTTGTTGAAAAGACTATTCTTTCTACATGGAGTTTTCTTGGGACTGTTTTCCATAAATGTACTGATTTATTTCTGGACTTTCAATTCTGTTCCATTGGTCTATATGTCTGTCCTTATACCAATACCACACTGTCTTGATTGTTACAGCTTTGTAGTGAGTTTTAAAATCAGGAAGTGTGAGCCCCCCAACTTTGTTCTTTTCCAAATTTGTTTTAGTGACTTTAGATCCCTTAAATTTCCATATGAATTTTAGGATCAGTTCGTCAATTTTTATAAAACAGCCAGCTGGGCTTTTGATAGAGGTTGTGTTGAATTTGTAAATCAATTTGGAGCATATTGCCATCTTAACAATACTAGGGCTTCAATCCATGGACAGTAGAGGTCTTCCCATTTATTTCAGTCTTCCTTACTTATTTCAGCAGCATTTTGTCGTTCTTCAAAGTCCAACTTTTGCCTATCTTTTGTTAAGTGTATTCCTAAGTATTTTATTTCATTTTTTATGCTATTGCAAATGGAATTATTTTCTTACATCCATTTTTGGGCTATTCATGCTAATATGTAGAAATACAATGATTTTTTGTACATAGATCCTGTATCCTGCAATCTTGCTGAATTTGTTTATTAGTTCTAATAGCTTTTGAGTTGATTCTTTAGAATTTTTTACATACAAGAATATGTTATCTGCAAGTAAAGATAGTTTTACTTCTTCCTTTCCAATCTGGATGCTTGAGTTTCTTTTTCTTGCCTAATTGCTCTGGCAAGAGCCTCCAAGACAACATTAGATAGAAGTGGTGAGAGCAGACATCCTTGTCTTGTTCTTGATTTTAGGAGGGTCCCTGGAAGTCTGTGGACGGTGACCCCTCTCAATTTTATTACACCTTTGCTCTTGGAAAAGTAGAGTCGTTAGATGGAGAATTCTAAGTAAACAACTATTTTATTTCAGCAATATAAATTTCAAATATGCTAGAAATACCATTCTGCTATCTTTTGGATTAAACTGTTACTGTTGAGAAGTCAGCCCCATCTGCTTAAATGCCATCCCATTAGAGGCAATTTTTTGTCTCTCTGGCTGCTTTCATAATATGTCCCTCTTTCTCTGTCCTGTAAATTTGCTGATTTACTTTAATGTGTGTAGTTGTGGATTTCTTTTAACTTTTAGTGCTTAGGAATTACTGGGTTTTCTGGATGTAAGGCTTGCTGTCTTTCAACAGCTCTTAAAAGTTTTCAGTTAGGATCTCTTCAAATATTGCCTCTTCCTTATATTCTTTCCTTTCTGTCTAGTACTCTAATTACACGTATTAGGTCTTTGTACTCTATCCTCCACGTCTTTTTACTTCTCCTCTATATTCAATTCTTTTCCTCTTGGAGCTGTGCTCAGGATAAATTTCTACAACTCTATCTTACATTTTACTTATTCTGTCTTCAGCTTTACATAATCTATTTGGCTCATACCTTGAATTCTGCAATTTCAAGGATGACATTTTTCATTTCTAGCAGTTGTGTTTGACTAATTTCCGAATGTATTTATGTGTATTTTTGAGTAGCCTGAGGAACTTCATCTTCAGCTTTACATTTGCCTCCATTGTGGCTTTTTACAGTCATCATACATTTTTATAATAAGAACACCAATAAAAACTTGTGTTCATTGTGAAAAGCTGAGGTAGGGTTGGGCAGATGGGGGGTAAGAGGGGAGGGTTTTGACATTGTTTCCCAAGTTTACTCTACACATGCTTTCACTACTATCATTTTATTTTTGGTGGTGGTAGTATGTGTAGGTGTGCATCTTAGGAATGAATATCCCACAGAGATCAAGATAGACCGAAGTTGCTTTCCCTGGGGCAGAACCCTAATGGACAGGACCTCACTTAAGCCTTGTATTTGCCTCTCTGCTCTGAGGCAGGGCTAATTCTCATCCTTGTTTTAGAGATGAAGCCCAAAGAGATAAAGGCCCTCATCCAGGGCCACCCAGCTGGAAGATCCTGAGTATGCATTTGGATCTGTCTGGCTTGGTCTCTGGGACCAAGACTGCTCCAGCAAGACAGGGAGGGGGAAAAGGCAGTCTGAGTGTGTTGAGCCTGGGGCTGAGGACCTTCAGGCATCTGTCCCAGGGGACGGCCCCCTCCCCCACCCAGAATGTGTCATATACTCAGGGGCAGCCAAGGGTGAAGGGTAAGCAGGGCCAGGGATGGGGTGGGACCAGGAGGATGATGTCACCCCCACTCTTAGTAATGCTTTGGCAGAGCCTGAGGCTCCCACCTTGGGAAGGAGAGGAAGGAGGAGGGGGAACACTGGAGCCAGCAGCTAGGAGGCTGCCAAGTTGCTGATCAGGAATGGGCACCTTGCCAGGAGCATCCGAGACCAGGCCTCTTGGGTGGGGGGCCGGGGGGGGGCTTGGGGAGAGGAGAGACATTCTCAGAGTCCTGGGAAGGGACTCTGGAAAGTGGGTGTCCACATCAGATTGAATGCAGAGTGATCATCGGTTGGTGTATGTGTCTGACTGGCCAGGCTGGTGTCCAATCATCCCCTGATGGATGTTCGACTGCCTGATGGCCTGTTTCTTTCCTCACTGGTTGGTGGGCTGTCTGATTTACGTGACTGACACTTGGAGACGCCAGCAGGGATGGGCCAAATCTCCGTCCACTTCCACGAGAACTTGGGCTACCCTCTCACAGGTGCCCCTTCTGAGCACGTGGGGTCAGGCAGAAGAAAGGGAGGAAATTAACATCCACAGGTGGCCAGATACCAGAGGGATGGAGCTGACTCGGACAAGGCCTGCCCTCTGAGAGCTCCCATTCTAGGAGGAGGGACGGACTCATACCCATGATGACTGAACCCAGCGCCTTGCCTGATCTGAACTCATGGGCTGGAAGTGGAAGGCAACTGTACTCTTGTCTCCCGATGTCTCTTTATGATTCGTCCTTGGGAGTAAGTCCTTCTTCTGTTCCTGGTCACAATGCACGGTCAGGAAGGCTCTGCCAGGGAAAGGAAGCAGGGAGCCAAGCACTGAGAGCTCGTTCGGCCCCAGGCAGCCATCTAAGCCTGCACGTGTGCTAACTTACTTGGCCTTGGCAGCAACCATGAGGGTGAGCCTATGATCGTGCCCATTTCTGAGAGGAGGAACCGAAAATGCCCCACTTGCTGATGCTTGCACAGCTCGAGCGGGCAGAGTCTGGATTCGAACCCGTGGCCCATGTGTGGGCAGAGAGGAAGCATGCTTTCTTGCTGCCTCAAAGGAGGCCACGGGAGGGCACAGCGAAGCCACCATGTCATTATGGGACATGACAGGCAAGCTCCCTGAAGATTGATGGGAGAGAAAAGTGGGGTTAGCCAGGAGATCTGGGGGAGCCTCATTTCTGAGCGGAACAGCACAGCGGAGGACCTCAGGGCATGAAGGGAGTTGGAGGCTGACAACTTGCTCCGCAACATCAGGACCCGCCGGCAGCTGGGGCGCCGGGAGGGGCGTCCAGGCACCTGTCACCTTGAGCCCCCCGAGTAGGGAGGCCAGCAGCCGTGTGGCCGAGCCCCTGGGCTGGGAGCTGGGGTGGCTGGGTTCCAACAGCCTGTGGCCACCCACTCACCAACTGTGTGACCCTGGGAAGCTCCTTAACGGCTCGGAGTCTCCTCAGGTTTCACATCTGCAAAACGGGGATGATGCTAAGAATTCTTAGGTCTCAGTGTTGTTTGGGGGGAAAACCAAGCTAACGTGTGCAAAGTGCTAAGCACGGACTCAGCGTTAGTTACGAGTGTCTGTGTGGTCGGTGGCTCTGAGCATTCTCTGTCCCATTTCACGATGAGGAGATGGAGGTCCAGAGGGGTAGCGTGACTCGTCTATGGTTTCTCAGCCGATGAGGGCCCCCAGGGCAGGGGTCTCTCCAGCCCCCATGTTGCCCCGGAGGGGAGGACAGCCAGGTGTGGTTATGAGATAAGATTCCTTCCATTGCCTGAAGACCCTCCCACGTCCTAGCCTCTTTCCTCTGTACCCCTCCCACGCCCACAGACACACCAGCTGCAGCTCCTGGGCCACCAGAAGGCTCCTTTGCAGCTAGATTCTGATTGATCAGGACAGTTGGGTGGGGCCAGCTGCCAGCGTGGAGGAGGCAGCCTCCACAGCTGCCAGCAGCTGGGCTCTGAGAAACTGGGGAGGCCTACAGCTAAGTCCTTACCTCAGGGATTGCCCTCCTTCCAGTCCCAACTGTCCCTGAATTCCCCGTTTGCAAACAGGTCAACCAGGAGGAGCAGGGCACCATGCCCAGTGCCTGGTGAGGACAGATGGCCGCGGTCCAGCAGCGAAGCAGAGGGGTGGGGCAGGCGGGGCCCAAGGATGGTGGTGACTTATCCGCTAGTCACAGGGGGAGCAGGATGGAGCCTGTGGTTCTCCCTCCACCCCCAGCACACGCCCCCTCTTCCTGGGCCTGCTGCACCTACAGCCTTACCCAGGCCAGCTCTTGGAGTCAGGGAACATTTTCCGACACCCCACTACCCCTTCTCCTCTGGGCCCTCCAGCCCCCTACCTGCCATCCACAGATTCCAGTGGAAATTTTGAAATCCCTTTATAAAAAGCCACTGCTGGGGCGCCTGGGTGGCTCAGTTGGTTAAGCGACTGCCTTCGGCTCAGGTCATGATGCTGGAGTCCCGGGATCGAGTCCCGCATCGGGCTCCCTGCTCAGCGGGGAGTCTGCTTCTCCCTCTGACCCTCCCCCTTCTCATGCTCTATCTCATTCTCTCTCTCAAATAAATAAATAAAATCTTTAAAAAAATAAAAAAAATAAATTAATTAAAAAAAAAAAAAGCCACCGCTGTGGTGACGGAGAAAGCAGAGGTCCTGCGTGAATTCAGCCACACCCAGAGCAGACTCCTGTCCAGGCCACTTAGCGGTTAGGTGGCCTCAGGGTGGCCACTGCGCTTCTCTGGAAGCTCAGCTTTCCCATCGATGAAGTGGGGGGTGATCCCGATGACCACGGCATCACCGGCCCAGTTACCTGTGCTGAGTGAGGGCCAGACACACGACAGGGGCCCCGGGAATGTCACGAAAGAAAGAACATTATGGAAACGGGCTCATAACAGGCGCTCAATAAATATTTGCTGATTAAATAGGAGGTTGAGTGAAAAAAGAGACAAATGATCCCCACATCTGTGCTTTTGTCTTTCTTTCTAAAAGCACACTGGAATTCGAGCCACTGACTGGGGGTGAGACAAAAGCAGGGCGGGATGCGGCATAATTCTTGGGGAACGGAAGGCTGAGAACATTCTCAGTGACGTCAGCCCCTGTGTGCAGAATACATTACACCCTCTCAGTGCTGCTGGTTTGCTCTGACATTGAGGCTCGTCTGCAAAGGTGACTCAGGGCTGAGCCCATGAAGACGGACTCAGGTTTTGATCTTGTCTCTGTCTCTGACTATTCAGGAGGCCGTAGATGAGGGTCTTCTCTGACCCTCTGTTTTCTTGTCTGTACAGTGAGGATGCCAAGTACCAACTCTCAGAGCCGCTGGGAGGATTAAATGAGGTGATCTCTGCCGAGAGCCGGGAACTGGGCCTGGCAGGCCGTAGGCCCTCTGCCGATGATAGCTGTCCTCATCATTCTCTAAGGCCGGCACTGTATCAGCTAGCTCTTGCCGTGTAATAATGTAGCCCCAAATGTAGGGGCCCCAAAACAACCACCATCTATTTAGCTCCTGATTCTGCGTGTCGAAAATGTAGGTTGGGTGCAGCAGGGTGGTCCACGGGTCCTTCTCTCGCATCTGTGGCTGGCCGTAGGTGAGCTGGGTGGCTCTGTCCCAGGGCAGGCTGGCTGCTGGCTGGGGTCACGAGGTGACAGGGCCACTTGCCTCTCTTCCTCCAGCAGGCTCATCTGGGCTTCCTCACGGGCAGTGGCAGAATTTTGAGAAAGAGAGAGTGGAAGCATACAACACCTCTTGAGGCTTGGGCTCAGAATTGGCCCACTGTCCCCTCCCCACATCCTATTGGCCACGGCAGGCCACAAGGCCAGCCACGATTCAGGGCAGAGCTGGCTGCAGGGCCACATTGCTGAGGGCATCAACACAAGAAGGGGAATAGAGCGACCATTTCTGCCAACAACCGACCAAGCGACCACAGGGGACACCCGGGCCAGGGACCAGGTCTCTTGATGCCCAGGGCAGTGATTCCACCTCAGCTGCCCTCTCTGCCCTGTGACACCAGCAGCAAAGCCTGTCGCTCTCCCGATGGCTTCACCGCTCCATTTTCCACACTTAAGCGGAGGCTGGTTGCCACCCGCAAACTCTCTTAGCCTCAGGAGATCGAGAGCAGAGTCCAAACAGGGCCGGCCACACACACATGCCATGCATGGAGTCATGGGGACCTCATGACCGAGCCCCCTCAGTCCTCAGCGGAAGAAAGCCGACCCAACACACCCAGACACCCCTCCCCACAGGGCAGCCCCAGCGGCCCACTCAGTAAATCTTTAACTATCCCGACGAGGCGGTCCTTAGACCATCACCAGCCCCAGACAGTTTTCCTCGGCCGCCTGGGAAAGGGTTTTCTGCCCACATGGAATCCACGAGAGGCCGTGACATTTACATCCACATTTTGACTGGACCCTAGGCCGGCCAGCCTCCTGGTGGAGTGGCAGCCCGTGCGGTACCCTAGGCAGTGAGAGTGACAACATCCAGTCTGGGGACAGGCTTCTTCCGTCATGTCCTGTGCTTTGACTGGTGGGTAGAGATGGAGTCTTGAGGGCCTTCCAGTTTAAGTTTGTGTGTCTTGCCCGTGCCCCCCCTCTAGACTGCCAGCTCCGTGACACGAGGGACTTCGCTCACCTGGCTGAGCCTGGATTCCCTCCACGGAGCCTGGCATTCAGTGGGTGCCCAATAGTTACTGCACGGACTGATGGATGAAATGTCAGATGTCATTGAGTCGAGCCTCTTCGAAAAGGGCCCACCTCTTCAGCTCCGTGGAGAAGGCAGGGGACGCAGAGCCCGGGGCCAATCCCAGCGTCTGCCCTGTGTGGTCGTCAGGAACGGTCGTTCTGGTTGTACACTGCCAACTCCAGGGGAGCCGCTTATTCAGACGACAGTGTGAACAGCTCCTCCTCAATTGGTGCAGAGGGGCAGCCTGCGGCACACAAAGTAGCTCTTCCAAGCCTTGGCTTCCACAACCCACAGGGGGCGGGGGTGGCAATCGCATCTCCTCTGCTGGGGGGAGGGGTAAAAGTTAGCACTGTATACGTGATGGCTGCTGAGAGGACGTGATGTTGCTGACTGGGAAGGAGACAGGGTCCAGGGAGAGGCACCGGCCCCGTGCCTGCTGGCTTCCCACTCTCTCTCCTCGGGAGGCCCTGCGCAAGGCACGCCTCACCCTGCAGAGCTGGCCCTCCTCTTACTCCCGGCTCCTCCTCTGGCTGGGGTCCCGTTCACAGCATCCTTCTCACTCCGGCACTCCCTCCCTCCTCATTATGGGCTCCCTCGGGCTTGGAGCCGGGGCCCCTCTGGGGAAGGGGCTCTCTCCTCCCATCCCACCAAACACAGGATGCCTCCCGGCCCCAAGGCCCAGAGTCCTCCGTAAACCAGCACCAAGAGGATTGGCTACTGGGAACATGGGGTCGCTGTCACCCTGGAAACCCCAAGCTGGACTCACCAGGTGTGTGATGCAGGGGCAGAGGCTAGACCTCTTCACTTCTGTCAGCTGCCACCAGAACCCTCCGACCCTGACCAGTCCTCCAAGAGGTCGCTGGGGCCTCTCTAGACCCCACCTTCCATCCTCCCCTCCCCCGCAGCCCCTCTGCGCTTTCCGCCGTTTCTGCCGAGCTCCACACCCCCCGCATCCTGCAGGAAGCCCACTCTTGTTCCCAGAGGACCTACTTGAGGCATCTGAGGTGACATGGGGGGGTGGGGAGGGACTTGCTTCTGGGACTGACATCGTCCCAGCCCAGAAGGCAGGTGCGGGGGGGAGGGGCGGTGGAAATGACTTCAGAGGGGGCAGCTGCGGGTGGGGGTGGGTACTCACAGCTCAGATGGCCTCAGCCGGCCCCTCCGAGGCTCCACCCCACGGGGCAGGGGCCCCCCCACGCAGATTGCTTCCTGCCCCAGTCCCCAGCCTCTTGGACCAATCCGCAGTCCCTGCCTTGGAGGCACCGAAGTTCTCCACTTGCCTGTTCCTGTCCAGGGAGGGCCACCTCCAGGAGATGCCCCTGAAGCCCTCCCCGGTCACGGGAAGAGGCTGCCCCGGGAAGCAGCTCACTGTGTCCGTTACCTCATGCGATTCCCGCGGTAACACAGTAAGCCCGGGAGGTTGGAATGACGGCCTATGTCACGGAGGAGTCCCAGAGGCTGCTTGTCCCAGTGCAGGAGCTGCGTGGCTTGTTTCCGCAGGGAGGGGGGCTGCCCGGGGCTGCTGATTCCTGCGGAGCGTGACTGGAGGGGAAGGGGGCCGAGTGTGAGTGCTTCCGCGCCCTTTCCTGTTTGTCCACTCGCTGGTCATTATTCTCCTTCCTTCCTTCCGCAGGATGCCAGAGGCTCTGGATGGGCCCCAGGGGTCCCAGAGCCAGTCGGCGTGGACCGAGCTGTGATGGTGACAGCATGTGTGCGCACGTCCGGGCGTGTAGGTGTGTTCGGGGGAGTGTGCCAGACCCCTTGTGTTCACCAGAATACAGGTGCCATACGGGCAGGGACCTGCTTTTCTTCGCTGCTGTGTTCTCAGGAGCCTAGAACGGTGCCTGGCACAGAGGAGGTGCCCATTTAAGCATTCATGGAATGAATGAAGGGAAGAACAAATGAATGAACAAACAGTGAGCAACTGAAGCTTAGCCCACAGGTTCCAGAAACTCCGGAGAGCAGCCAGATGGCTGCCCGGAAGCAGTGTGGCAAGTCGGGTCTCTGTCCCTCTGCAGGGAGAAGGAAGTGGCGGCAGCCCTGGCCTGGGAGAGGCCCTGGGGGCTGGACACTCCAGTGTGTGACATCAGTCGCCTTCAGCACGCGGCTCCTCAGTCTGGGAAACTTGCTCACTTGGAAGACCCCAGGGAGGGGGCTGGAGGAGGCTCTGCTAGGAAACAGGCAGGATGGGGGTCTGCCAGGGCAGCTCTGGAACATTCCAGGCTGGCAGGCATTTGACCTTTCCTGCCTGCCCAACACTGGCCACAGCTTAGTCTGAGGAGAAGATCCGGGTTCCCTCACAGCTAGGAATGGACTGAGCCCTCAAGGGGTGGCAGGGCCTGCGTGTGCATGTGCATGTGTGTGTGCGTGTGCGTGTGCATGTGAGCTGACATTCGGGGGGACTTGCCTATGCAGCCATAGCAGTTATGAAAATATTGGAATATTTCTCTGCTCCCCACGCCACCCCCTAAGCTCCCCCGCACCTCCTGCCAATCCACACAGAAGGACCTTATTCCCGTTCTAATCTGGCTTCCATGCCCCTAATCAGTGTCTGTGCCAGACAGCCCCCTTCCTGGACACTGCCCTTGACCCCCCAAAGGACCCAGAGAGCAAGCTGGTTCCCCTCTATGCTTCCCCCTGGTCCCCGGGAGCCGTGGGTGGGCTCTACCCAGGGGCACCCTTGCACCCTCCTGCCCTCTGTCTCAGCAACCAGGCCATCATGGGGCCCCTGTGGCAGTCATCTGAGCTGCATGTCCCTTGGCCGGGACCTTCATGGCAGAGATGACAGCCTGCGGGTGCCCCCCACCCCCACAGAAGGCCTCACAGCCCCTCAGCTGGTCCAGCCGCCTATGGAGGGAGGCAAGAAGGCTGGAAGCCCCAGGTGGGCTTGGGATGGATGACTGGCTAGAGGGGCCAACTCGGGATTTGGAGAAGCCGGACTCTGTTCCCTCCCTACGGAATCTCAGAAGCCTGGGGGGGAAGGAGGGCAGAGGAAATTGGTTCCTCCCCAGGAGGTAGGAGTGAGGGGCCCAGCAGGCTCAGTGCTCAAAATGACCAGATGTCACAGAAGTTAGGCCCGCGGTCTGACAACACAGTCCAACCTGGGGGTGGGTCCCAGGAAGCCTGCGAGGCGGTGGAGGCAAGAGGATGTCTTAGAGTCAGATCTGTGCAGTCCCAGTGCTGGCTCGGGCACTTTCCAGCTGTGAGGCGTGGGGACAAGCCTCAGGAGGAAGCTGGCTGGGGGTTCAGCCCATCTTCTTAATAACTCCTGACATTTTCTCAGCCTCCTTTAGTTTGCACACACAGTTCTGAGCACCCCTGCTCTCTGGCCCAGGGTCACATAGGAAGACAGCGGTATAGCTAGATCCAAACCCAGGTCCCCAGACTCCCTGCCCTTCTGAAGAGCCAACCTGAGAAGCTCCCTGTACCCTTCCTGAGGGTGAAGTAGAGAGGGCCCGCATTAAGATGACAGGACCCTTAACAATAGGCCGGGTAGAATCTTCCACCTTCTCCTCCACTCTGCCCGCCCAAGAGGGAGGCAACCCAAGGCCACAGAGGGGATCTGGAGCTGACACCCCGCAGCTGGTCCCATTTAGGTTGGGGGTCAGCAGCTGGCCTGGGACAGTGGCTACCTCACGTCTCCCTTACTTCCTGCGGGCATCACGGAAGGGCAGGAAAGCCCCACCATCTGGTGACCTAAACTCTCCTGCCCCATCATGCCCTGTGCTTCTCACCCCCACCTCCTGCAGACCCTCACCCGCACCAGGATCCCCGCAGCCATCTCCTGTCACAGTCTGGGACAGACACTGGAAAGGTGTCTGCTCAGCTGGGAACACCGTGAGATGCGCAAAGCCAAGGGGTACGGTTGCTTTTGCTCTGGTCCAGGGTTCTCAGGGAGCCAGGCACTTGCTGAGGCTTCTACCTCCTTCCCATCACCTGAGCCTCACACGACCCTGTCAACATCCTGGCGTTCAGATGAGGAAAGGCAGGTTCCAAGGGGTGAAGGGGTTTGCCCGGGGTCACGTGGCTAGGAAGCACCAAAGCCTCCATTTGAACCCAGGTCGGCTCTACCCACGGCCCAAGCCCTTCTCAGGGAAGCCCTCCCCGAGACCTGCTGATGTGGGACTGTCGTGTGGGCACTGAGGGACCTCCGAGCTGAGCCAGACTGTGTCCCCACCCCATGCAGCTCTGCATCCACCTGAACCCCCAAAGTCTCGACAGCCCACAGCCAGGGACCAAGCCTTGTCTCTTAACTTAGCCTTTCTCCCCCTAGAAGGCCATCATCGGGGCAAGGGTGGCACGTGGGTCCCTTCCATGGGCCAGAGGAGGCAGACAGTATGTGGGGCAGCTCCTGATTCCCTAGGCAGCCATGCCAGCTACACAACCAGCAGGCCAGGGGGTAGCTTCTGCCCCTCCTAGCAACAGAAGACGTGTTTTTCATCGTCCTCATCTGTCAGTTGGGGATCATAATGAACATGTGCCTCCTAGGATTATAGTGAGTCAGTCGGTTAACATACATCAGGGGGACTAGAACAGTGCAAATGATATTTAAGCCCCAATTACTATGTAAAATTGTCCCCCAGTCGCTTTGTATGCATTCGCTGGGTCTTTCTGGTTCCTCCTTGGCAGGTGCACAGCTTCTGTCCTCGCTGCCGGCCACCAGCACGAGGTCAGACACAGTAGGCTCGTATATGCTTTCTGCTCCAGTCATGAAGGGATATCAAAGTTTGTGTGAGGGTGGTCTTGAATTCTAGATTCCAGCCAGCCACATTCTTCCTAGTAGCTAAGCTAAGGAAGCCCTGGGAAACGAGAGCTATAGAACTGATAAAGTTTCCCTTTTTGCTTTGACTGCCAGGAAGCTCAGAGGCAAAATTACCTCTGATTCAACTAAACAACTAGAGCTCAAAGATGGCAACTGCTTTCGTGTCTCATGCCAACTGGACTGACGGACAATACTGAACTGGGAAGGATTCTGAGGCTGCAGTGAGTAACATCAGCTTGGAGTATGGCCAGGGTGCCTCTGGGCTAAGGAAATGAGGGAGGTGATCGACTGGTGATGTCTGCTGCAAGTACAGTGGTGGGGAACACGGGATGTGCACAAAAGGTTGGGCAACTCGGCTGGCCTTATTTCACCCGTGTCTACACTTCCTCACAAGCTTATATTTTCCCTGGTATGTTTCATGTTTTATTACTTGTACTTGCCTGTGGAATGAGGCAGGTTATAAATAAAATAAGCTGGGAGGCTTCACTCCGAGCCCTCAGTCCTCTGTGTAGGCTGAGAGCTCGGGGGAGAGCTTCTGACTGCAGCAGAGAATAGGCTCCGTGGAGCTTAAGGGTTCTTTGGCTCCCGGGGCTGTCCCCCGTGCCCTCCACAGGCCAGAGAGTCAGCCACAGAAAGTCTCTTGCCAGAAATTAATTAGGTTCAGATCAACAGTTGCACTGTCCCTAACGTGTGCCCCCTTACCGCCTCGCTGAAGATAAGGCTGTCTGGCCTGCCCCCCCCCATCTTTCTTGGGGGACCATCTGTACCTACATCTTATCAGGACCTGAGAATCTAAAAGCAACATGATTCAGGAATCACTTGGAGGGCTGCTAAAAAGGCAGATTCTTTGTCCGCAACCCAGATCTGCTGTATCAGAATCCCCGAGGCCTGGAATCTGCATTTTCACCAGCGCTCCCACTGGAGTGAGAGACCCACCAGGCTGGAGAAGCCACAGAATAACTTTGGGCTCCGCCAGGCTCCTAGGCTGGGGCAGCAGCGCCACCTGGTGGGCCCTGCGGAAACACCTCCCGACCATTGCCCTTCCGGCCCCACGTGAGGGTAGTCGGCCTCTTTCCAGTTGGTCTCCAGAGCCAGAAGCAGCATCTCTTAGACAGCAAGCTGGATTGTTACAAATCCTCTTTAATAGTTAGTTGTCAAATCTCAGACATGTTTTACAGAACTGTGCACAGAGCCCCTCCCTACTCCAAGGCACAGATTCACCCACCCATTCCCTAGGGGGCAAAGGACAGACCCACCTAGCTTCTCCCAGGGGAAAGCGTCCTTCCCCTTCCCTGGACAGCTCGGGATCCTGGCGAATGCAGGACCCCCTCTGTGTCGGGGCCCCCAGGGTTCACCCCCGATTCCCTAAGCAGCCCAGAGCCAGTCCAGATTCCCTGGCCCAGAGGGCCCCTCTTCAGCCCGGCTTATGGCATCATCCTCGGTTGATCTGAGCTGGCCTGGGGAAGGCTGCTGCTCCTAATAATGTCAGGTAAAGCCCACCCTCTCCCACTACCTTCAGTGAAAATGTGAAAACCAAAGACATAAGCATTACAGTGGAAAAAAATGTTTACCCACGCAGTGGGCAGTCCCCTGACAGCCCAGGGTGCCTTATCCACCCCCCCCCACCCCCAATGTTGAGTACACTTTTCTCCGCCCCATATACACAGCTCCAAGGCAGGCCGAGACCCAGCCCACCTGCTCAGGGACGCCGTGGGAGCGTTCTCTCTGCGTGGCTAAGAGAATCCCGGCGGGCGATAGCGAAGGAGCCACAGAAGAGCTGGGGCAGAAATGTAGGGAGAGGGGTCCAGGCCGCAGAAAGCTCCCCCGCCCCCCGCCCCCAGCCAGCACAGGACGGGCATGGGGGAGTAAGGTGGGAGGTGAGCCTGGAGCAGAGCCTGGAGACCCTAAGGAGCCCTGAGGCGAGGGGACAGGCAGGGAGGTGGGGGACAGCAGCCGCCTCAGTACTTGGGGACCTTGCTGTAGTCTTCAGAATGGATGTGCCGGCACAAGCAGATGGACAGGAGCATCCCCAGGAGCTGTCGGGGCAGAGGGCAAGAGTCAGAGGGAGGCACGGCCGCCAGGTTCCCCCCGAGGCCCCAGGGCAGCATCTCACTGTCCAGGTCAGCGAGGGTCACAGGGATTGAGCGGGATGAAGCAGATCCCCAACTAAAGCCTCGTCGTGACCAGCCTGTGGCTCCAGTGGCAGAGGGGCCCAGGGAGGGACAGTGGTCAGGCCGGGCCTCAGCCTCCCTGAGGCCATCAGTGGGGCGGGGAAGATCCTGGATGGCAGGGCTGGGGGCGGGGCGGGGGGAAAGCGCTGCTGGAGGGGAAGGGGTTCAGACCTCGATGACAGCGACGCCCACACACACGCCTAGGATGATGCCCACGTTCTCCTGCAGCCAGTCCTGCACCTTCTTCATGCAGCCCTACAAGGGGAGATCGCGGTCACGCCACCCCATGCCATGCTGCCTCACCCCACCATGCAGAATCACCGGGAGGGCCCCCCGCCCCGCCCCGGCCCAGAGGGCCTGCAGAGCGGGGTCTGTGTGTTCCCTGACTGCATAAATTAACGAATATGTTCATGCAGGTACAAATGACAAGCAAACAGATGAGTCAAAGGCAGGAACAGCTAAGTGAAGGAAGGGAGTGGAGCGGAAAGGAGGGAGGGAGGGTGAAGGAGGGAAAGAAAAAAGGGAGGGAGGAAGGAAGGGAGGAGGGAG
>NC_138379.1:14740384-14762187 GCF_054177405.1 Leptonychotes weddellii
GAAGGAAAGAGGGAAGGAAGGAAGGAAGGAAAGAGGGAAGGAAGGAAGGATGGAAAGAAGGAAGGAAGGAGGGAAGAGGGGGGAGGGAGAGAAGAAGTGGGAGGTAAGGAGTAGGCCAGGCAAACCTGAGTGGCCTGAGAACCCGAACCCCAGAGTGCCCCAAGCCCAGCCCCGGCCCCACAGCCTTCCACACACCTCACGGTACACGGGCCAGGACTCGGGGCTGTTCCCGCTCTCGGTCCTGTTGCTGTCGAAAGCCTCACAGAAGCCCTTCCTCACCAGGAAGCCGTCGTCCGCCTCCTGCCGGTCCTCACAGGAGCAGGGGTAGGTGATATTGGTGCGGTTCCTGAGCTCCGCATTGTCCGTCCAGTTGTAGAAGCTGGCCCAGCCGCAGCACTTCACCTGCCGGGAGACCAGCGGTCGCGCCCACTGCCCTCAGGCGGGCCGCCCTCCACGCGGAGGTGGCATCTCCCAGGACAGAGGCTCAGATCGGCCACTTTCAGGCCCCCCTGGGCCCAGCCAGACCGCCACGATGAGAGTTTAGGTTTCGCTTTGGCTTCTGGGAGCCACAGGGAATTTAAAGGGGCTTTCAGGGAACACACAGCATAAATATTAAAACAGCAAGAGACCAAAAATCAGGAGCAGTAAAAATATAAAGCAGCACAGGAGGGACGTTCAGGTTGAAAGACAGAACACAGATGAGTGGGACACAAGAAGGGCAAGAGACACCCAGTTAAGAGTGTGGGGTCTAGGGGCGCCTGGGCGGGCTCAGTTGGCAGAGCATGCAACTCTTGATCACCGGGTCGTGCGTTCAAGCCCCACGTTGGATGTGGAGCCTATTTAAAAAAAAATAATTAAAAAAAACCCAAAACGTGTGTGGGGGTCTAGAGTCCGGCTACTGGGTTCAAATCCCAGCTTTGCCACCTACCAGCGGCTTAACTTTGGCTAAAGTGCTTTCCTCAGTCTCCTCATCTGCGAAATGAGGTAACAAAGGTTCCTAACTCGAAGGGCTGTTAGGAGGACTCCATGGATTGAGGCAGGCCAAGCATCCGGCCCCGATCTGGACAGCACAGGGGCTGCTCGGGGAAGGCCAGCTCCACTTTTAGGTGCTGTGTACATGTTGGAGTTGAGATTTGGCTCTGAGCTTCCCAGTTGCCAAGGCGAAAAAGGAGATATGGTCAATTCTGCCTTTTGGAAGAGAAAATGTTCTAGCTCCAGAGGGGAAGAAGGCCCTTCTAGGCTCCCCGTGCCAGAAGGTGTGTCCGTGGGGCTCGCGAAGGGGACCCAGAGGGGCTGTGGATCACATCCGGGCTTGAATTCCTGATGGTACTGGGATCTGAGGGGCTAAGCCTGTGCTGGAAAGGCCCAGTGGAAGGTGGAACCGAGTCGGGGAGGGCACACACCCTGGGCCTGGGCGAGCCGCCAGCCCTGGCTTCCTCATGTGGAGAATGGGATGACAAGAACCACTCTGCCAGGGTCCCTGGGAGGATTAAGTGGACTGACTGGGTGCCCCTGCGCTGGGTGTGTGGGTCCCCCACCTGCTTCCCTCTGGTCTCTGGTCTCTGGGTGGCTAGTCCCTGACCAGCAGCCTGGTGACCAGCAGGGGGCGAGCCAAGCATGCTCAGGCGTTCTTGGGCTCCAGGCAGCTGCTGGGGCAGGTTCCCTCCCTCCATTCCCGGCTCATGCAGATACTCGGCTGCCTCCTCTGGCAGGGAGGCTGGCCCCGCTGAGGGGCACCCCCAGCCCTCACACACGCAACAGAAGGAGACAGCTCTCCTTGGCCCTGCTACCACACCAGGCAGAGCCCCCGACCCTGCCTCGTGCCGAGACCTGTCCCCAGCCACCACCTGCCCTGTGTCTCAGTGGTTGGGCGTGACCGATAAACCCTCATCAGCAACATGCCACCTAAGCTCTGCTTAAGCGCCACGGGCTTCATACACTCCTCTCACACGAGCACGGATCCATCGCCCCATTTTCTAGATGAGGAAACGGGCTCCGGAAGTGGCAGAGTTGGTATTCCCGCCCTCGGGGGCCTGATTCAAGTCAGCTTTCTTAACCACCATGCCAAGGAGCATCGGACAGACATCAGAATGATCTAGAGGCCTTGCCTGCGGCAGAAATCCCCCAACCAGTCAACTGCTTCCCATGGTAGGGTGCGCACCCTCTCTCAAGAGACCCAGCTCTCCCCCAGGCTCCTTGAAGGAGGCACGCGTTCATCCTGGGACATGAGCGTCCCCCTAACCTCAGCATCTGTGGGTCAAACTGAACGTGGAGGAAAACATCTTCCCGCGTGCACTGAGCCCCCCAGCCGACACAGGCCCCCCGACCTGGCCCCAGCTCCTCACCAAAAATTGGGAGGCACAAAACACTGCTGTCCTCTCTTCAGGGCCCAGAAAAGGGATGCGCCTGTGTGGTCTGGACAGAGTCCCACCTCCAGACACCCTGCTCTCCTGGTGCCATGGAGTCCTCTTGCTGCCTCCACCCCTGCCCCTCGCACCCCACAGCCCTCCACCAGGCAGCAGGCAGGGCTAGAGGCAGGCCCCAGGGACCAGTGTGGCCGGCGCCCCACGGGAGACACGAGGACGCTGCAGCCCAGAGATGCTGAGTCCCAGCCAGGGGCACACAGCACCTGGGACCTGATCCCCGGGGTCCGTTTGTGTGTTTGGTGACTGGTTCACCATCAGGGCGGGCTGGGAACCCAGTGGGCCAGTCAGTTATTCTGTCTGTCTGTCTGTCAGTCAGCCAGTCAGCCAGTCAGCCAGGCATTCTGTCAGTCATTCCAGCATTCATTCAGTCAGTCAGTTTGTCAGTCAGTCCATCGTTCATGCATTCATTCATTCAGTCAGTCTGTCAGTCATTCTGTCATTCATTCACAAAGTCATTCATCCACTCATTCAGTTAGTCTGTCATTCATTCATTCATTCCGTCAGTCAGTCATTCTGTCTGCCAATCAGTCCATCATTCATTCAGTCAGTCAGCCAGTCATCCTGTCTGCCAGTTAGTCCATCCTTCATTCATGCATCCACTCATTCAGTCAGTCATTCTGTCTGCTGGTCAGTCCATCATTCATGCATTCATTCATTCATTCATTCAGCCAGTCATTCAGTAGTCAGTCAGTCATTCTGTCTGCCAGTTCATCCTTCATTCATGCATTCATTCATTAAATCAGTCATTCTGTCTGCCAGTCAGTCCATCACTCATTCAGTCAGTCAGTCAGTCAGGCCAGCCATTTTGTCTGCCAGTTAGTCCATCATTCATTCATGCATTCAGTCATTCCCATTCAGTCATTTAATCTGTCAGGCAGTCATTCCATCATTCACTCACTCAGTCAGTCTGTCTCTCTCACTCGGATTGAGGTGGAAAACACATACACTGGAGTGCACAGCCTGATGACTTTTTACACATACACTGGCATAAATGCCAGTTGGATCAGGATTTGGACAGAACACTCCTTTCACCCCAGAAGGTTCCCATGGGCACATCCCATGTCAATACCCCCCCAGAGGTAGCCTCCACTCAGACTCGTGTCAGCATGTCAGCCTTGGCCCCCAGTTCCTTAACCCCCAGGACAGACTCCTGGCTTGAGATGAGGACCCTCCCCCACCTCCCGGCCACAGACTGGAGCCCTGTGAGCCACTGGAAGCCTCCAAGACCCTGGGCCCCCTGAGTGAGGGACTGTGGTGGTAGCCGGGGTGCCAGGCAGGGGGACTACTCAGAGGCCCCTTGCCCCCAACACATACATACTCACATACAAACTCCCTGGCATATTCTGTCAGGCACACGGACACCCAGACCCAGACACATTAGGCCAGGACCCTCACGCTACCCCGCCCCCGCCACGGCCGCCGTACCTGAGCCTGCACGTAGTCCCAGGCCTCCTGCAGTCTGTCCTCATGCCCGTCCTTGTAGTTCTGAATGAGCTCGGTCACGATGTTGCCCATCTCCTGCTTTAGCTGCAGAGGGGAGAACAACGGTCGAGGTCAGATTTCCTGAAACCCGTGCCCCACCTTTGGTCACATCTACTTAAACGGCCTCTCTCCTCCCCCGCCCCCAGCCTGGGGACATGCTCACACTCGAAAGCATTTCACTGTCCATGCCAACTACTCTCCTAGTGCTTTCCGGGTGTCAGCCCCCAGCAGGCCACCACACGGAGCCCGGGGCCAGCAGGGCCAACCACTCCTGCGCTGTAGTCTATTCGGCACTCAGCACCCCGGGGACCCTTTAGATGTGAATCTTTGCATGTCACTGCTGCAAACCTTCCAGTGGTCTCTCATCCCTCTCAGGGAGAACGCCAGCATCCTGTCAATGGCCCACAAGGCCCTGCATTGTTTGGCCCCTGCTCTTCCCAAACCTCATTTTCTGTTTTTGCTGCTTCTGCTTCAATTACACAGGTCTCCTCTGCTGTCCTTCTGCTAGGCACACTTGTGCCTCAGGGCCTTTGCACTTACTCTTCCCATCACCTGTTATCCTCTTCCCCCAAATATTAACATGGCTCACTCGTCCACTTGCTTCAGGGCTCTGCTTAAATGTCACCTCCTCAGAAAGACCTTCCTGGACCACCCTACAGAATACATCCCTTCTCTATCCCCTCCACCACCCCCTTGCAGGCCCTCCTCAACCCGCAAGGGTGGGCATGTTGTCTTTTCCTTCACAACGTGGTCATTACATGCTCATTCATTTTCAGGATTTATTATCTCTCCCCTCCACCAGAATGTCAGATCCACGGGAGCAAGGACCGTATCTGGCGAAGCCTGGCCAGTGTAGACGCGTGGTGTACTTGAAGAGCGAATGGGTGTATAGTACCACGACACCCCACACACCAGGGTAGTACTCACATACTCTCCCCATTAATCCTCATGCTTGTCCCGAGGCCCCACAAAATCCAAATCCTGCCTGTGTTGGGAATTCAGGGTCCCTTGGTGAGGGAGAGAAGCACCCCCTTTTCCTTAACCCCACCAAGAAAACAATGATTTACAAAGAAGGCAGATGAGGGGTGCAGGGAACAAAAGGATTCAGCCCCAATGGTCCCCCTAGCGGGGTTCTCAACAGAGGATCTCACTACAGCAGCTTTTCAGGAACAAGTCATCTGCACAAAGAGAAGCAAACCCGAAACCAGGCTTGAGCACTGAGAACAGGGCCCCACGCCCCAGGTGGGAGCAAGGGGCCCCCCCAAGAGCCAGACCTAGCCTGGCCCTGCTGGCCTCTCCTGTGGACCTTGTTCAGGGGCCTTCCTGGCACTCCAGCATGAATAAGCTAGTCACAGCCACCTGCTGTCACCACAGAAGCCCAGGGGGAGGGGCCAGGGCACCGAGGGGACAGCCACAAACCTGCCCCTCAGTTCCGGAGAAAGGGGAATTAGGATATAGGACAGGTACTTCCAGGCAGGGGTTTTCAGAGCCCGGCTCACAGCGCAGTGAGTGGGCTTCCGTCAGCTCCCCACAGGCAGCTCACAAATGCAGCGTTCGGAGAACCCACATCCTCCGGATGGACCTGCCACCCTGGCTCCTTGCCCCCTCCCTTCACTGGCCCCACTCCCCAGGACTGCCCTCTGCCCCCTCCCTCTTGACAGAACCCCTAGCACAGTACTCTTCATTTTACTCACACAGAGCTTTACGATTTACAAAGCTTTCCTATGGGCAATTAATCGCAGTAACAGTGGCTAAGTTTTATCAAACAATTGTTATGTACCAGCCATGCTAAGCACTTTTCGTGCATTAATTCATTTTAATCCTCAGAGCAGACCTAGAGCCTAGGGATTTACCTCATTCCCTCATTTTAGAGATGCAGAAAACGAGGCCCAGAGAGGTTGACTAACTTGGCCAAGGTCACACAGCCGACATGTGAAGAGCTGGGATTTGGACCCAGAACCCAAGTCTTGACCCATGAAGCTCTATCAGCATTGGAACCACATGGCCACGGCTTGAAGGCGATCAGAGCGGTGATAAGGAGGGCCCGGAGACGCTAAGTGGCTGGCCCCTGTCATACAGCTGGCTCCCGTGGGTCTTGGGTCTCTCTGCCCTGACCATCTCTGCTCCACCTCTTCTCCCCAGTGGGTGGATGATCCCCGAGGCGTGGAAAGGAGGGCGGCGTCCCCAGAGGCATTTGCATGGAGAGCCGCCTCTCCCACAGCTGTCCTACCTGCCCGCACCCCCCTCCCCTCCGCGGACCTAGTCTCTATTTATACCCCAGCGTGGTTGCCACGGCAGCCCAGACTTCCCTATTTCAGGCCCCCCCCTGAAATGAGAAAAGTGATGGAAGCCGGGGGGGTTTCCACTGAGGCTGGGTGGTTTCCATGGAAACACCACATCACCCCGCAGCCCAGACTAGAGCTGAGAGACCTAGCTGGGGCCACAGGGACCACGGCGGCAGGGGCTGGTTCTGCTCGGAGCTGATCCCTTGGGATCCCCATGCCCAGGAGGCCCTGTTGGGAGCTCGGGGAGGTCACCCTGGCAACCAGGGTGAAAAAAAAAGAGCAGGGAGGGGAAGGAGGAAGATGCCCACTCTCTCACTTCATCCCTGCAAGGGCCGCCTCTGTGGTTTCTGCCTGCTCTGTGGGCCAGGAGTCTCCCTCCTTGGAACAACACTTCCTTTCCTTAGGGGTAACCACCCCTCAATCCCTCCATGAGCCTGGGAAGCCCTGTCCCCTCCCTGGCCCAGGCAAGTCCTAGGCTGTCGCTGGTCGCCTTCCCCACCCTGGGCATGTCACCCAAGCTAACCTTGTCTTTCCGCTCATCCGGCCGGGATGAGGGTGGCCGCCTCAGGCTCCGCTGGGGACTGCCCTCCTGAGAAGGGAGCCGACAGAGGAGAGAAGGAGCAAGGAATGGAGAGGGACAGGGTCCCCGGGGCAGCCTTTGGAAATGTGGATCCAGCTGAGCATCCAAGAATCCAAGCACAGACCCTCTGAAGTGCAGGGTCCTGTGTAAACGCTCGGGTCACACGCCTAGGGGGCCAGCCCTGGAGCGCTGCCCGGTCCCATCCTCCCCATTACCCAGAAGAGAAAACAGGTTCAGAGCGTCGGCACAACTTGCCAAGATCACACAGCTAGCAGGCAGCAGACAGGACTTGTAACCCTGATGCGTGCGGTCCCAGAAACCTGCGATCTCAACCACAGCCAATCACCCACTGTCTCCCCCGACCCCAGATCCCACTGTCTTCCGGGGCGGCTCCCCACTACCACCACGCTGTGCTTTCATTTCACCTTGCAGTGCAACTTTTCACAGAGAGGCAGGATTCGAAGAGACCTCGGAATCTAGCATATCATCCAAATGTAAGGGCCCTTTCCAGATTTTCCCGGGCTCTGCTTATATGCTCCCTCTATGGGGAACTCAGGACCCCACAGAATGGCACATTGCAGGGGCGGGGAGGCTCTTGATACAAGCAATTCATTTTAAGTGGAGCTCAAGTGACTTCTGCCCATTAGCTTGAGTTCTCCTCCTCCCTGCTCCCTCGCAAGTCCCTGATGGGACCATAGGGGACAAATCAGATCACTCTCCCAGGACAAACCATTCAGATATTCGAGCCCTTCTCCCTTCTCCCCCTCCTCTCCGGCTCCTCCGACCACTCCTTTGGATGGTGTCCAGACCTCTCTCCATGCTCTTTATTCTAATGTATCAAATTGCCCTTGAGAACGAGGTGCCCCCCCCCCGCACGAAATGGACCCACATCTTCCTGTCCTCTCCCCGGGTTCCCACAGGATATGTTACCAAGTGCTTTGCCAGAAGGCAGATACAACAGGTCTGAGGCTTCAGCCTGGGATCCCGGTAGGAGATGAGGGCCCTTGGCAATGGTGGATGCAGACGGCATGGTGTGTTTACTCCTCGGCACCACCTGAGTTATTTCCTGAAAGCCGACTGCAAAGTGCATAACGGCTACCCCAGAACTCCCCAGGCTCCAATAAGTTCCTTGAGGGCGGGGTCTGAGTCAGGCACCGCCCTCTGCTGCCGGGGCCACAGAGCCATGGAGCCAGGCAGGCACCAGCACCTTAAGAACCTTAATCCCGGGGCCCCTGGGTGGCTCAGTCGGTTAAGTGTCTGCCTTTGACTCAGGTCATGATCCCAGAGTCTTGCGATCGAACCCCAGGTTGGGCTCCCTGCTCAGCAGGGAGCCTGCTTCTCCCTCACCCTCTACCGCTCCCCCTGGTGTTGCCTTGTGCCCTCTCTAAGCAAATAAAATCTTAAAAAAAAAAAAAAAAAAAAGAATCGAATCTCCATCCCACTGCTCTCCATGATCGCCTTCCAGAAGGACTGCCTGGACCCTTCTTCTTCTTCCCAAAAGGGAAGACAAAGGCTCTGTCCTGGCTCCAGCTGCCCACCCCCAAGGCTGGTAGCAACCCAGGCCAGGGGATCAGGAAGTTTCCGTCACAGGGGCAGGCCTCTCACAGAATGGCAGTGTCCTCGGGGAACCTGTCTTACCACCCGTACGTTGGCTCTTCTGAGCTTCTTAGGTAGGAAAGGGAAAGAGGCGGAAGGGCATCACGGTGCTCCTGACCAGCCTCCCCCGGGGGTCACAGCAGTGTGGCTGGGCCACTGTCACCACCCCCAACCCCCAGTGCCCACCCAGCCCACTCAAGCCCCTTCCCCTCCAAGCCCTCAGCCCGCAGGCCTTCTGCTCAACCCCCTGACATAATCCACTGAAGCCTCAGCGGCCTCACCAGTGCGGGCTGTTGGGCGGGTGAGCAGTCGGGCCTGCGTGAGTGCACCAAGCCCAGTGCTCAGCACATCCCGGCAGATAGCGTGTTCGCTTCCTTCCTCCTGACCCTCTCCCACTCTCCACTGCTTGGAGAGAACAAGCCAGGATCCCAGAGCGTCAGAGCTGGGAAAGGCCCTAGAGGTCAGCTGAGACTCCGAGAGGCAGGGCAAGTTGTCCAAGGCCATGGAGCAACCAGAGGCAAAGCCCACCCTAGAACACAGGGCCCCGGAAGCCCAGACCCGGGCCGTGCCCACTGAACAGGGACTGGCTATATGGTCAGATGAGGAAAGAGCCAGAGGAATCTCCACTCCCAAATCCGGGCCCCCACGGCTCTGGCTAATACTGATATTAACACCAACGACAATAGGAACGGCTGCCATTTACTGAGCCCTTACTAAGCATTAACGGAGTTAACAATGGTGACCGTCACAGCAAACCCTTGCAATGATACCAGGAAAGGCCCTTCCCACCGGCGACGCGCTTCAATCCGCAGCACAATCCGCAGCCGTCCAAGACGGCTTTGGGGCCCGTGTGCTCTGGCGCCGAGCAATGTTCCAATTTCAGAAAGGGATTGGGGTCTGGGTCACACCCCGCACTCTCTCCCGCTCATAATTCCCAAGGGCCACCGAAATGGGGTACACAGAGGCCATAAATGGCCTGCCTTCTGTTTGGATTTGATTTTGCCACGGAATGAGCTGCAAAGGGCATTTTTGCTTTTCCAAAGTGGCTCTTGGATTTCAGAACTGCTGCTAAGGGGAGTGGACCTGTATGATCACCACTGTTCGACCGGTGAGGTGAGTGGAGTACAGAGAGGCTGAGTAACTTGCCGAGGGCCTCAGAGCAGCGATTCCAACACGGGCAGTTTGGTTCCGGAGTTGAGGCCTTGGCCACCATTCTATCTTATAAAGGCGTTGAGGTCTGTGCTCACTTCAACTCTGGGTGGGAGTGGGGGCCCAGCAGCCTTCCCCTAATTTATAGACACAGAATCTAGGGCTTGAGAGGCCACGTGCCTTGCCCAAGGCCCCCAGCCTCCCCTGTGGCTGCCCTGGCTGCTGGGAACTCGGGCCGAGACCAGTGGCATCCCCAGAGACCACTTCGGGCTGGGGCGGGGGGGACGGGGGGAACCCCAGTGGCTCAGTCCCTCCCACCAGCCCAGGAGGCCTGGAGAGTGAGGGAAAGCCCAGCCCATTGCCTTTAGAAGGCCTTTTCCTTCAGGCTCAACAAGGCCCAGCTCCTCAGCCGGGCCTCATCTGCAGGAATAAACATCATCAAGAACATGTTTAGTCTTCCACTGGGATTTACAATGTGCTGGGAAAGAAAAAATAAATCATTCATTCTCACTTGGGTGAGAGAGTGCTGCCAGGACCTTCCCAGCAGAGCCAGGAAATGTCCCTTCGCTTACAGGACAGGCGGGCTGGGACCAGAGGGCACGAGGTATGGAGGCTGGTGGGGCGGGGGAGCGGGGCGCAGAGGAGGGAATCGTGGGGTATGACGGAGAGTCTGGACTCTGGAGTCAGGAGTCCTGGTTCTCCAAACAAGCCTTGCTCTGGGCCTTTGGGACGCCTCTGAGGCATAGCTGCTGGTTGTCGGCCAAGCCCAGACTATACCAGCCCACAGGGAGGCAGCATGCTGGAGAGGGAGACGTGGGCCTTGGGTCAGAGGCATCGGGATGGAGTTCTCCACTCTGGCGCATCCGAGCTATGTGTGGCTGTGGCCTGAAGTCATTTTGCTGTTCTCGGCCTCAGTTTCTTAAACTGGAAAATGCTTGTAAAACTGAAATGTTTATCGAGTTGCTAGCTCAGCTCCTGGCACGTGGTTGGCATCCAATAGATGGGCGCTGTCTTTATTACTGTGATGGGGAAACTCAGACGAGGAGAAAGTGGACGTCCCAAGACCCATGCAGAGTTGACCGGCTCTGAGTCATGGAAACCAGCTCACCAGGGCCCAGTTCTTATCCACTCTGATCATAATGTACCACTGACTGGGTCCCAGAGAAGCCCCAGGTGCCACAGGGCAGAAATAAAGAGCAGATCTCACAACCCTTTCACTGGGAAAAGAGTTTCCCTCCTTTAAACACTGCCTTCCTGTCTGTTGGCCAAGCGAGCTTCCTTTCATCTACTGAAACCACTCTTTCCCCTTTTGCCTTGGCCACCAGGAAGCTCAGTATTCAAGTTAGCCCTCAGCTACTGTTATCTAGTGCCCTGGCTTCAGGGGCTTTTCCTCTTCCAGTGTGTGTTCTAATCTCTCTCGTTTTGATTTTAGTTACCCTGTGCCTGTGTTGGAACTCAACTCCACTTCTCCTGGGGAACAGGCTGGGTGTGGATTATGAAGAAGTAAAGCAGACTCGGGTAGGAACCACTGCAATGGAAATTGCACCAATATGAACCTGGGGCTGCCCGGGTTCAAATCCTCGCTCTGCCGCTTACTAGCTGTGTGACCTTTGGTCAAGGTGCCTCATTTCTGTGCGTCGGCTTCCACATCTGAAAATGAGGGTATCACACCCATGACCTCGAAGGACCACAGTGAGGAAAAACTAAGTGAGCACAATCTGTATGCCACAGTGGGGGGGTGGGGGGGTGGCTTGTTCTAGGCTCCACTCCACAAAGTGTTAGTTGTTGATGTTGGTGTAATGTTTTCTCACCTTCCTTTTCAGAGTGATATGAGGCAACTGGACCTTCGAGTGGTGAAATGCAGGAGCCCACTAGCCACCAGCTGTCTCCCCAGTTGGATAAGAACTGTAGCACTGGAGGAGGGTGGGGGGTCCTGGGGGCATCCGGGTCAAGGGCCATGTGCAGTGGGTCTGGGCTGAGCTCTGGGCCCTCGCCTGGCCCGGCCACTGGCTGGCTTGGTGCCCTCGCCCCTCACCTGTCGATGGGGATTCTCACACTACCCTGAGAGGGAAGGCATGGGGAGCATCAGTGAAAGAATGAAAGTAAAGTGGCCAGCACTGTACCCTGTAGTACATGGTGTGTGCTGACCCAACCACAGGGATGCCGTGGGCACTGCCGTAAGGATGAGACGATGTGTGTAAAGCTTCTAGAAGATACCATGTGCACATAGTAGGTGCTCCATAAGTGCTAACTTTGACAGTCACAGTCGACTGGCTCACCCAACAGCTATTCCTGGCTTCCCTTCTCCCTTGTGCCTGTGTCTTCTAGAGTCCCCTTGAAGCCAGGGGTGTCTTTGTGACCCAGTCTGGGGAAGACTGTTGGAAGACTTGCTTTTCTGATCAAAGGGATGGCCGGGGCTGGCACTGCCTGTTTCCCTTTCTTCTGGCTACAGCAGCACGGATGGTGCTGTGGCAGCCACCTTGTGACCATGAGGTGAGTGATGTGATATAGCGAGTGGCATGATGAGGATGCTGAACACACAGCCAGAAGCATGGTCTCTGATTCCAGCCCGACTTCTGGTTAATCAACAGCAAATATCTTTAGAATTTAAGCCACAGTCAGCCTGATTTTTCTATTCCTTAAAGCTGAGCGCCTTCTCTGTGATGCAAAACTAATTTTTTTATTGACAGTCTCCTCCCTGGGTCTCATCTGCGGATGAGTGGCATGGATTTATTACTTGCTGAGGTGCTTGAATAAAAACAAGAACAACAACATTTATTGGGCGCTTACCATGCCAAGCACTGTGCTGTGTTTTACTAAGATAATCTCACTGAATCCTCGCCAGAACCTTGCAAGTTAAATTTATTATTGTCCTCCATTTGCAGAAGGTGAGACAGGCCCAGACAGGCAAGCGGCTTGCCCACAGCCCCACAGCTACAAGGTGCTGGGGTAGAGCTGCGTTCAGGCCCACGGCGACTCTGCCCAAGACGCTGCCCCCCTCACATCTCGCTAGGAGATCACAGGGACCAGAGGCCCAGGAGGCTGCCAGGCACCTCCTGGGTTTGTCTGTGACAGCTGAGAGGCCCCTGGTCTCTCCCGTACCCCCAGGGCCAATCCCCCTGAAGGGCCAGCCCAGCCCAGCCCAGCCAGGGGCCAGGAGGGTGCTTACCTTGCCCATGTTGAAATAGAAGAAGGTTCCCGCGGCCACCTGGACGATGAGGATCAGGAGGAGGAAGGCAAAGTACTGGGGACACAGAGCAGCACGGAGTCAGCCGCAAGCACCCCCCGCCCTTGGTGACCCCACCCCGCTCACCTCTGCACGAGCTCCCACAGTCGGGACCAGGGGGGCACGCAGGCCCCACCCAGCTGGACAGCGGCACTCACCAGCCCCAGAAGGCAGCGGACCTCCTTGATGGCACCGATGCAGCCCAGGAAGCCCATGAACATGGTGACAGCGCCCACGCCGATGAAGATGCAGGCCCCCACCTTGAGCGAGCTGGAGGAGGTCTCTGGGGATGGAAAGAACGGCGTTCAGTTCGGCCCAGCTATCTCACCCTTGTTAAGCACACCATCAGGGGTAAGGCCCAGAGGTCTAGCACTGCTCCCCCTGGAGTCAGAGCACTGGGGTCAGCCCCTACCAGATGTTGTGCTGGCTGCTGGGGAGACAGGAGTCAGACTGCTGAGGTCCCCGCGACAAGGAGCTGCCATTCAGTGGGGAGGGGCGTGGGGACAATAACACACAGCACACAATGACCAGATCCCCTGGTTGTGGAGAGAGCCACAGGGACACTGAGGCCGGCTCCAGTAGATGACCATGGGGTGGTGAGTGGGTTGGGGGGTTGGGGAAGCCTGGTATGAGCAGGTGACATTTGAGCCTGAGCCTGAGCCTGACACTGAGAGGAGAATGGAGAAGCAGCCTAGTGAAGATCTGTGAGGGGAAGGCATTCCAGGCAGGGGGGAACAGCAAGGAGGAAGGAGCGAGCCTGATGTATTTGAAGGTGAGACAGATCAGGCCAGTGTGAGTCCGACATGTGATATGCTTGAGGCGTAGAGAGAGGCTCCTGATGGCAAGAAACCCTCTTCAGGGCCGAGGGCGGACAGAGCCCACCCTCGTGGGTGGAGGTCGGGGTTCCATCAGAGCACTTGACCACCATTTCCCTAAAAGCCCAGCACATCACCTGCCAGAACAGAGCACAGCTCACACCCACCTCCAGATGCCCTCTACCCAGAGGCTGTCATATGCCAGAAGGGCCAGGGGAGATGTGCCTCCCCCTGGCGGGGGGAGGCAGACTCCTCCCACAACAGCCCCTGCAGTCTCTGGGAGGCAGCCGGGACAGGATGTTTCCAGAAAGCTGGAGAGCAGCCTGGAGTGCATTAGCGGATCCGGGGAACCTCTTAGGGATATAGATTCCTGGGTGCGTCACAACTGGACAGACTTTCCTGGGAGACCACCTGGAATCTGCCATTTTAATGTGCTTTCCTAAGGAGGGCATGGCCAGGGCTGGCCCAAGTGGCCGTCAGCAGGGAGGACGCTGGCCGGCTCCCTGGGGGGCTTGGGAGAAGCTGAGATCCACCCCCACCCCCAGCCACCCAGGGCGCCTTAGTGCCCTTAAGCAGTAACTACAAAGCTGAAGTGTGGGTGGATAGGAGGGCCTGATTCAGCTCCACTTCCTGGTCACAGACAGAATGTTCTGAACTCAGGAAGAGCCCTGGCCAGCCCACCCTGCTCTCAGGGTGCCAGGGCAGGGCTGCCTCCACCCAGCTCCTCATAGGAGCCCCCAGGCAGGCTGGGCGGGCATGGTGGGGACCTGCTGGGGTGAGTGGGGGGGCTCCTGGCACTGAGCCCCCATTTTCATTCTAGGCCCTCAGCACCCTGCTCTCAGCAATCAGCATAGTCAGGAAGAAGCCATCCAATGCCACTCTTTTGAAGCTTCCTCGGTTTGAGGCCAGGGATGACTCCCAGAGAAAAGAAATTTGGCACAGTCTGGAATCCACTGTGTGCCAGCCAGAACAAGGCCCTTTATCCGAATCATCTGCTTCATTTCCACAACAGGCCCATGAGGGTGGATTTACATCCTGATTTGTCCCTAAGAGCCCTGAAGCCCAGGCAGGCTAAGAGGCCACCTGGGGGCCCAGCAGGCAAGACCCAGGGCTAAGATCCCCCAACTCAGCTTCTCCCCCAGGAGGCCAGCCCGGCTGCGAGGTCTCAGCTTCTCAGAACGTCTAGTGGACACCAGTCCCTGACCGCACCCAGGGTCTCAGGCTGGCCCCAATCTGAGCAACCTGACTTAGGAAGGGGACAAGTGGACATTCTGGGCTGGCCCTCCACTGTGCACAGCAGAAACATCTGGGTCCTGCTGGGCCTGGCAGGTACCAGCGAGGTAGAAGTGGCCCCAAATGAAAGGGACCAAAGGCAACAAGAAAGGGGTTCTCATCCCAGCTCTGCTGCGAACGAGCTCTGAGCCTGGGCAAGCCATCCTCTGGCCTCTATTTCCTTCTCTGTGAAATGGAACTAAATCCTACTTCAAGGTGTTATTACCAACTTCATCACTTCTGTAGGGTTGACTAGTTACTAGGAGCTGTTCTAAACGCTTTTCCTATATTAACTCATTTCATTTCTCACAACAACCTCATGAGATATATTCTATTATTATCCCCATTTTCTAGATGAAGAGGCACAGAGAAGTGAAGTAACTTGCCCATGATCACCCAGCTAGGAGGCAGCAGAGCCAGGATTCGAACCATGGCAGCCCGGCTCCAGAGTCTGTGCTCCTGACCACGGCACTTGCTTGCTCTGGTTAAGGCAGGACTGCATGGTGAGTGTGAAATCCCGCAGTACAGGGGCTCAGGGTATGGGGGCTCAGGAGCCATGCCCTCTGTTCATATCCCAGCTCCCCCTCCTGGCTGTGTTTCCTGGGACAAGTTAACTTCCCTTCCTGTGCTTTGGTTTCCTCCACTGTGAAATGCGCACAGCAACACCTCGCCCCGTGGACTCACAGTGTGGACTCAGTTAGGTGAGGGGAGAGCTGTGTCACACCGGCCTGGAACGTACGTAGTAGGTCAGGAGCCCTGGGTCCCAGCCCTGACCCTCACTTGCTGTGTGATTCTTAGCAAGTCTTTTTCCTCTGCTAGATCAGTGCTTCTGAACCCTGGCTGCCTGGGAATCACCTGGGGAGCTTTTTAAAAACCACAATGCTCCAGGCCCCTGCCCACACACCGATGGAGTCAGATCCCCTTGGGGTGGGCCTGGGGCCCTTGTATTTGTGAAAACATTCTGGGTGCATCTAGGGGACCTCTGCATTCTGGCGGCTCCGGGAGAGTCTGCGAACTGAACAGGGAGGAGGCAGGAGGAGCAGTAGGAGGTTCCTGGGGCCTGGGGCAAGGTGCAGAGGATAGAGATACAGTGGGTGAGCTGGGCCTTGAGACTTTGCCCCCTGGCGCAGTACCTGCTGGGTGTGGCCCACGGCCAGGAAGCAGGGAGCCTGGGCCTAATCAGGGCAGAGGCGGATGTGTCCCATGTTGGAAAGGCCTGGGGAGCATGGGCATCCCGCTGGGGTGGGAAATGCAGACCCTAGCCCCAGAATGGGAGAACATTCTGCAGCCCTCCACCCCAGCAGGAGGCAGAGCTAACAGCTCCAGGCTGCATCGGATGTGGCTGCAGGGTGGATCATCCTTGCTTCCTTTCAGGTCTGAGGGGAGGCCTAGCCCCCTGGGGCCACAGTGACAGGTGTGGCCTCTCCATCACCCATCCTAGCCTGGTTCCGCTTTATTCAAATCAAGCAGCTGCCATGGGCCTGAGTCCAAACCTGCTGCTTCAGCAGCAGCTGGGAGGGAAATGAGCCAAGGATGCACTCACTGAGGGGAGTGGCATCACTGTGCTACTTGGGGCCCTCAGCTGTGCCTCCCTTCCACCTCAGGGCATCCATGAGATCAGTGCAGCAAGCCTGGCAGGCTTCCTGGAGGAGGCCGGGCGTAGCCTGGAAAGGCTCTTATCATCTGTGCAGGAGTGCCTTGGGCTTCTTTCCTCCTGCTTCAAGGGTGAGAGAAGGGGCTTGCATGCTGTGGTTCACCCTACCACAGGCAGCATTTAGGACCAAAGCTCTGGGGGTTCAAGTCTCCCACCTATCACTGGAAGCTCTGTAAACGTGAGCCAGGGACATCACTTCTCTGAGCCTCATTTCCTCACCTGTAAGGCAGGACTAGAACAGTTCCTACCTCACAGGGCTATCGAGGGATTAAGGCAATTTTCATGTGCAAAATGCTCGGCCCTGTGCCTGCCTCAGAACGAGCACAGACCACGGATGCTGTGCCCGGTGTCTTCCTCTGCAGTCCAGAGACCCGACGAATCTAGCCGGCACTGGGCACATGGTGGGCACGTCATCGGCTCCTGACGACCTCTTTCCCACCCTTTCCAACGTTTCTCTGAACTGACCGGGGCCGGACTGGGGCCCACATCTTGCTGAGCTCGCAAATGGAGGGACAGAGACCGTAAGAGGCTTTCTCGAGGTCAGGGCTGAGGGAAAGGGGCCGGGCTGGGAGAGCAAGCCTCCCTCAACCCCCAGTGTTCTCCAGACAACAGCAGCTTTGTGTGGGGAGGGAGAGAAAATTCCTCCCGAAAACCCCTGCAGAGGGGGCCCCGGGGCAGAGCGGTCAGCGCAGGACCCGGGTGAGGCCCTGAGGGCAGCTGAAAAGTGACCCGCTGTGAGGTTCAAGTTCTTGTGGAGCAGCCCTGTCCGTTGCCCTGGCCCCACCGCTCCAGAGCCAGTCGGGCAGGGAGATTGGAGGGACCCTTACGTAGCACAGAGATGAAACTGCTCTTGTCGGCCAGGATCCACACCCCGAAACCCAGGATCACCGCGCCTAGGATCTGGAAAGAGAAGGCACAGTCAATGGGGGCCTGAGGGGGCCCTGCCCAGCTGCCCCTGCAGCCAGGCCAGGAGGACCTGGGGGGGGGCGTGCACAACCTCCATCCTCAGGCCCCACACCCCAAGTCCTGACATCAGGGCCATGTGTGGGGAGTCCTTTCTGCCTCCCACCTCCCCTACCCCATGCCCACATGTGGTCAAACCAAGCCTATTAGCTTTGAGGGGTGCAGCCTCCTTCCAGGGGTACCCTCCGACTTTACCTCCTAGCCCTCTCCCATGCTCATCGCCTCCACTCTAGCCCAGCTCAGTGGCTGGGGACATCCCAAACAAGTGCTGGGGAAAATCCTGCATGGACGTGAACATCAAAGCCCACTTGCCCTTCAGAGCTCGGCTCAGAGGCCACCTTCCACGGGAGCCCTCCTGACTCCCCCAGGCAGACTAAGGTGGCAACCACCCTTGGACCCTCCTTAATAGCCATTCCCACGGGCTTTAATGTGCTGTGTGTCTCTGGCTGGACCGCGAGCTCCCTGTGAGGGCAAGGGCTGGGTTGCACGAAGCTCCATATGCCTGGGGGGCCTATAGCACAAGGGTTGAGTGCTCAGGAAATGAATGAGCTCAGGAACCCACTGGAAAGGCAGGAACAGAAAGGCAGATGTGGGGCAAGTGGCTGGGGTAGGCCCAGGGATTCCCTGCTTCTTTCCCCCTCCCATCATCTGCAAGGCCCCTAGCCTGAGCCCATCTCCCCAACTGGAACCCAGCCAAGATCCACATCCCACAACACTGGCCCTCACCTGGGGCCTGGCCTGAGCCCACCTGAGGAATAAGCCACCTCAAGAGTCCTAGCATGTCACCACCCACCTCTATCATGGGCCCTGGGTTCCCACCTCAGCCATCATCCCCTACTCTGCAAGGCAAGCAGCTGCTGATAAAGCCTTCAGCGTGGGTGAGCACCCCACCCAAGGGGCTCAATCTACCTTGCTCTACTGGGCCCAGAGTAAGGCGAACGGGGCGCTTGCCTTGGGCATAAAAATTAAGGGGACATGAAAAAACTCAGTAACCAAGATAAATAAGAATTTACAGCAACGATTTTTTAAAAACCAAAATTAATTTTAAAAATCCATGATGAGCAAAATATCAAACTTTTAAATAAAGGCGGGATCAGTATTGTGATTTTTTCCTTTTAAAAAGGAGCAGAGCCGGGCGCCTGGGTGGCTCAGTTGGTTAAGCGACTGCCTTCGGCTCAGGTCATGATCCTGGAGTCCCGGGATCGAGTCCCGCGTCGGACTCTCTGCTTGGCAGGGAGTCTGCTTCTCCCTCTGACCCTTCCCCTCTCATGCTCTCTCTCTCTCTCAAATAAATAAATAAAATCTTTAAAAAAAAAAAAAGTATTTTCAAACATTTAAAAAAAATAAATAAATAAAAAGGAGCAGAGCCCTGATAGGGCACATTGCAATGCTGTTTCTCATTCCCAAGCGAGGACCTCACTCACCCTACCCTAGTCTGGGCCCCCTTAAAGACAACAGCAGCTGCTGATGACCCTACATTCTTCCCCAGTGTCTCCCAGCAGGCCACCTGTCCCCTCCTCCCTCCTTGCCAGTGGGCCCTGTTATTGTCCTCATGTTACAGATGGGGACACAGAGGCCCCGACCTCGCCGAAGGTCACCCATTCCATCCTTCAGGGGCTCGAAGCCAGATCTGACTATTACTCCGGGCCAGATGGTGGCTCACACTAGCTGCAGAATACTTGGGACCCATCCTGGGTCTTCACCTGGAAAGCCAGTTTCTTGGGACAGGGAGGCTACTGAGGCTCTGTTGAGGGGAAGGGTCCACCCTTCGGTAGGGGTGACTCAGAACGACACAGCTTGCCGGAAGGAAGGGGGACTTTATAGAACCTGGGAGTTTGGTTCCCAAAGATTCCTGAGGCCCTGCCCACCCGAGCCCGTAGCTCACGGCACAGCTGGCCAACGGCCAGGCATTGGGCCCATGGTCTGCTCCTGCGCACCTTAGAGCCGTGCGACGGAGCCCCTGACCTGCTCACCTCCTGCCCTCATAGGGCAGGGCAGAAAATTCCTTCTGGGCAAACACAACCCCAAGGAAATTGAAATCCAGGACCGCCCAGCTAACCTCCTCAGCTCGCCTCTAAGCACCCACGAAGGAAGTCCCCGGCACCAGCCCAGGAGTGCCTCTGCGGGTCTCATGTCCAAAGACTGCCATCTGGAGTGGCTGGACCAGCCCCGAGGCTGTGCGCCAGCCAGGAAGAGGCCCAGCCAGGCGGCCAGCCAGAACGGGGGAGGCACTGTGGCCTCCTCTTTCTTGGTGAACCAAGACTGGAACCATGGGGCACCCCCCACCACCACCACCACGAACCACCCCCCCAGCTCCACTAGAATCTCCCGACAAGGCTCAGCCAGGAGCCAGGACCCTCACACCAGCGTCCTTCCCCCGGAACAGCACAGCATCAGCAGCTCCTGGGTTTCTGTGAACCTCAGAAAAGCTGACGAGGCAATTTTCTGGGGAGCTTGGGGCCAGGAGGGGGTGCAGGCAAGGATGTACATGTGTACGTGTGTGCATATGCGAGCACACACGCTGCCAGAGCGAACTTTCCAAACCACAAGTCTGATCGTATAACCGCATCCCGATGCGCATAAAACAGAGAGCAGGATCCTCCCTGGACGGCCGGCACCCCAGAGCCCCACACTCTGCCCCACTCCCCACACTGGACTTTGCTGCTTCTCCCAGAACTCCTCTCCCCACCCACCTCATCTAACTCCAGGGAGCTTCTGCTGACCATCCCCACAAGGTCAGCTGCCTTATTATCTGCTCTCCTGGGGACTGTAACCTTCACGCCCAGCACCCTGCACAGCTCCCTTTTTATCATCCATTTGAATAGTACTTGACTGGAGCCCACCACCCCCCAGAACAGAGCCCCCAGTGCAGAAACCACGGCTCTCCTGCTGGCGAGTGTCTGCCTGGCATCCACAACCAGGGTCTGCATACACAGACGTGTCAATACCCACTTGGTGAATGAGTGATGAGTGAATGAGTGGACGAACCAATGTTCACTGTCCCTGGAAGTCTCTCCTTTCCCCTCACCCTCCTGTGATAAAAAGCTCCCCCTCTCCCTGCCCACCCCTCCCCACATCTGATGGGCCATCTCTGCCCCAGCACACAGGGGGTTAACACCGGACTCCCGCCAGCCCCCAAAGCTCTGGCCAGAGACAAGCTTTTCCAGTCTCTGGCTCCACAGGGCAGGCAAGGAGCTGGAAGAGAAGGGACGGCTTGGCCAAAACCATCAACCCTGTTTCTTTTCTTCACGAAGTCTCCACCCCCTCCCTCCCGCTGCATGGGGTGAGCGGGCTGTCTGGGCCACTAGACTGCAAGCCCCCTCACCTCCTAGGCTGTCGCCCACACCCCTCTCTCCAATCCCTAGGGTCCCCAGGGATAGAAGCACAGCACCGTGACCCTCCTGTTCCCCAGTCCCGGCCAGCTGGCCCTGGAAGCCAGGCTGAGGCACAGGAGCCAAGCACTTGCCAGGGAAGGCAGGGCTCCGGCTGTGTGGCCAACTGTTTTCCAGAGCCCTGGTCCAGCCAGGAGGGACCTGTCTAGCTGGGGAAGCCCAGGTGCCCAGGCCCTGCCCCGGGTAGCTTCCAGACCTAGCTGCCATCCGTGGAGGACGTGGAGAGCCACAGCAAGCCCTCAGCACTGTCCTTGAGGAGGGGGCCGGGGCTAGAGCCAGGGTGGACAACGGCAGGGCAGGCGGCAACCCAGCGGTCCGCACGCACGTGTGTGCATGTGCCAGGAACACGCTTGTATCTGTGTGTCAGGGTACAGTTAAGAGGGGGAATCTAGAATGATTATTTCCCAAACTGTCTACGATCCTGTGTAACTTGTAATGTAAAACGTCTTTTCCCCAGTAATCCATGTCCGTTGTAGAAAATTTGGAAAATGCAGAAAAGCCAAAGAATAAAATCCAAATTCTCAGGAATCCCAAAATGAACATTCAGAGGCATTTTCTTCTCCTCTCAAAAATACTCATGTATGTGTGTGCTTTTTAATAAAACTGGATCATAATAAACATCCTGTTTTTCAGCCTGATTTTTGAACAGTAGAGGGTGAACCAGCAACACAGAGGAGACAGAGCCCCAAGCAGCTCCCTGCACCCAGGAAGGCCTCTCCTCCTGCCCCATCACACATGCACATATACACACACGGGCACACTCACACACGCTCCCCCTGCCCCATCACACACACACATATACACACGGGCACACTCACACATGTACACTCGCTCCCCCTGCCCCATCACACACGCACATATACACACGGGCACACTCACACACGCTCCCCCTGCCCCATCACACACACACATATACACACGGGCACACTCACACATGTACACTCGCTCCCCCTGCCCCATCAC
>NC_138379.1:14762687-14809786 GCF_054177405.1 Leptonychotes weddellii
CACTCACACATGCACACACGCTCCCCCTGCCCCATCACACACACACACATACACACACGGGCACACTCACACATACACCCCCGCTCCATCACACACGCACACATATACACACAGGCACACTCACACACGCTCCCCCGCCCCATCACACACGCACACATATACACACAGGCACACTCACGCATCACACGCTCCCTCTGCCCCATCACACACACACTCATGCACACATACACATGCACACTCACACACACATCACACGTTCCCCCTGCCCCATCACACTCATGCACACATGTGCATGCTCACATACTTACACATACACACACTCATGCACACACTCATTCATGCCCACACATGAACACTCACACACACATAACACTCTCCTCCTGTCCCATCACACACTCATGCATACACACATTCACACACTCATACACACATCACACTCTCCCCTTGCCCCATAACACACACTAATGCACACACATACATTCACATACATGCACACTCACACATGCATCACATTCTCCCCCCTGCCCCATCACACACACACACTCATACACACACACTCTCTCTCTCTCACATACACAACCACACACACGCAGGCACACACACACACACACACACACACCATCATCCTGGCAACTCGAAGCAAGAGGAGTCAGTCAGTGCCAGGCCCGAGAGGAAAATTGAGGCCCCAGGAAAACCAGCTCCAGATGTGCACCGAGCTTACATCTGGGCAGCCCCATGGCTCAAGGACGCAAGGTGGGGCCTGCCAGGGTGGGTCTGGAGAAGGGGGACCGTGTCCCCACTCTGGCCCCAAGCCTGCCTCTCTTGCACACCCTCTGGGGGGTGTGGGTACATCCCCCACAGTGGGGGTGTGGGTGGGGGTGGCAGCTGTAACAGCAAAACCTTCAGAGGGGGCACAGGAGGGCAGAGGGCCAGCAGATGGCAAGAAAGATTTCAGAGAACTCCCTGCTGATGAGTTAGGGGACACCTGGGGGCTCTTCCCCACCCATGCCCACCTCCAACCCTGACTGGCCCAGACCTCAGTGCCCCAGGAGAGGGGACAGCTGGGAGAGGCATCAGTGCTCCGCCACAGAACCAGCTGGAATGCAGGCAATCTCCTGGCTGGCCCCACACGGTTCCATTCCCAATGGTCCGTCCTCAGCCCCCACTGACTGCCCCCCAACCCCATCCCTGGCCTGGAGTCTCTGGAGGGTCTCAGCTGCGCTGCCCCAGGGAAGAGTCTCCGTGGGAGGTGGTTGGCTGGTGCTGGTCATACTTACAAAGAAGAGCAAGTTGAAGAGGAAGAGAAAGTATTTGGTGACTTTGATACAGGCTGACCCCATCCTGCCGGTCCTGGAGCTCCCTGGCAGAAAGAGAGAAGGCAGGTAGGTCAAGGCCAAGAGGAAAGGGGAACAAAGCTAACAGGCAGTCAGTGACCTGCTGGCCCCAAATCATCCCAGCACATCCTCACAGCAATCCCGGGGGAGGTACTAACACGAGGTCCCATTTTATGGCACCCTGAGGCCCAGAGAGGTTAGGTGACTGGCCCAAAGCCACACAGCTAGGAAGTGTAGGCCTACAGGCCATCTCGGTTGTTTGATGTTTGGCAGCTGGAGTCTGGACTGGCCCCTCAACCAGGCAGGGCCTGGAGAGAAATGACATAAGACCCTCACGGGCTTTGGAAATACCCAGATGGATGCTAGTCAAAGTCAGGTGGCCAGGACGTTAGCAGGTGACTGCTGGAGCCCCAGAGGTGAGACAGTGGCTTGTGGCACAGATCTGCAGCCCTGGGGCCAGGGGGCTGCTGGGGGAGACAGAGAGTTCTAGCCTCTCAGAAAAGGGACCGAGTGCTCCCTTCACCATCGCCTCACAAAGGAACAAGTATGCATTGTCGAGCATCAAACGAATAGAACATTCAACAGAACAACACTAATTAAAAAAAAATTTTCTCTCACCCCAGAGATAAAAACTGTCATCATTTTAGTAGCTAAACTTGCAGCATGTGTGTTTCACAGATGGTTTTAAACAAAACTGGGCTCTTACTATATAGAGTGATTTGTAACCTGCTTTTTTTCATTCGACAATATACTCTCTGTGTATGCTGGTAAAATGCTCTACAACATAACTTGACATGTTGCAGGGGATTCCATACTGTAGATCATTTTACATTTTGGAGGGTCGGATTCCTCCAGAAAATTCATGTATAGGCAGCATTTTACATATAATTTCTGGGGGTTCAGAGGCCCCTTTAAGCCCATTCAGGAGCCCCCAAGGATCCTAGGGTTAAAGTCCCAGATACAGATATATCACAACGCATGTAATCAATACTCTATGATTAGACACACGGCTGTTGCCAATTTTTCACTGTCATTCTGGGTGATACACTCATGCTTTTGAAACAGAGCAAACCATGCTGGAGGGCACTGGTGTGTCTCTCCACACTGATGGACCCCAAGCCAGGGCAGGACTCAGGGAGGAAGAGGGAAGCTTGCTGCCTTCACCCCCTCCCCAAAGCCATACAATCCAGGAATGACAGCAACCAGCTCTCAGGCCCTCAGGGGTGACAGGACCAGTGCCGGGCAGCTGGGGCCAGGACAGCTGCATGGGACAGCTGGGCTTGGGGGCAGGGAAGCAGGCATAGGGCCCAGTCCTGTTCCCACAGGCCCTATGCGGGAGGGGACAGGGGGAGCAGGCCACAGAGCAGAGGGAAGGAGGGCTGAGGGGTAGGCTTCACCCCTTCCTCTTCCTCCAAGGGTAAAAGGCAGTCCTAAGCCTTGTGAATATCCCCTATCCATAAGGAGGTCCCCTCTGCCTTTTCTGGAAATAATCACATTCGATCATCCTTGCCAGGGAGAGCTCAGCTTTGACTTTCTATACCTCCAAGGAGAGGGGAGGGGGCTCAAGGGGGAGGGTTCACTACCTCCCAGGGGGTCCAGTGTGGTGTTCTGACATCTCAATTCGAGAGAATTTTCTCCAGCTGCCTTGCTGTGGGTCAGATTGGGGCACAACATGAAGCCAAAGCTGTCCAAAGAAGGAAAAGGCTGTCTGGGTGGTAATGAGCACCCCATCGCAAGTGGCATGGAAGCCAGGTGTGAGTAAACACTTTCGGGGATTCAACTGCTACATGGGGAGTTTAGACTGCGTTTAGACGCCACCAGCGTCCAAGGCTTGGGTCTGAGAAATGCAGGGACAACAGGGACTCAGGAGCCAGGGAAGTCTGGCCTCGGTAAGTCTACCTGGGAACTACCTCAGACCCAGGGTGGGGCAAACAAGGGCTCCCCTGCGTCAGGAGTTCTAGAGATCTGCGATCCCGGATCCAGGCTGGCCTGAGGGAGCCCTGCAGCGGATGGTCCACATAAAGGAGCGTTACTGGTCTCCTCCCCACAGCGCTCGACAGACCAGAGGCTCTGCGCAAACTTGCGCAGAAGAGAAGAGCAGCAGAGGAAAGATTCTCGCGTGGCGGTGGCACGTTTTTCATTCCTACCTGGGCCTGCTTGCCCGGCTGGGTCTCCTCCCAGTAAGTGACCCAGGCTGAACCCCAAGCAGTCTACAGAAAGGTCACCCCTTTACTGGAAGAACCTCACTGACTGCGCTTTAGCGGCAGCCGAGGGCCTGAGCGGCGTGCGCCGGGTTCTTGTGCAATTGGAAAAGTACGCAAACGGTCTTTGGCAACCGTTGCCTGCTTCTAGAGAGTACCGGAAGGGAGTTTCTACATGTTCCGCTCCCACATCCTCTGCTCAGGCTGGCCCGCCAGGGCAGCCTCACAGGTTTGGGGGTGCTCAGAAACGGGCAGTCTGTGGACGAGAGCGATTTCTGGGCCCGCTGAGTGAGGAGCAGCTGCCAGCGAATGGCAGTGACTCCAGGAGGCCACCAGCATGTGTCATCCCCTTCAATCCTCCTGTGCCCAAGAGGTGAGCGAGGTATTCCCATCCCTGGGGGCTAAGGCTCACAGAGGTGAAGGAACTCATCCAAGGCACACAGCCGGCAAGCAGGGGTGGGCTCCAGAGCCCAAGATCTGTCCACTGTGAAGTGTGTCCTTCCAGAGGGTGGCTTCAAGGGTATGAAGGGACCTGTGGGGATGGCTGGGATTCCCAGGTAGGCAAGGAGGAGGCAGAGGCTGCTGAGCTGGTATTCCCTGATGCTCCAGACTCTGAGCAACCTCGCTGGTCTCAGGCACTCGCACAAATTGTACCAGGCATTGGGCGAAGCCCTTCAGTGTCCTATGAGCAAACTAAGGCACAGAGGGGTGAAGGAGCTTGCCCCAGATCACTAGTACATGGGCCAGCAAGGACAGAATCCAGGCCGTGTAGCCCCTCGGGCCCCCCCATTCCTCTCCAAGAGGCAGCTGGGTGAGCTCAGATGCTAGAACAGGAGCCAGGCAGCCCCATGACTGGCAGGCCGTTTGGCCAAACCAGGCAGGCCCAGAGGCTACCTGGGAATCACCTGGGGGAGGAGAAGGTGTTGAGCACCAGAGCCTGGGGTGGTGGCTCCAGGGCATGCTGGCCAACACCCAAGGATGCAAAGTCTCTCTTCCCTCCAAGTACAGACGTTTCCCTCTCACAGCAACATGGAGCAAAAGATGGGCAGTTCCAAGAAGCCCAGGGGGTCAGCTCAGGCTGAGAACATGCCCAAGTCACACCATGATGGGGTGTGGCATCAACTTCAGGGAACCCCCCACCAAAGTTGGATTCAGAGGGCCTGGGAGGATCTGAGCCTCAGTCTTCTCATCTATGAGATGGGAATAAGGGCTGGTATAGGGCAGGGGGTGGCCAACTGGATCTGTAAATCAAATCCAACCCACCACCCGTTTTTTGTACAACTTGTGAGCCAAGAACAGATTTCACATTTTTAAATAGTTGGAAAAAAATAAAAAGAAGGTTTTGTAGCCCAGGAAAGTCACACTTTCATGGCCCTAATTTAAGTTGCCACACCCCCTGGCTTATGTCTTGTCCCCCGGCTGCTCCCACATTAAGGCAGTAGAGTGGACGTTACGACAGAGGCCACTGGGCCCACAAAGCCTAGAACATCTACTCCCTGGCCCATTCTGGAACAAGTTTGCCAGCCCCCAGTGCAGGGGATCCAATGACGTACACCCATGTGTCTGTAAGAAGCAGCAAGGGTCAGGACCACCGTTAGTTTGAGATCTCGGGGGGCGAGCAAACTGGTGGCAAGAACTGAATGTAAGGAACTGCAGTCGGGAGACAGAAGACAAAGGACCCCCGGAGAAGGGGTCAAATACTGGCCCTGCCAGCACATGGCCCCAGGGAAGGGCCTTGCAGGTCCCCGATCTCTTCACCTGTAGAGTGAGGGTCCTAACTGAACCCGCCGCTACAAACAGAGTGAGGTCGGTGGCCGGTACGGTCGGGGCACAGTGGCCAGAGCTGGGGCAGGCCTTTCTCAGCACTTGTGGAACAAGTAAGGGGTGAGGGTTTCATCCGCAGATGAAATTAAACAAAGGGAATGTCCCCCGGTGTTATGCTTCCAGGTATACACTTTCTGTAAACACTGGAGGGTCTGCCCCTGCTTCCCTGCAAGCTATACAGACCGCCAACAACACAAGGGAATGACACACATGCACATCTGATTAGAAAATTCCAGAGCAGCCACTGGTACCTGTCTGAGCAAGAGGAAGGAGGTTCTGATTTTATGTTATACTTTATAGCCAATAAATTGACCATTTCTAAGCAGCTACAATTTAAATTGACCAAATATATAATTTTACGCCAAATCAATTCATACAATGAAATTACTGCGCTGATATTTTACTAACTCCCACTCATCCCTCAAGACTGACTTCAGAGATCACCTCCAGGAAGCCTCCTACTCCAGCCAGTCTTGTCTCTACCACCATCGTCACCCTGGCTGGTCCTGCCAACACGCTTTGGTTAGCCATGCTCCCTCTCTGCTTCCTTCCAATAGCTTTGGGATACTGGATCAGTTCCCAGAACAGACTCAGGCATTAGACTGCCTGGATATGAATGTAATTCTCTCACCTCCTAGCTGTGTGACCTCGGGCAAATGACTTAACCTCTCTGAGCCTCACCTTACTCATTTGTGAGAGGAGGAAAATAAAACCTATTTGGAAGATTTGTCCAGAGGTTAAATTAGATAATGTGGATAAAATGCCTGGCATGTGGTAGCCTTTCAATAAATGGAGGTTACTATTCTAATCCCCGATGCTATACAGTAATTCTCTACTTAACTGTCCCATTCTCCCCAGTGAAACGTGATACCTTGACAGGAAAGACTATGTATTCTTTACAAGAACAAAGAAGGCTCCCAGCAAATGTTGCCTAATGAAAGATGGGATGGTGGCTGGATGGAGTGATGGATGGAGCGATGGCTGGATGGAGGGATGATGGGCAGATGGATGGAGGGATGGAGGAATGAATGGATGGAGAATGAAGAGATACAGGAATGGAGGGGTGGAACGATGGCTGGATGGAGGTATGATAGACGGATGGAGGGATGGAGGAATGAATGGATGGTGAATGAAGAGATAGAGGAATGGAAGGGTGGAGCGATGGCTGGATGGAGGGATGATGGGCAGATGGATGGAGGGATGGAGGAATGAATGGATGGAGAATGAAGAGACAGAGGAATGGAAGGGTGGAACGATGGCTGGATGGAGGGATGGGTGGACAGGAGAATGGAGAGATGGAGAGATGCAGGGATGGAGGGGTGAAGGGAGGAGGGACTTCCACATAAAACACCAGGACTTTCATACACTCAGCCACCTGAAAGGGGCCTGATACCCACTGCCCCTGAGTCAGCTGAAACTATTTTCAGGCCTCTTCTGTCCTCACCCAAGGGGTGGGGTGGGGGGGTTGTGGGGTGAGCACCCTGAGCCAGCTCTGACTGCCAGGACCTGCTGCCAAGGCTCCTTTACCTTCCCAGAAGCCCCTGAGTACAGGATGCGGGACTGGGGAAGAGCCAGTGCCTTCAAGAGAACCCCTTGTCTGTGCTGGGCACCTGTGAATTTGCACCTGTAGGCTAGGAGGATTGGTTTGTTCCTCCCCTGAGGATGGGGTAGGAGCCCTCCAGCCTGATCCTGGAACCTGCACGTCTCCAGACAGCCTGGGAGAAGGGAGTTAGGTGATGGCAAGGTACCTGCAGGCCCTGGGTAGGGAGGTGCAGGCTCAGTCCCTGCTCCGGCAGAACACGAGGGACGAGACCTGGCCCGGTGACCGCCCTCCCTGGGCCTGCCACCTCACCTGTCCAATGACGGGCTGGGACCAGAGCAGCGTTTTCGGGAGTGGCTCCTCAGATTAGGAATCCTAGAAGATGCCCTGTTGAGAACAGAAGGTTTTGCTGTCACCCGGTCTGTGGAGTGCCACTTCTCGCCAAGAGCCACCCACACGTCAGGCCATTCACCTCTCCAAGATGCCCAGCAGCAGCACTGCTGAGCTGAAGCCATTTTTCACTTAACAGCCCTCAACACCACATGGAGCTCCTCTTAGGAAACGCCAGACCAGAGGCTCTCGAGGGTACCTGGGGGGCTGGTGCTAAGCATTCTAAGTGCTGCAGGGTTCCTGGCGGGGGAGGGGTGGGGGATGGCCCAGACCAAACACCTAGGAGCCACGCTCTCCCTCCTCCCTCTCATCCCACAGCCCAAAAGTGTCTCCTCCAGTCCGGCACCTCGCCCAGCCAAATCTCACCTCCCGCCTGGCCCAGGGCAGCTCCCTACTGGTCACGAGTTCCACTCCCGTCCTCCCCAGTCCCTTATCCACACTGCAGGAAGGGGTTTGAAAACTGTAAGCCAGACCTTGTCACTCCCCTGCCTACAACCATGTAACCATGATGTAGCCAACAGGTTTCCTATAAAATCCAGGCTCCTATGGAACCGACGGAGCCCTGCCTGGATTGCCCTGCCCCTCCTCTGTCCTCAGCACTCCCACCCTCCTCATACACACACTCATTCCTAAGGCCACTCTTTTCTGTGGTTCCAGTACCCCAGGCCCTTGCCCAGCTCAGCGCCTCTGCCCTGGCGGTCCCCTCAAAGCCCTCTGCTGGCTCCTAAGGCCCTTCCCATAGGCCAAGTTCCCTCCTCCCAGAGGCCTTCCCCAAATGCGGAATCTACACAGCAGGCCTCGCCTCCAACTGCACAGTAGAATCGAAGCCTGCCAACACCCAGCCCTCTGTCCCTGCCCCGACCAAGTCATCAGAATCCTGGGGAGGGGGGGGGTTCCTCTGCCAACTGTAAGGAACAGCACCTTTGACATGGGGAGGCCGGGGGGTGGGGGCGCCTGTCACATGGCCCACTCACTGCAGATAGCTCATTGGTTCACGAGTGCATCTAGAGCCCCATGAGAACTTGACTCCTTCAGGGGAGGGCCATGTCTGTCTCATTTGCCCTGGATCCCAGAGCCTAGAGCAGTGCCAAGCACGTGCTAAGCACACGATATGTTTTTGCAGAAAGAAGGAACCGCAAGGAGGTGTCTGGGGAGGTCAGGAAAGATTTCTTTGATCCTGCAACTGGAGGTTTCCAGTCCTTAAAAATGACATTGTTGGTTTATGGGAAGGGGTGGTTGCTTACTCCCAAGAATGGATTTTGATCTCCTCTGGGTCAGAAAAGCTGGTGGGAGCTGCGGACCCTCTCCCCAGATGCAGAGAGGCAGGCACATGCGTCCGTTGGGTTTCAGGGGGTCACCAACCCTGGAAAGCCAAGAGGTTCCTCCTTCCCCCATTTGCCTTTGAGTAGTGGTCCCCAATCTCGGCTATAGGTCAGAGTTACCCTGGGAGTTATACAACTTGCCCCTGCCCCGGGCCCCCTCCGAGAGATCCTGATTAAATTGGCATTAGAATCTTTTTAAGTTTTTAAGTTTTCCAGAAGATTCTAACGTGTTGAGACCCACTGCCATAGGCCATAGGCCCGGCCGCTAGCATGGCCTGGCCCCTCTGCTCCGAGGGGGAGGCAGGCGGGCCTGGGGTCCCTGGGGCAGCAGAGCCTGGCTGGAGAGAATCTCACATGAAGCTCCCTGCACCTCTGCTCCTTCCTCAACTTCCTGGAGGCTCACAGCCTCCGGAGTTATTTACTCCAGGAGCAATATCCACTCTGCAGAAGACCTTCGAGATCACTGCATCTCTCAGAGGGGATGGCAAGAACAAGAGCCTGCAAGTCACACAGCAAGATCAGGGCCAAGCACACCGCGGAGGACTTGGCCATCCCCAGTGCACCTGCCGCCCTGCCCTGGCTCAGCGGGCCTTCCTCCTGCACAGACAGAGGGTCACACAGCAACCTTTGCTCCCCACCCCCGGAGCTGCCAGAGCGGCCGCATAACCTTGAGAGGCATTGCGGAGCTGCCTCTTTCTCAGCAGATGGGGATACTAACCCACCCACCCTGTACAGGTATGAAGAGGAACCACGATCAGGCTAGGGCATAGTAGGGCTCAATCCACGCTGGGCACTCTGGCCACTCCTCCCATTCTCCCTGCCTGAAGATGCCAAATCTGCCACATCTTTACCAGCTGTGTGGCCTTGAGCAATCACTTCATCATGGTGCCTCAGCTTCCCCACCTGTAAAATGGACTTACTAAGGGATTATGGCAAGGCTTATGTGAGCTTGTCTCTGCAAAGTGCCTGGCACCCAGGAAATGTCAAATAATTGCTACCAATTGCAATAATGACAATTACTATCCAGAAGTTGTTGCCTTTCTGACCAACAGTCCAAAGCCCTCAGGGGGGTGAGGGGGGGCTTGATTCAGTCTCCAAATGTATATGCCTGGCCTGGAGGCCTCCATGCCAGAGGGTGAGGACTGACACTCCCCGGCAAGAGGGTGGGGGTTAAGCAGGGCAGGGCTGGGCCAGAGGGTAGGGATTAAGCAGGGTGGGGCTGGGCGGCCTAAGGAGCAGGGCCTGTGCCCTGCACATGGGCGGAGCCTCTGTCTCTGAGCCCCTAGCTGTGTCTCAGGGGCCTGCCTGAGGCCTGGAGGTCCAGCCAGTTTGGTGAGTTGACGACTGATCTCACCGCGTGGGCTCAGCTGGCCTGCTCGGGCAGAAAGTGGAATGAGAAAGCCTGGCCTGGATGTTCTGCTCTGGAAGCCCGCCTATCTGGGGGCTCTGCACCTGCAAGCTGGTCCTTAGCCACTCAGCTCGCCAGGTCTCTGGACTTTGTCCCGGTCATCCATAAAAAGAGGCTGGCCACAGGTGGCTGTGTTTGTTTTCACGTGTGACAGGTGATACGTTTCCTGAAACCTCAGCTAGCTCCAGGGGCTGGCTTTTTGACCTCTTCACGATCTTATTTTTCATTCTCGGCTTTTAGTGTTGTTGTTCTTGTTAAAACAGGAAAGAAAAGAAAAAGTAAAAGGCTGTTTCCCTGGGCGACAGGAAAATCACGAGGCCATAGAACATGATTAGGCTCAAGTTTCCTTCAAGACCTAGGTTTGAATCCCAGCTCTGCTTCCGACTAGCTGTGTGTCCTTGAGCAAGGGAGTTACTGATTCTCTCTGAGCCCCAAATCTCATCTCTAACACGGGGGCACCACCTCTGCCGCCCTGGGTCAGAAGACCACTCACCCAGATCAGACCCTCCCAGGAATCCCAGGATGTTGAAGCCCCAAGCCCTGCTGTTTGTCTTACAGATGCAGAACCCGGAGCCCGGTGAGAAACAGCTCCTGCCACACGATCCCACTAGCCCGGGGGACAGGCTCTGGTTCTCCTGAGGACCTTAATACCTAAAGCTGGAACTGACTTCTGGCATTTGAGGGAAGGCGGCCAGGAGTACCACAGGAACGTAGGCAGCAGCTTCCCCCACCCCCCGGCCAGACTGTGACAGAGGGGGTAACAGCACCTTATAGTTTCTATCACACCGTTCCCACTGTCTCTTATCTAATCTCTGTAACAACCCCCCTCCCCAAGATATTGTTATCCCCATTTAACAAATAAAGAAACTGAGACTCAGAGGTTCAGTGACTTGCCTAAGGCCACACAAGTAAGTGGCTAAGCCCTGATTAAAATTCAGCTCTGACTTGAGACCAGAGCTACCCCCTGCAACCACCACCACTCTGTGAGGTGGAGAGCGGGACTTCAACATCCCTGTTTTATAAGCAGGATCTCCGGGGCTCAGGAAGGTGGAGGTACCTGCCCTCATCACGTGGCAGATGGGGGCCCAGCTGAGCTTTGTGTCCTCCCAGACTCTCTGACTCTGGAGTCCAGTGTCCTGCCCACTTTGTGATCCTGCTCCCCACCGCCGAGCATCCTCACACGGGGGTCACTGAAGCCCGGCGCTAGAGGGGCAGTTCCTGGGTCCCGAGCTCATGGAATCAGAGCAACCAGGGATGGGGCCAGGCCTTTGCAGGCTTCACGTACAAGCGTTTCAGAACCCAGACCCCACGCGAGCCGGCGGGGACAGTGATGGTTGGGCAGGGTCAGGCTGAAACACCAGGACACAAACCTGGGCCTGACTGGCACAGACAACCCGAAAGGGGGTAGCATGCCCCACCCCAGAATGGCCCATGGGTCAGAAGACCTGAGGGGCTGTCCTCCGAGGGGCTCCCAAGTGGCCACTTCTACTCAAGAGATTCTGTCCTGAGCCAAGCCCACTGCAGTGCGTGGAATCCCCACTCCAGGCAGGCCCTGCGCTGGACACGGGAACAGGATGAATGAAGCCCATGCATCCCTGCCCTCAGTGCCCCGTCTGGAGGGACAGAGCCATGCAAGTGAGCAAGTACACACCAACATCACCTGCAAGCAGCACCCAGCCTCCCGCTCTCCCTCTGAGGGACAAGACAGGCACTTTAGAACATAGTCTCCGGTACGGAACAGGAACAAAAGCTAATGCTTTTGTAGTTACTACTTGCCAGAGATTGTGCTGGGCGCTTCATGTGGCTCGCTTTCATCCTCACAATGGCCCGACGAGGTGACGACTGCTTTGAACTCCAGTTTATGGGTGAAGAAAGTGAGGCTCAGGGTGGGAAAGAGACTTGCCCAAGGTCACACAGACCGTAAAGCTGGGAGTTGAACCCCACCAGTCCGACCCTCTGCTGTCACGCTACGCTGCCCGCAGGAACCAATTTATAAATGATAGGGCACTAAAATAGCCTCACCAAGGCCCGACCTACATTCACTGGGTTTTACAGCCCAGCCTCTGAACCCAACCAACTGAGGACATTCCGGAACCACACAAGGCACCAGGGACCAGCTTGCACACCCAACACAGAGCCTGGCGGCAGGTGGTTAACAAAGGGCTAACCTCTGGGCCAGGCCTGGGGTTCCTAAGAGACTGAGGCTGGGCGCTAAGTGTGGGCCCCAGGGAGGCAATTAGGGAGAAGGAAGGGGACTCTAACCAGGGACCCCACATGGCATCAGGCAGGCTCTTCAGTCACAGCATCCTCTCCCGAGGCACTGGGTTCGGGAAGAAAGAGAACGGGCAGCTGAGATGCCACCTCCTACAAGCAGTCTTCCCAGAAGTCCCTCCCGGAGCACTGTCTGGTAGCCCTAATTCTCTTGGCGTGGGTAGTGAGGGTGGGCATCAGACAAACGTGGGGTCAACCCTGGCTCTGTCACCCCCGTTACTTGACTTTTCTGAGCCTCAGCTCCCTCATCTGTAAAATGGGCTAATACTTCCTACTTCCCAAGGCTATAGTTCTCAGCACCCCAAGGCCTGAGAGCCATTTTGGCTCTAGGGATATTTGACGGGAAGAGTGAGGGACAGAGTCAGAGAGGGCAGATGAGTGAGACACAGTACAGGAAGAGTGGGGCACACATGGGTATAGGGAGGGACTCTCTCCCTCTCATGGGTCCTTGGGTGAAAACAGAAAAGATGGGGCCAAGGGTGGAGGGCAGGAGCAGGTCTCTAAGTCCAAGAGCAGGGAAAAGGGGGTCTTCCTGGCTGGGACCCAGCTAAAGCAGCTCAGCCCAGGCGAGAAGAAAAGGGCAGGGTTCTCTAGGGTCTCACACTCTCTCCTTCAGTGCTTCCCCCCCACCTGCCTCTTCCCTTCTGTATATGTCCCTGCCTCTGCCAGTGGCTTCTTCTGAGCCTTGCCCTTGACCCTGTCACTCCCTGTGTCCAAGACCAGCTCTCAAGTCTCCTCCTCTTGCACCCTGAGAGTGCCTGATATCTGGAATGTCCCAGGGCAACCTGGCCAGCACACGGGCCCCTGGCTCCAGCCTAGCCAGCCTTCCCCACGGCAGGAACCCAGCTCCAGGGAGGAGTGGCCTGGAGAAATCCATTTCCACAGTTGGCTGTAGGCATCTGGGGCCTCTGAGACTGGGATAAAGGGCAGCACCTCCCATATGGCAAGTAGAGCCCAAGCCCTAGGGTGGGCCGCCAGCTCAGACACCTGACAGCTGGGGCACGGCCCATTAGGGCTCCATCCCAAGGGAGATAGGGCCCCGGGCCTGTCAGGTCCTCTGGGATTGCCCAGCAGCAGGGCCTGGGCAGGCTCAGCCAGGGTGGTCTTGGGCCTCGGCACCTCTGGAGGCGTTCTGGCTTCAGAGGTATTTGGAGGGCAGGTAGAGGTAGACTGGTGGGCGATGTTGTTGGGCAGGGAGTAAAAGAGAAGCAGGAGAGGGCAGAGACCCAGAGGTAAGGAAAGAGAGACAGAGAATGACAGGGGCAGGGGATAGAGATAGATCCCAGGTGAAGGGAGCCTCCTGGGCATCCACGACTCCAATCCACAGGCCTCAGGCCCTCTCTGGTCTGCATAGGAAGGCCCCAGGGGAGCCTAAGGCAAAACCCACCCAGGCACGCAGGCCCTGCTAACCCAGACTGGATCCCACCCTGAGAGCCAGCCCAGCTCCGCCTCCCCCATGCTCACCCCTCACCTTCTTCTGTAGCCAAGAGCCCGCCTTCCCTGTGGCCTCCCTGAGAGACTGGCGCCCTCCCGTTCTTACCCACCCTGTCCTCCCCCCACCAGCCATCAACAATGGCCCATCCCCTCCCCAGTATATTCTCCTCAGCCTTGGCCTCCCCCAGATTCTGCGAGCACCAGGCAGAGCCACGGGTGGAAAGTGCACCCCCCTGAGATCCCCCTTCTGAGCAGGCTGGGTCTGTATCACCCAAAGGGGCACTGGAGCTACTCAGAGACCCCTCCGATTGCTGAAGCCGGCAGAGGACTTGACCGCAGCCCAAATGAGCAGCCAGGTCCCAAACAGCCCCATGGGGTCCCCTAACTTGAGCCCTCGGGGCGCTGGGGAGGTGGAAGAAGAAAGGAACAGAGCCCAGCTTGCTCTACTCCCTAATCACTGCCCTTCCCTAAACCTTAGTTTCCCAATCTGTGCAATGGGGCAGGCCCTGTGCCAGCTCCTAGATCTCCTGAGGCGGGCATCTAGGACCCTTTACCCTGGAGACCTCAGGGTCTGCCATTTCCACCTCCTCTGAACCCACCTCCCACCCCCAGGTGCTGGGGCATGCCTTTGCAAGGTAAAATATAGCCAAGAATGTGAGCACGGCTGAGAGGCGGGGAACGGGGGTGGCTGGCAAGGTCGTGAGTCCCAGCAGTGGGCCTTGGCAAGCCCCCTTCCCTCGCTGGGATGACAACAGTTCGTTCCTACCTTACAGGGAGGTGGGAGATTTGAGGAATAAAAATGCTCAAGCACAATAAAGGGAAGCATGTGATTATTATCACCATGAGAAGGTTCTGGGCCACGGGGAACTGGGAGGAGGGGTGCACAGACAGACAGAAAGGAAAGGTGCCTGGCACTACAGGAAAGAGCCTGTGTCCCCAGTGGGCCCCAGGGGCCAGGCATGGCATTCCAAGAGTTCTCATCGTAGGACCTGCAGTGACACCACCTTGGTCTCAGACAGTTAGCTAGGGCCTCAGGTCTGGCCCCCCAGATGTGCTGCTTCCCCCAGGCGACCCAGAACACCAGGACCAGAGCCAAGAGCTTAATGGCCAGAGAGAGAGAGGGGACTGTTTGTGTTGCGGTAGGAAAAACAGATGTATAAGTCAACCACTGCGGGCTGGACCCAAAGCTCCTGGGAGGCAGCACTCAGGGCTTCAGGCCACCGGGATTCCTACCCCTACCCTACCAGGAAGCCTCTGGAAGGATCCCAAGAACACAGAAGGTAGGAGTATCGCCCTTCTACAGATCGGGAAACTGAGACTCAGGGAGGTACTATGCCCAGGGTCACAACTTGGAACTAGCAGAGCCTGATTAAACCCATTTGTTGCAGCTGATTCTGTCCCTCTGCCCAATCTGTCCCCTTTTATCAGCCTAGAATACCCCCCAGGCTAGAGCAGATACAACGCAGGCCTCAGACCAAGGCCCAACCAGACACCTGCTCTAGGGTGTTAGGTGGGTGGAGGCGGAATGAAGCCTGAGCTGATTGCAGGAGAGGGGAGGGACAGGCATTTCCTGAGCTCCTCGAACCCACCAGACGTCAGTGGTAGGTGTTTTGCACACTTTATCTCACGCAAGCCTCACAAGTGGTCAGTGAGGAAAGTAGCGTTCTTATTTTTAGGAGACGGAAGCCGGAGGTCAGAGAAGATAGGGGCCTTGCTCGAGGTCACAAAGTGTGAAAGCCACAGGTCTGAGGCCGACCCTGAGGGGTCAGCCATCCCCAGCCCACACAGACCCAGCACCCTGAGCCCTGCCAGCCTGGTGGACCCTTGTGGGGCTCAGACCCACAGCAGCCACAGCCCCTGCTCTCACAGCCTTGGTGGGGGAATTAACTAACCCAGGTAACTAGATTACCAGCTGGACGGAACCCAAGACAGCTGAGTTGGCTTGGCCAGCGCACCATGGCTGGCCCCAGGGAAGATGGTAGCCAGAGCCAGGCCTCAAAGAATGAGGAAGACTCAGGTCAGGGGCCAGGGGAGGAGGGGAGGGCATTCAGCCGGAGCTGTGGGGCCCGGGCACCCCGGTCTGGGAGTCTGGAAAATTCTATACTGTGCAGGAGTACAGGAGGGCAGACACAAGCCCCAGGGGAAGCCAGGGGCTGAGGTAGGAGGGGTAGCTGGGCCTGACCCCACCTCCCTGGGCATTTGGGGCCCACCACCAGGGGCCCCAAATGCCCAAGCAGGAGCCAGTAACAGGGACAGCCTGAACATCCTATCTTCCCTCCACAGGTTCCTGGCCCAGAGCGAGGATCCCAGTCTAGTCCTTTCATGGAGCCCCTTGCACCCAAAACCCACCAGCCGAACTAAGAGCCCTGGGACCTCCAATGCTGAGGCTGAGAATAGAGAGAAGGCCAGAGTTCTCCCTCCTTGCTAAGGAGGCAGCTTGGGGCGAAGGGCCAGGCTCAGGACAAGGAACAAAGGCAATAGGGGGTCAAGTCCTGGCTCCAGCACCTCCTTAGCTATAGGATCCTGGGCATGTCACCCATAGCCTGTCATTATCTGTAAAATGGGCTCAGAAATAATACCTCGCTGCCTACTTCACAAGGTGTGCAGAGGCCTGTGGGAAAAAGTACGTGAGAAAATGTCCACGGCTAAAAGCTATAAAGCATAAGGTATCATTAGCAGAAATGAGAACTCCAACACCCTGAGGAGGGGAGTGACTTCCCCAAGGTCACACACCCAGGTGGCAGCAGAATACCATTTGACCTGGGTCTCCTGATGGCTAGGCCAGCGCCCTCCCACAGCAAGACTCGGAATCCCAGGGCAGCTGCGCCCCTCTGGCTGACCCTCTTTGATAGGCTGCATCCCCCCCCCCATTCCAGCTCCTTTGGTCCAGGACCTGCTGCCACTCTAGACCAGGGAGTTTGGGAATGGAAACCTGGCTCTGTGCCCTTCAGCTGTGACTTTGGGCAAGTTGCTACAGCCCTGGGACCCTCCATGTCCTCATCTGTAAAATAGGGGCAGCTGGGTGACTGAGGCCATGGCTGCCAAGTGCCCAGGGCAGGGCCTGGCACCTTAGATGCCCCATAGATGAGGGCTCTCTCCTCTTCCCCTTGTGCCTGCCAGACAACAGCCAGGCTTAGGCACACATTTCCACGGCTTCCCAGAAAAATGCCCTGAACAATAACTGGGAACATAAATGGGCTGGAGAACACTAGATCTTAGAAGAAGGTCACGTTACTGAATGGCTAGTGGGCGGGGGGTGGGGGCGGGAATAAAAAGTAGAGCAAGACCCTGGCTCAGAGACAGTGTGGGGGAACCTGCCTTCCAGCCCCCTCACTTGAGGTCCCCTGGGGCTGGCACAGTGTTCAGGAAAGGCATCTCTGCCCCCGCACCAGACCCGCCGGACGGAAGCCCAGAGTGTGTGATAGAGTTCGGGGGGAGGAGGGGTGTTGACGGGGAGCAGGGAGAGATGATAAGGCTGGGGTTCCTGTACTGGTGCTCCTGATGGCTTTCAGGGCCGCCTTGAACATATTAGGTTGCCTGTCAGAGCCTCAGTTTTCCTTTCTGTAAAATGGGGATGGTGATAAGCATCTTATCCTCTTGCACATAAATATATAACAGCACATACTGGAAAAGGTGATGAGGTGGAGGCAAGGGAAGGTGAGTTTAGGCCTCACGCAAGCCTTTACCAAACGAGACAGGGTTCCTACTGTGAACAGCACTGGGAGCTGAGATTCACCACACAGCCTCCCCTGCGCCATTCCACGACTCCACTGGTTCCCCCATTGTAGTTCCCAGACCAGCAGCAACAGCGTCTCCTAGAAACCTATAAGCCATGCACATTCCCGGGCTGTACCCCAGACCAATGGAATCAGAAACCTGAGGGGTATTATCTGTGCTTTAAACCCTCCAGGAGACTCTGCCCTTATGTCAGAGTTTGAGAACCACTGCCCCACTCCATGACCCACCTCCTACTCCAGACTTCTCCCACGGACTCATCTTCCCATTCCCTGGCTCCCAGAAGACTGTTGAGAAGGAAGGAGTAACCATGGAGAAAGGTCATTAAATAGCAAAGAGATCTCATAATTAGTTAATGACACCACAGTCTCCTGGAAGGGAGACAGGAGGAGGGTCAAAAGTCAGAATCTAGTTGAAGAGGAAAAGCTCCCCATATCTGTCTTTCTCCTTCTGTCTTACTCCCCTCAACACACACACGCACCCCAAGCACCGGCCCCCTTCCTTCCATGCGCTTGCCACCTGGCACCTAGGGACACAGTGCCCTCTCTCCCTAGTGGGGCTGGAGCTACGTTTGGGGTACATTCTGGTGGGTATAGGGGAAAGGGTTTTTCCCTGAGAACTGGTCCTCAGACCATGAGTTTAAAAACCACCTGACTGGAAAGCCTCTTCCAGAAATTCACTCCATGGAGAGTATTAGAATGTGAGCACGAGATACATGTCTGGACAAGGCAGTCACTCTAGCAATGTGGAAGCTAATGAAAAATTCAAAATGGTCTAAATGTGCAACAGCAGGAGAATGCCAAACTGGGTCATGGTGGATCCACAAAGTGTGATACTACGGGGCTGGGAAACACACCGAGGAAGAATACTGAATAACATGGAACAGTCCTCCCTCTACAATGTTAACCCAGAGTGGCAGCACAGGAAATGGTTCACATGGTATAATCCCAACCGTGTGTGTGTGTGTGTGTGTGTGTGTGTGTGTGTGTGAACACCAAACTGTTTGCAGTACTTATTTCTGAGTGGTTCTTGCCTCCTTTACATCTATCCTAACCTCTAAATTTTTCCACAAAAGAATATTTCTTCAATAATTATAAAGTGTGTGTGTGTGTGTGTGTGCGTGCACGCCCATTTGGTTCAGATGGAGATGACATTTTTAAATGGTTGAGAGAGATATCCTTCCTACATCAGAACCACTGGCCTGGGGTGGCCTCTGCTACAAGGGGGACTTGGTCTCCCCCAGGGAGTGTCCACGTTCCATGTGGACATCATCCCAATGAACCTGGTCAGGACGGTAAGTGGAAGCTAAGGGAGGATGTGTTTGCTCAAATTCTATACCATATCTTTTTTAGAGTCAGATCTGTGCAGAGTTGAAAGATAGTGAGTTCTCCAAGCCTCCAGCAAAGGCTAGATGCTGTCCAGTAGCCTGGGTAGGTAGAGTGACTCAATGAACTACAGAGCTACTCACAAGACCATAATCCCATTAGTGTATACACAAGCCCCTAACTTCCAGTCTAACACAAGAACACCCAGGTCAAAGCTGGGCTCAGACAGTCCCATCGAGGGCTAAGCCCCCTGAAGCCTAAGGCTGTCCTGACTCCCAGAGCTCTAAACAGCCCTGGAAATCTCCTTCACTCCACATCAGAGACCTCTGCCTCTGAGGAGAAGGACTCTTGTCATTTCTCCATAGGAGTGGCAGGAGTAGCCTTCACCTATCATTCTCTGGCTTTTCCTGGGGGCGCATTCTGCTAAGCATTTCACCCATATCCATTACCTCATTTAATCCTCCCGCAGGCAAGCCACGGGAGAGGTACCACTATCATTCCCCAGTTCACGGATAAGGAAACCAAGGTTCTGAGCGGTTGAGAAACTTGCCCAAAGATGAGCAGATGGTGGGAGGAAGAGCTGACCCATACCTAGGTCCCCCACTTGCAGCTTGCCCCCAAGGGGCTTCTGATATGCACGGTTTGAAAAGCTTGCTATCTGGCCTCCTGGCAAAAGAGGAGCCTGCTGCTCAACCCTCCCAGGACAGGGTGTGGGCAGAGAGAAAGGGGATCAGAGGGCCTTGCGGAGAGCCTCTAAAAGTTCAGGGCACGCCGACCGAAACACCCTCCCTTTCACAGTTACTCCCCCGCGGTGTGGTCCTGAGAGGTCAGGGAGGTGGGTTGTCGATGTGACCTACAGTGACCCAAGGACTGGCCACCCACTCACTTCCACAGGACCTCTGACAAACCAATCCTCCCGCACCCCCACTGAGCTTTTATTTCCTCTACACAGCAGGGCATCTCATGGGGTCCCGCTGCAACAACATTCTAATAAACCATCTCCTAAAACAGTGAGTGCGAAAGTGATTTTCCAACTGTAGTAGAATTATTCATTGTTATCATTATTATTAGCAATGGCAGATTAACATTTATTGAGTGCTTACTGCATACCTGGCTTCAAAGTGCCTTACACTTATCGGAGGAACACATATTCCCCTCTCCACTTGTTTCCTTAAGGAGGGACCTCTACCAGGAGAACACCTCTGGGCTCGCTCCGCCCCTCCTTTACTTCCCGGACCCCAACAGAGACTTATGCGATTGGCTCGTCTCGAAGACGCACTGGGCATGCTCTGCGGGGCCCCGCCTCCCCCAGAGCCTGGTTGCCTGCATGTGGCCTTCCATCTGGGCTGCCCTCCGCTGCTGCCACCTGCTCCTGCAGGGAGGCTGGCCCCTGTCCAACGCTGCCTGTGACCGGACAGGTAACTCTGCCAGTTCGAGGACGACGCTTAGAAAGCCCCGGATCTAAAGCCATGTTCTCCGGCCAGCCTTCTCAGTGCTGACGCTTCCGGTCGGAGCCCCATCTCTGTCATCTGTTTCCATTGGGTTCCGAATTCAGAAGAGGGGTTCTCTCTAAAACCTCAACATGTGTTCAGCTCCTTTAACCCTCACATTAACCCTCACATTAGCCCTGAATTAGATATTATTATTATCATCCCTATTGTACACATGAGGAAATTGAGCCCTCTGGTGTCAGGGACTGTTGAAAAGCTTTCTAAACAGGCAGCGCTCAGGGTGTATCCCCCTGGATGGAAGTTGGGATGACGCTCCCAACCATATCTGACTCTTGTCCCAGGCTCTGAGGCCAGTGGACATGGCCACTCCCTCCACAGACACTCCCTCCGTCTTTTGACAAAAGGCTTGGCAAATTGATACTCACTTCAAACCAACACCCACCCCCTTTTGGGGAAAAAAGTATGATTTATCAACAACAAAAACCAGAATGTGATCCCAAGTTCAAATAATACATTTCTGTTTAAATATGTATAGTAAGTTTCTCCATAGCTTTATCGTGTGTGTTCCTTCTTTCTTGAGCATAAGAATATGGAATCACTGCAGAAGATTCAGAAAATTGGGAAAAGTAAAAACATAAAGGTCTGTATTTGATCTGTATAATCCCATTGTTGTGTATTGAAATGTACTTATTCATCTACTTTTCAGCCTCAGTACAGTCATGGGGTGGGGGAAGCTCTGCCATTCTGTGTCTACAGTGCCTACATGGGAACACCAGGACCTGCCCACCTACGGTGGCTGTCTGTCTCAGTGCGGGCGAATGGGCTGGGCACCCAGTGTCCTTTTTCTGAATAAAACCTTGCGACTCCTCACTGTGACATCGTGTGTGCCTCATAAAAGCCAATCGCAGCAAAGGCAGGATAATAGTTGATAGTTTTGTAGCCCAAGAAAGGCTGTAACTTGCCCAAGGTCACACGGCCAGTAAAAGACGGGCTGGGGTCTCCTGATCCCCACACTCAGGCTATTCACCAAGCTTTCCTGCTCTCCCCCACCAACAAAAATTTAAATCCTGCTTCCTATTAATAATAACAGCACTACCAAAACCAGCTGATATATATATGTATATATATCATGTGCCAGGTACAGGCCATAAATGCTTCATATATATTAATTCACATCATTCTCAACAACCCTATGAGGTAAGTACTATTATGATCTCCATTTTAGATGCTGAAACGGATGCATAGAGGGGCTGAGACACTTGCCCAAGGTCTCACCCAGCAGGTAAGTGGCAGAGGCAGGAGCATCCTGAGGCAGTTTGGTTTGCGACATTGCTGATGGTTCCTTCCCAACTTGGGCCCACCCCAGCTGGACCCCAGGCAGGCTTCTGGAGCACTGACTGCCTCAAAAATAAGAAAATCAACCTAGAAGGTCACCTCCCTGGACAAAGTCACTCTACAACTTCACAGCCGAGCCAGGATCTGAACCCAGACTTCCCAACACCCAGACTCCAGCGCTTTGTCCACTTTCCTACATTGGCTCTAGAAGCCTAAGTCCAGAAACAACAACTTCTATCCCGGATCCCCCCTCAGCACAACAAAGTCAGGCATGGGGCCCAAAGAAGAGTCAGAAGCCCCTACTGTGGGGAAAGAAGCCAGAGGGGACAGTGAGGGGCCTCCCAGAGTGACATACCTGGTGGCCTGCAAAGAGACTGTCAGGGATGGGCCTCCCAGAGGGCACCTTCCCATTCCCCCCAGCCTTGAGCCTGAGCCCTCACAGGACAGTAGCACCTTCCACAAATAACTGTGAACTGAGTCAGGGTTCACTAAGGGCCAAAGTGGCCCCTTCACCAGGCTGGAGCTAGAGGAAGTCAGGCTGTTCCCCTCTCGGGAGGGGAAAGGCCAGGCCTCACAAGGGAAGCTGAAGCCCTGACTGAAGCAGTCCCAAGCCAGCCAAACCATTCTCGCCTCCCTGGACCCAGGTTCCAGGAGCAGGATGGGCAGGCCTGAAGGGCAAGGCCCGGGCATCCAGACCCTGCTTCCCAGCTCCACCTTTGCCAAGGAGTCGCCAAGGATCTGGCACCGAGCTAGGTCCTGCTGGGCCACCCCGAGGAGAATCACTTACTTATTCATTCAACCATCATTTCCTGAGAGTATGCTGTGTGCCAGGCCTTGTGCCAGGAGTCAAGGATACAGAGATGGACAGGGCAGTCCCTGCCTGGGAGGGTTCACGGAGACACTCCATATGCCACAAAACAGTGCGAGAAGAGGAAAGTACTCAGTGTAGACAAGCAGAGAGGAAGGGGGAGGAAAAGGAAGGGTTTGGAGAAAAGCTGCCATCCACGTTCAGACTTCCTTAACCCTCAGAAAGCTTGGGGTCGCACTGGGGAGGCACATGCCCTGGGGAATGCACTTTTTTGTTCTAGCCTCACGTCACCCTATGAGATTGTTCCCATTACCCAATTTATAGATTCAGAAACTGAGGCTCGGAAAGGGTCACAAAGCTAGGAAGGGGCAGAGCCAAGATTCTAGCTCCAGAGTCCAGCTTTCTGCCACCATGCTCTACCATCTCCCTGATCTGCAGACAGGCAGAAGGTAGGTAAGGTGGCTTCAAGTGGGGTAAGCAAGGGTAAGGAGGTGGGCCCATTATTGCCTGTGTGAGAGGAGTCGCCCAGTTCACCCGATACGTGTGTGTGTGCGCGTGAATGTGCGTGCGCATGTGCTCACATGTGCCCTACTTTACAAACAACAGATCCCAGGCCACAGAACTTCCTAAAAGCCAAGGAATGAAGAAGCCATTAGCACTGACAGAGAAGGGCAGCCCAGAGAGGAGAAGGAACTTATCTGAGGTCACACAGCCTGTAAACAAAGGAGTTGGAACTAACTCCAAGAACCAGAACACAGGGCCTCTTCTCTCCCCCTCAGCTGCTTCTCCATGTCAGCACTGAGTGAATCAGCTGCTGACAGGAAAACCAACGAGTAGGGGGAACCCCAGGGGTGAGTCAGGAGCCAGCCAGCCCCCAGACACCAACTGGGCCCGTGACAGAGGCCCTGTGCCTGTGCTTGGCCTCACGGGCAGCATCAGGGGGGGCAAGGGGAGGAGGAAAGCAACACATGCTCACTGTGTTTATCTCTGAGCTTCCCTCCTGCCTCCTTCGATCCAGGCTTAGAGGGGGGAAAGCCGGTGGGCAGGGCAGTTCCTGCTGAGATGAAACAGGCCCCCCAGCCCGGGCCCCATCCTGTCCCACAGAGGGGCCCAGGCTCTTGCCTCCCTCCCACCTCTCACTGAGCCAACTCCTGACTGTTTGATGCTCTTGATTAAATCATAACCGCCCCCTCTGAGCTTCCCATGGGGTAGAAGTGGTTATAACGGTTTGGAGTAAAGGGTCAGGGCCAAGCCAAAACCAGGGGATGCCAGCTGGCCCCAGATGCTCCAAACCCAGAGGAATGCTCAGGGACTGGGTCTGCTCAGCCTCGGGGCCAGGATGGGGCTGTTGGGTCTTCAGGCGCAACGGCGCTGGGTCCCCAGGGTGGGGAGGAAGGAGCTTTCAGGCAGTGGCTCAAAAGTCTGAAGCTTCGAGAGGGGACTGCCCCACATTGCAGAAACTTCAGAAGAGCCAACCAAAATCTACCCCCACCCCACACGTGGGAAATTTGTGTCCCCACTGGCTAACCTCTCACCCCAGCCCTCCCTGGGCTGTAGCCAGGAGGGGGAGTGCCACAGGCTCACTCCCTCCCTCTCAAACCCACCACTGACTGGTGCAAGCTCCCACCACTTGGCCTGATGCCCCCCCTTCATGGGCAAGCACAGGGCCTCCTGGGCGGCTCCCTCCCTATCACTCCATAGCATGCATCACCCTCCCCAGCACCTCTGAGCCCCTGCTAGGCATGAGGGTGGAGGCTGGGTGGGGGAATAGGAAGAAAACCAGGGCATACATGGGGATCCTTTCTCTTCTCCCTCCCCCCCCCCTGGGGCCTCTTTCTTCACTCCCAGCAGCAGACATCCCCAAAGGCTCCCTCCTTCCCCATCACCACAGCCATGGAATCCTTCTCCCTTGACCACTGGGTCCCTCACCCCAGCACATCTGGAGACTGCTTTCCTCAAGTGCCCCTGTGAATACGTATGTCACTCCCCGGCTCAGAAACCTTCAGTGGCTCTCACTTTCTACAAATCAAATCCAAACATCTCACCTCGGCATTGAAGGCCCTCCATGAGTTGATCCAACCCACCATTCGCCCCTCCACATCCCTGCAGGATCCCAATTCTTTGGCCAGACTGATCAACCTAGCAGGTTCTTAAAAAGTCCCTGAACACTCTGACCTCCTGCTTTTGCCTAGGTATTTTCCTCTGCCCAAAACTTTCATTGTAGCTGAGGAAAACCTCCCAATGCTTAAGACCCACCCCAAATTCCACCTCCTCCGTGAAAATTCCCTGTAATACTTTTTTCATTTATCTCCTACCAGAGTCACTGGTGTCCCTTCCCAGACGGTAAGCAACTGAGGATGGAGGCAGTGTGTCATCCTTCATCATGCATCATGTGGGCTGGAGGGGTGCTGGGGGAGACTTCCAGTATTTGCTTACTAAGTACTGTTTGAAATGAACATCTTCTCCTCCCCCCCACCCCCCATGGGTCCCACCTACTGACCCTCTTCTCCCCACAACACCACACTCTAATGTTATGCTGTTCACATGCTTGAACAGGGGAGTCTGGGGCCCCAAGTTGATCCAAGCCCAACCAGGCAGAAAGTCTTGCTCAAGTGTCACCAACTCCAGGAAGCCCCTCACCCTCTGCCCTGGTTTCTCCAGTGTCTCACTGCTTCTAAGCACCCTCCCCTCCCAGAGGAACACACACCATTTCCTCCCTATAGTGCAGCCTTCAGTCAGACTCGTCCCACACTACTTTCTAGCTGGTTCCAAAGTGTAGGGCTCATCTCCCCAGGACATTCAGGGAACCGACATGCAGCACCCCCAGTCTCCTTTGGGCCCCAGCCTTGATTGAACAGGTTAACAAGTGCCCACGCTGACTCTCACCTTCACCCCAAGCCAAGTGTTCAGTGGAATACCTGGGTTCCAGACACCAGAGCAGTACAGACTCATGAAATCTCATCTGGCCCCAAGTCCTGAGTGTGCCGTTATCTGCCCCAGCAGGGGCATGGTGGGGGTGGGGGGCCCTCACTGTCAGCAACCCAAAATGAGGGCAGAGCCCAGGTCTGGCTAGGTCGCCTCTGTATCCCTAAGCTCCATCTAATATATAGTAGGTGCTCAGTAAACATTTTCGGGTTTATGTAACTGGACAACCACCAACTTCCAGCACTATTACAGAAAATGCAGCCACTCTTTGATCCAGATGACACACTCCCCAAACCTGAAATGGACAAAGTGATGCAGGTGCCAATTTCTGGCCCTCACAAGGTCAGGAGGGGCTGCAGCCAGCTTCCAGCCCTCCGAAAACAGGCTCATTCCCAGGCAGGAAGCCATTGGTGTCAGGGCAGCTGTTACATAGTGAGGGCTCACTGGGTGCCTGGCGCCTTGCTAACCACTGTATATGAATTATTCTGTTTAGTCCTCACTACTGCCCTTGGGTTCTGCCAGGACTCCCATTTTACAGATGAGGAAACTGAAGCTTGGAGGGGAGTGGAATGCTAATCGGTGTGGTCCCAGAGCCTAAGATCTTGCCCAATGAACTAGGCTGCCCAGCGACTATGACTCTGGCACAGAGCACCCACCAGCACCAGGAAGAGAAACCACCAGCCCAGTGAACTAACCCTGAGCATGCAGCAAGAGCCCTGGGCTTGCCTCTGAGCCCAAAGTTTGTCGGGGTTTTCCCTTCTCTTCGCCCATAAGAACTTGTCCCCTGGTTTCCAACCAGGGCCTCCCAGGCCAGCTCACCTGGAAATGCCCCAGGAAGGGGACAAAAGCTCCCGCTGAGGTTGTGGTCTGAAAACTTACTGGGATCTCAGTGTTGGGGGCAAGGGGAGACTGACATTTCCCTGTTTTAGGCTGCTTCCCCAGGGCTTGTGGGCTTAAGCCCCATCCAAGGAACTAGGGTGAACTTTAAAGTACTTCGCTTAACGCTCCGGGAGAGTTCCCTTGGCTCAGTGCCACCGCATAGGGAGAGCTGGGCAGCCCGCTGTTAATACCTGTGGCTGAACTGCTGTCCGCTCTCACCTGCCGGCCCTCACCTGCCGGGCTTTTTGTGAGAAAGGGCAACGGGAGCACGGAGTTCACCTGGTCCAACCTCCTCCGTTTATGGAACCCGAGAAGTCCAGAGCAGGGGGAGGGGGGTCGGGCCCGGGGCCACACAGCTGGTAGATGACGCAGCCAGAGAACTGGGGGTCAGGACTCGGGGACTGGGGCTCCTTTTCACCCACCAGCTGCTTCTGTCACTTGCTCTGAGAAAGCTGCCCAAGCGGGCTCTGGAAGTGGGGACGAAAACTAATTTTGCTACTCTTTGTCCGGCCGGCCTCCCCCCTGCCCCTCTCACCTGCTGGCTTTGCTTTCTGCTCGGCGCTGCAAGCCCGGCGTCGCCCGCTCGCGACCGTCAGCGTCCGACTGCACAGCCCTGGGCTCAGTCACTCGGCAGTCCTCCCAGCGGCCGTCGGGGAACGCAGCGGCTGGGCCAGGCCCCGCCCCCTGGAGAACACGCCCTGGGCACGCCCCCTGCCCTGCGGGAATGTTGCTGGCTCCGGGCCCGATCCGGCTCCGCCCACCAGGCCTCCCTAGGAGATGCCCGCCAGCCCCGCCCCCGTCCTGGGAAGAGGAGGGTGCCCCTTGCCCCGCCCCGCCCGCTGTGGCCTGCCTAATTCACCCCGCCAGCTCCGCCCCCGGGCCCGCCTCCTCGCCCCGCCTCCTCAGAGCTGTACTCTGCGCCCCTCCTGCCACCCGACCCTGCATGGCTGAAGTCTGGCTCCCAGCCTGGCCAGGCCCGCGCTCGAGCCCTGCTGGGGGGGGGAGGGGGAAGCCCCACTCACTGCTCTGCCTAACGGTCCCGCCCCTTCTGGGCCTTCCTCGTCCGTCCCAGCCTCCCCCCGGACCCTCCCGCCACCACCGCCGGGGTCAAGTTCTCCTCCCGGCCTACGGTAGCCCCCTCGGGCGAACCCCCGCCCCAGGCTCGCCCTTACCCGCCTCAGTGCCTCCCTAATCCTGTTCTGCCCTGCCAACCCCAAACCGGGGCGGGCCGGCCTCGGCCCCCAAGCTGGCATTCCAGGGCGGGTGTATCCGGGTGCGACCGGGGGACGGCGTGGGAGCGGTTTGCGTTCCAAGTCGGGGCCTTTATCAGCAGGCGGCCTGGGCCCAGGCACTTTTTGAAAATACTAACAACCACTGACTGGACCCTCGCCAGCGGCCGGGCTCTCTGCCAAGCCATGTTAAAAGGACTGGCCCTTAAATTCGCACAACTCTATGCGATGGTCCTCTCGTTGCGCCCATTTTACCGGTGAACGGCCTGAGGCTCAGAAAAGGGAAGTCGTGGCCTCAGTCTCACGCTGGAAGGGAACAGGATCCGGCCCCAAGCCCTGAATCACAAGCTTGATGCTGCCCCAGCTTGCCTGGACTGGCTCCTGAAAAGTGGCCCAGGAGAGCCAGCTGTTGGGGCTGTGCTCAGCAGGCTGCCTGGGGTGAGGGAGGAGGCGTGGGCTGATGAGGCAGGTAGCAGGAGGGGCTGCTGGCCTGAGCCCCAGAAGCTGGTTTCCTCCCTTAAGAAGTGACTCAGAATTAAGATGGCCTGCAAAGATCTGCAGAAGGCTGTGGTGCCCAGACCTGCATCCCAGCCCTCTGCACTCCCAGACCCCAGGGACCAGCCCCAGGCAGTTTTCCTCGTTATGACCAGGACCATTCACCTTGCAGCTGACAAAGCTCTTTAACTCCTATTATCTCATTGGTATCTCATAAGGAGGCCATTGTGGGGAGGGTATGATTATGCCCATTGTGCCTGGGTGGAGTAGGGTGGGGAGCTGGATCCCAGCCCAGCACGGTGGTTCCCAAAGCATGGTCCTTGGACCTGCAGCAGCTTCAGCAGCGTCTGGGAACTTGTTAGGAATGTGTGTTTTGGAGCCCCATCCCAGACCGACTGAATGAGAAACTCTGGGGTAGGAGCCTAGCAATTTTGTTTTAACAAGGTCTCTGGGTGATTCTGAATCACAAGCAAGATTGAGAACCACTGTTGGGCATAATGGTGAAGAAGGTAGGGTGGTCTGAGAATCACAAAGACCAGGTAGCATCCCGGGAGCCTTGTGACCCAAGGCAAGGCAAGGTACTGAACTTCTCTGGGAGAAACCTGTGCAAGGGGAATAATAATAATACCAATCTTGAGGGTAGCTGTTGAGGATTAAGTGTGGTAGTGTTCATGAAATGTCGGCCCACTCTTGCACACTGTGCATGCTCAATAAATGTTCTCTTTCCAGTAAAAAGTCTCCTTTATAGAATCTCCACGCCAAGTCGGGAGACTGGGGCTGGGGGATCTTTAAGCCCAGCAGGGTCCACTCTGTTGTCCTTCCCACAGAGGGACGCCGTCTTTCCTGCGAGTGGCCAGCAGCTTAACAAGCTCCCAGATGGTGTTGACGCTGCTGGTCCAGTGGCCACTTTCAGAACCACTGTGCTATTCCATCTTGGACTGGCCTCTTAGCCAACCCATGCAAAATGGACATAAAATACCCTCCTCTTCTACCCTATTCCATGCCCCTCCCCTCAAGCTGGGGGTGTGTGATGGTGATTGGCAGTTGGCAAAACAGCTGGATCACATCAGTCCCTCCCTCCCCTCCAGGCAGACTTTCAATCACATGAGTCCCATCTGCTACCCCTTCTGGTCTGTCACTCCAGATTAGAGATAATTGGCAGCTGTGGCAACACGGAGGGGCCCTCTGCAGGCAGATTGTAGAATCTCTGCCATACTCCCCTACCACCCTCTACAACCCCATCGAAGAGGGTCTTTCTAGAGGAGCTCATAGTCTATTGGTCCTATTCCACAGAACTACCCTAACACGTTAATATGAAAATCGAGGCCCACATAGCTTACATCTAAACATTCAGCAGACCGTAAAATAAAATGTTCATTCTCCTACCTTGAGAAATATTCTTTATCGTGACCAAGAGGGCCATGTTCAGATTGAGAATTTTTGGACTCTTTAGAATTCTCTGTAGGAACGTGGAAGTGTGGAGTGGGTTAACCCTGACCCCTCAGCCAATCCACTAAGATTCTCTTCCCAGCCCCATGTCTGTCCTGTGCGTACAAGTGACCTAGGACTCAGGCACATAAACACCCCAGCCCTTGTGCCCAAACTCTGTCCACACTTCTTACCTACAGCTGCCGCTCACTCACCCCTCTATGAGTGCACCTGTACTCTCGGAAGGATGGACCTGAGGAATTTGCTTATGTGGACCATTTAGGCAGAGATTTCTAGGATTTGGGATATCTGAAGCATGACTGCAGAAGGCAGTAGGGTGTAGGTTCTGAGTTGACACAGGTGGCCCTCTTGCCTGGGTCTATGAGTGGCCCCGCTATTTGTCTCTGTCTCCCCAACACCTAGCACACTGCCTGCTACCTATTGGAAGCTTAAGTCATTGAGGAGAGGTGTGTCTGAAGTATTTACTAAAATGTCAAATTGGCTTGGCTCCCCGCAGTGTTTCCTTCTTTCAGCCAGGGTCAGGCTTTATCATGATTTACCCTGGGCATTTTGCCGGGCGGCCTCTAGCGAGAGACCACTTCCTTCTTTTGGGAAACTCCTCGGGCCATTCCAGAAGTGAAGCCAGGAGTTTGGGAGGTGGGAAAAGGAGCAAGAAGAACTACTCTAGAAAGACCTGAGAGAAGATATCAAATGGACAGCTTGGAAGTAGGGAAGATGGTAGTATGGCAAGACCTTAAAAGGCTTGGGGCACCTGGGTGGCTCAGTCAGTTAAGTGTCCAATTCTTGGTTTTGGCTCAGGTCATGATCTTCAGGTCATGACATTGAGCCCCACGTCAGTCTCCATGCTGAGCATGGAGCTGGTTTGAGATTCTCTCTCTCCCTCTCCCTCTGCCCTCCCTCTCTCCCCTGCTTGTGCTCTCTCTCTTTAAAAAAGGGGGGGGGTGTGGTATGGCTATGGGGTTCCCAGCCTCTCAGATGATTCTCCCACCCCAAAGGGGGCACAGGAGCTGCAGAGCAGGAGACCTGAAGGTCCCTGTGGTCAAGAACATAGGTGACAGAGTCTTGTTGGTACCTAGGTACCCAGGCCTAGGTAAGGCCCTAAGACTTTGACATAACTCTGGGAGGAGGAAAGGAAGGAGAGTGGTGCATCTGTTTCCTATTGCTATGTAACAAACCACCCAATCATTTATGTAGCTCATAAATCTGCAATTTGGGGTGGGTTCATTGGGGAAGGCTTATCTCTGTTCTATGCAATATCAGCTGGTTCAATTGGAGGTGGAGGATCCTTCACAAGATGGCGCACTCACATGGCTAGCAAGTTGGTGCTAGATGCTAGCTGGGAACTCAGCTAGAGCTGTGGAGCAAGAAGACCTCAGTTCCTCTACCTGAGGCCTCTCTGCAGGCTGCTGGGGCTTTCTCACTGCAAGACAGCTGGGTTTCAAGAGCAAATAGAGAACAAGATAGAAACACATGGCATTTTATGACCCAGCATCTGAAGCCATGTAGCATCACTTCCTTTGTATTCTATTAGTGCAGGCAATCACAGAGGCCCACCTGGCTCAAGGGGAGGAGACATAGTCTCCCTCTCTTGATGAGGGGGTGGCAAAGTTCTCGAAAAGATTACAGAAGAGAAGATACTGTCACAACCATCTTTGGAAAATACAATCTGCACCAAGTAAGTCCTCAGCATAAGTGGAGAATTTCCTCTGCTTGGAACTGAGTGTCTGAATTAAGCTGAATTAAAGAGAAAGGTGTATGATGTTTCTTGCATAAGCACTCGTGCACAGATGAATAAGAAGTCCAGGGGACAATGGGTCTTGTATGCTTGGGTTATTTAGGATCTTCCTTCTTCAGAGAGTCCTCAGAATAGAGTTAAGACCTCTCTCCTCACCTTCTATGACGTCTCTTTAAAGCTGGACATTTAAACACCACTCATTTGATCCTCTTAACAATGACCTCTATGAGCTACAGATGATCTCTTAGGATGCCCATTTCCAAGATGTGGAAATAGAGACCCTGAGAAGGTAAGTAACTTGCGCAAGGTCATACAACTAGTCAGTGATGGAGGAAAGAGAAATGCGTTTGTCACCAACCCAGTTTGCTGTTACAGAAACTGAGCCCCAGGGGAGAAGCCCAAGTTGGGCAGAACCCAGATACCCAGATTCTGAACACCCAACACTGAGCCACGCAGGCTATCCCTAAGGGCTCACAATGGGTTAAAAAGCTCAAAGGGACCCTGCTTCCTGCCTAAGAAGCAGAAAGGATGCTGGGCCCTGGAATGCTGAAATGCTGGGCTGTAGCCCTCGCTTGGCATAAGCCTTGCTCCAATCTCTGTCCTTAGAAGTGGTTGGTAGCCATTTCTCAAACCTGAGCGCATTTGAACGTGCTCAGCAGGGCCACGGACTTTTACTCGCTTCTCCAAAGGACTCCATGAGGATCTGACCTCTAAGCCCCTTATAGCTGGTTTGTAGCTGGGGGAGGGCCCCATTTCCCACGGGAGAGACTGACCCACGGATTCCTTCCTGGCTCAGTCATTTCTCAAAAAGCATTTAGACCCTGTTCTGATCCGCCCCCCTCCGCAAACCCCTGCCACACTCAGGGTCTGAGGGTTAATGCCACCCAGCCCTGGTCTCAGGGGCTTTTGGCACAGTGGGGAAGCTGACGCCTCGACAGGGGTGCCCTGCGGACTTACAATGCCAATTGCAAGGGGACAACAGTAACAGCAACCTTCATTTTTCGGCTAAGCTGTTACCGTGTGCCAGACATTTAAAAACTTCGAATATATTTAACTAATTTGATGACTAGCATTTGTGAAGCATGTCACATATTATAAAGCTTTTTTTCCTTTTTTTAACTGTTTGAAATGATTCAGTGATGTCTCCCCGTCCACAATTTCCTGGACACCAGGTTTTTTGAGCATCAGCTCAACGCTGTGGCAGGGGTTGGAGCACCCCAAACAGTCCCGGGCCCACGTCCCAACATATGTTATTTTATTTATTTATTATTGAGACATATGTACGATTTTGCTAGCCATTTTGTATATTTTGAACCATATACAGAAACAACATTTAAACATGAGACAAAAATCATTTAAAATATTAAAGACATACAAAAATAAAAATAAAGAATTATAAGCCTCTCATTATCTTTTCCTTGAAAGCCAGTAGCTCACACTGGAGTCCAGCTACCCACAGCCTCCTTGCCCACTCATGCCCAGGTAAGAGTTGTTGGAGCAGAAAACAGAGCATGTTCCTCGGGGCAGCCCTTCTTCAGTGTCTCCAGATACTTACAAGTCCCTAAGGGAGACAGAGAGATGTTGCAGAACAGGGATGGGAACTGCCATTTTACACCTGCCGATGGCTAGAGCTGCACAAACCCCGTGTGAGATCGCTCTCTGAATCAGGCTGAGGTCAAAGAGAACACTCCTGAGGCCCAAGAAGCCAGTGGCGTAGACACACTCCCCATTGTACAGCTGAGAATACCAAGGCTCAGAGAGATGAGTTGAAAAAGCTTTGAATTTGTCACCAACATTTCAAAATTGGGAAATTTCACATAACATTTATATTGATGACTTCTGTTGAAAAATTGGAAAGTCCAAACACCCTGATACACCTTCTAACAGGGTGACGACTGGCTGGGCCAGAGTGTGGCTGCCCCCTTCACGTATAATATACACCCTGGAGCTGACCGCAGTCCCCACCACTCCCTGTTGCCCACCCAACCTGCTTCTCTTGTTTCTGTAAGCTGCTCTCTGCAGGCAGCTGGTTAGCAACCCCGGGCTCAACAGAGACTGGTTGAACTGGTGTACACACTGAGAGCTTTCTGAGTAGCAGCAGCACCACAGACACCTTTGAGGAAGACCAGGATACCCCATTCTGTTTTCCCCTTCTCTCCACCCCCCTCCCGATGAAAGCTGCAGGATTAGCACAGCACCCCCGTGAGAGATGGTGTAGGTCCAGTCCCTGCTCTGCAGACTTCCTAGCCCTGAGGTCCAAGGCACGCCCCTCCACCTCTCCCGGTCTGTTTCCTCCCCTGTAAGGTGCACACACAGCATTAGCTACCTTAGCGCTGTAACATGGGCTTGCTAGTTGTCTCCAAGTCATTTCTGTCACCAACAGAAGTGGAGAGAGAAAAAACAAACAAAACGTCGCCACACCCTTCCCTCCAAAATGAGTATGTATTGCCCCCTGGTGTCCACACTGCTCAGTGCAGCCAATCCGGAGAAGTGGGAGACAGACCGGGTGTGTGTGTTTTGCGGGCGGGGGGGGGGGGTCCCCACCTGCTCCCCACCTGCTCCTGGCCTCGGTTCAGTCAGGCCCCCAGGAGCAGAGTGGAGCCCTGGCATGAGGGCCAGGCTAGGGTAGACATGAAATTAGGTCTCCCCAGCAGATCCCAGCAGCAGACTCCCCACCCATCCCACAAAAGGAAAGGTGTGGGATTTAGGAGCCGATGCTCACTGGCTTACAGTGAGCCTGGTGTCTGGAGGCCTCAAGGACCTGGTGACTGGTTTAACAATGGTGACAAAGTGATAACTATAGTAGGCACCGTAATCTAGCTGTTGATGTAGAAAACTTTACTAAAAGTTGCTTGCCAAGCCCCCTAATTGTTGGGGGGGGGCTGTTGGCTGGGGAGTCAGGCTCAAACCCAGCCTGCAGAACTGGCCTAATAAGACAACTGTCATGCTCTATCCGATGCCCCCCAGGCTCTAGGAAGTCAAATTCACAACCCCTGGGAGACGCCCCCCAAGTTACCCAGTCACACCAGCAAAGCAGGGGGGCCCCTGGCAGTCTGTTCCCTCTGAAGCCGAGCCTTGCAGGGGGGCGTCCGGCTGGGGAGCTGGCTGCACCAAGGCTGGGGGAAGTGAGAGTTCCGATGCCCACTTTGGGAGGTAGAACTTGTCGAGTGAGCATTTCCTCAAATGTAGGAAGACTATTCAAAAGACACAGGGCAGCTGTGAGAGTAACAGGAGGCTCTGCCTGATGGAAGCTGGGTGTAGCCTCATCTCGTCCACACTCCACCCCTCTGAGGTGGGAACATTATCACCTCCATTTCGTGGAGGAGAAAGCTCAGGCTCAGTGAGGTTAAATTAATTTGAATAAGATCCCACAGCTGGTAAGTGGCAAACCTGGGGGCAAGCCAGGGACTGACTGCCTGTCTCCAAAACTTAATAAATATGCTATATTGCCTCCCTTTATTAAAATGCCTTCTTTTTCAGGACCCATGTCCCATTTACCGAGATTGAACCAGGGAATCTAGAATGAGAAGCTAGAAGGGACTTCAAAGGTCATCTACCCTAAATACTTCTCTAGCACCACCCCCCTTAGCCTTGTATCAGTCAGCTTTTGTGAGGTTATGCTATCGTAACAAAGAACCCTGAACATCTCATTGACTTACAACAGCAAAGATCTGTTTCTCCCGAATGTGAATGACTGCTGAAGGTTTCTATGGGTCAGGTGGCCCCTGCTCCTTGTGTCTTTGTCATTCCTAGGTTCAAGATGAAAAATCAGCCCCTATTTGGGATAGGCTCTTCTCATGGCCAAGCCCCAGCATGGCTCCTATAACTTCTGCTTGGATGTAGCATGTGTCCCATCTGCCCACATTCCACTGGTCAAAGCAAGTCACACAACAGAACTCCACATCAGCTCGGGCAGGTGAGCCCAAGACTGACCATAATTTAGCCACTGCAATGCTGGAAATAGAGAAAGAATCTGATTTGGTGCTTTCCAGAATGAACTTTATGGTGGTGATCACCTTTATGTCTTTGTGGATGTGCCTGGAGTCCACTACGGTGGTTCGGTGGGGAGGGGCTTCGGGCCCACTACCCCCTTCCTCTGGCGGCCCTGCTCTCCACTGTTTTGTAGGTATCAGAATAAGATTTCTTCTGAAGAGAGGGCGACACACACACACACACACACACACACACGTGTGCGCACACTGACTTGAAAAAATGTTTACCCCAAATTTATTCTCTGACTAATGAGCAAACAGCCTGCTCTAATGAGTCTGTAGGACAGTAACATAAGGATGTTTATGCTGTGAGTGGATCCAGTGAGAAGACTCATGTGAGTCCCCATTGCATCTCTCTGCAGTTCTTCCCAGGGATCCATAGCCAGTGTCTACACTGTCTAAGGGGCCATAAGCCACCATGATCATTGTCCCTGCATTATTAAGTATAAATGTCTTCTTTGAGGGAGGAAAAGCCTGTGAAGAGAGAAGGTGAGCCAAGAGACCTAGAAAATCTAATCTACTAATAGAAAAGCCTGGTAATGAAGGAAACAAAAGGATGAAGCCATTCCTTTGGCCACACACTTGCCTCCATCTACTGCACCTACTTTTTTTCATATATAAGAAAATAAAAGACAATTATAAAAGTGTAGTTGGTTCTGGAATGCATTACCACATTTCTTGAGTATGACATGGTGTTTCTGAAAAACCTCAAGAAATCGGTTGAGTGGTGAACACACAACCTTCATCCTCCGAGGAGCCCCTGGGCATCAGGTCAGCATTGCGCATGCCCTGTGGACAAACAGACCTACTAATGGATCCAATAGAGGTTGAATAATTAGGCAATTGGTGTTTTAGTTGCTTTATGTTATACAAAAATCCTTAGTAGATTATTATGTATGTTCACATCACATTTTGGGGACTTGGTGAGGAATTTTGGATGGGTAAGGAATGCATTCTTTTTCCCACTTACAGCAAAAAGAATGCAGTGCCTCGCTATGCAAAATTTACTATCTAACACTTCAGGCATGGATTAGATTTTTACACTAAGGCATACCTCTCTGTACAAAATTATAGACCTGGTCTTAGTGATAATGAATATTATGAGTACTTCCCTTTTCCCAGGCACTGTGCCAAGCCTCTAACATGTAATTTATTTGATACTTGAAACAGGCATGTAGGTGAGATTTTTTTTTTTTTTTTAATAATGATTGATGGTAGGTGACACAAGAGGAAAGTGAAGCGAGAGGTTGAGTCATTATCCCAAGGTCACAATTCCTGGCTTGGGTAAACAGACACTTGGGTAAACAGACACATACAATTTCATATTCATTGGTGTGTGTCCTAAATTTTGCCATAAATAAAAGTAAAAGAAAATAGAAGCAGAGGGAATACCTCCTAACTCATTCTATGAGGCTAACATTACCCTAATACCAAAACCAGACAAAGACATTACAGGAAAGGAAAGCTGCAGATTACATAGATTGATGGAAGAGAATAGAGAGCCCAGATTAAACCCATGTGTGTATGGCCAATTAATTTATAACAAAGGATCCAAGAATGTGCAGTGGGAGAGGGACAGCCTTGTCAATTGTTGATGCTGAGAAAATTGGACAGCCACATGCAAAAGAAAGAATCTATCTTATGCCATACACAAAAATTAACTCAAAACAGATTAAAGACTTGAACGTAAGACCTGAAACCATAAAACTCTTGGAAGAAAGTGTAGGTGGTACACTCTTCTACGTTGGTCTTAGCAATGATTTTTTTAATCTGACACCAAAAGCAAAAGCAACAAAAGCAAAAATAAATGAGACCACATCAAACTAATAAAAACTTCTGCACAGCAAAGTAAACCAGTCAACAAAATGAGAAGGCAACCTGCTGAATGGGAGAAAATAATTGTAAATCACATATCTGATAAGGGACTAATATCCAAAATATATAAAGAATTCATACAACTCAATAGCAAATATATATATATGCAATCTGATTTTTTTGTTTACTCCTTTTTTATTTAAATCAAATTAATTAACATATAGTTGATTATTAGTTTCAGAGGTAGAGTTCAGTGATTCATCAGTCTTATATAACACCCAGTGCTCATTATATCATGTGCCCTCCTTTATGTCCATCACCTAACTACCCCACACCCACCCCCTCCCCTCCAGCAACCCTTAGTTTGTTTCCTATGATTAAGAATCTCTTATGGTTTCTCTCCCTCTCTGATTTCATCTTGAGTCTATTTTTGTGTATGGTGTAAGAAATGGTCCAGTTTCAGTCTTCTGCATGTTGCTGTCCAATTTTCCCAATGCCATTTGTTGAAGAGACTGTCTTTTGTCCATTGGGTATTCTTTCCTGATTTTCTGTTCCATTGATCTATGTGTCTGTTTTTGTGCCATTACCATACTGTCTTGATGATTACAAGTTTATAATATAGCTTGAAGTCTGGAATTGTGATGCCATCAGCTTTAGTTTTCTTTTTCTCATTCCTTTGGCTATTCAGGATCTTTTCTGGTTCCATACAAATTTTGGGATTATTTGTTCCAGCTCTGTGAAAAAAGTGAAAAAAAAGTTGATGGTATTTTGATAGGGATTGGATTGAATGTGTAGATTGCTCTAGGTAGCATAGACATTTTAACATTATTTGTTCTTCCAATCCATGAGCGTGGAACGTTTTTCCATTTCTTTGTGTCTTCCTCAATTTCTTTCATGAGTGTTCTATAGTTTTCAGAGTACAGATCATTTTCCTCTTTGGTTAGGTTTATTCCTAGGTATCTTATGGTTTTTGGTGCAGTTGTAAATGGGATCGACTCCTTAATTTCTCTTTCTTCTGTCTCATTGTTAATGTATAGAAATGCAACTGATTTCTGAGCATTGATTTTATATCCACTTTGCTGAATTCCTGAATGAGTTCTAGCAATTTTGGGGTGGAGTCTTTTGGGTTTTCCACATAGAGTATCATGTCATCTGCAAAGAGTGAGAGTTTGACTCCTTCTTTGCCCATTTGGATGCCTTTTATTTCTTTTTGTTGTCTGATTGCTGAGGCTAGGACTTCTAGTACTATGTTGAACAACAGTGGTAAGAGTGGACATCCCTGTTGTGTTCCTGAGCTTAGGGGAAAAGCTCTCAGTTTTTCCCCATTGAGGATGATATTCGCTGTGGGCTTTTCGTATATGGCTTTTATGATATTGAGGTATGTTTCCCCTATCCCTACACTGTGAAGAGTTTTACTGAAGAAAGGATGCTGTACTTTGTTAAATACTTTTTCTGCATCTATTGAGAGGATCACATGGTTCTTGTCCTTTCTTTTATTAATATAGTGTATCACATTGATTTGTAGATGTTAAACCACTCTTGCAGCCCAGGAATAAATCCCATTTGGTCATGGTGAATAATCCTCTTAATGTACTATTGGATCCTATTGGCTAGTATCTTGGTAAGAATTTTTGCATCCATGTTCATCAGGGATACTGGTCTTAATTCTCCTTTTTGGTGGGGTCTTTGTCTGGTTTTGGGATCAAGGTAATGCTGGCCTCATAGAAAGAGTTTGGAAGTTTTCCTTCCATTTCTATTTTTTGAAACAGCTTCAGAAGAATAGGTATTAATTCTTCTTTAAATGTTTGGTAGAATTCCCCTGGGAAGCATCTGGCCCTGGACTCTAGTTTGTTGGCAGATTTTTTATTACTGCTTCAATTTCCTTGCTAGTTATGGGTCTGTTCAGGTTTTCTATTTCTTCCTGGTTCAGTTTTGGTAGTTGATACGTCTCTAGGAATGCATCCATTTCTTCCACATTGCCCAATTTGTTGGCATATAGTTGCTCATGATATGTTATTATAATTTAACAATCTGATTTAAAAATGAGCAGATCTGAATAGACATTTTTCCAAAGAAGACACACAGATGGCTAACAGGTACATGAAAAGGTGCTCAACATCACTCATCACCAGGGAAATGCAAATCAAAACCACAATGAAATAGCACTTCACACCTGTCAGAATAGCTATCATCATAAAGACAAGAGGTAACAGGGTGCTGGCAAGGATGTGGAGAGAGGGGAACCCTCTTGCACTACTGGGGGGAATGCAATCTGGTGCAGTCTCTCTGGAGAACAGTGTGGAGGTAGCTCAAAAATTAAAAACAGAATTACCATATGAACCAGAAATTCCACTTCTGGGTATTTATCAGAAGAAAATGAAAACACTGACTCAAAAAGATATGTGTCTCCTCATGTTTATCACAGCATTATTTACAATAGCCACGATATGGAAACCACACCTAAGTGTCCATCGATGGATGAATGGATAACGAAGATGTGGTCTATATACACAATGGTATAGTATTCAGCCATAAAAATGAATTAAAATTTGCCATTTCAGTGGTGACAGCATAAATGGACCATGAGGGCATTATGCTGAATAAAATAAGTCAGACAGAGAAAGACATGTTCTGGATGATCTCTCTTATACGTTGGAATCTAAAAACAAACAAAGCAAAACAAAACAAGCTTTAAAAACTTCTTTTCTCGATCTGAGAGGAATTTGCTTGCATGTCTTTATGTATAGGGATATAGCCCTGTTATAAACTTTATCCATAATTGCTATATTTAAAAGAATGTTGTCTGAGTTGAGCGCCTTTTTCTCCTCCCCCTGTCCCTGCTTGCTGCATTCCCACTTGGCTAGAATACAGATGTGATGGCTGGAGAGGCAGCAGCCATCTTAGACCTCAAGATAGCCGTCGAATGTTGAGGGGGCTGAGAGTAATAAGACAGAAAGCGCCAGGGTTTCAACTGTGTACTCAGCTGGGCCCACCTACCTGAATGTTCACATAAAAAAGAAATCCGTTTTAGCAGCAGCATCACTAGGACAACCACCAAAACTACCTCCATCCACAGTGTCACCACCGATGTCCTCAATGTCATTACCGACGCCATCACCTCTCACCAATACCAGGACAATCCAGTACCACTACCCTCCCATCACCTTTATCATCATTGCTATCGTCATCAAATTAGCATTTGAATCTAGGCTTTCCGACTTGAGGATCCTTTTAACCCTGATTTGATGGATGAGTGAATAGACAAGTTGCTGATGTCTGACTGTCAGCCTGCTCCCTGCTCCAGAGAAGAGTCTGGAAGGTATGTTACAGACAATGGGCCCAAGCCTTCTGAACAGCATTTTTCTCACCTGTAAAATGAAGGCAATAGAAAGAACAGTTGTATCTATTGCAGGAGATTAGAAATGGTGCATGTGACATTCTTGGCATTAAATTTAACATTTAGTAGTTACCAGATAAGCAGCAGATTTTATTAATATAATAATTAGTATTAAAAGAATCCAAATTATGTTCTGGGTGGACAGAGACCCCTCTCTCTGTCCTTGGGTGTGCAGGGAAGGGATGTGTGCGACTTCTGCATCATGTCCCCACAGGAGATGGGAGTGCCCTTCTCATCCCCTACTTCCACTGCCTGGAATGTGGACAAAGCAGTGAGAATTGGGGAAGCTTTCTTGGGCTGTGAACGGAAGCTGCAGGTTGAGGATGATGGAGAAATGTGACAGAAAGCCTGGGTCCCCCTCAACCTCGAGCAGCCATGCCAGCCTGGCCCAAGACAGAGATAAATTTCCATCTTGCTGATGCCACTGATTTTGGAGTCCTGCTAGCAGCCGATTATTCATATCATTGAAGTCTGTCTTAGAAAGATTTGTTCAGGGGGGCCTGGGTGGCTCAGTCGTTGAGCGTCTGCCTTAGGCTCAGGTCACGATCCCAGGGTCCTGGGATCGAGCCCCGCATCGGGCTCCCTGCTCAGCGGGAAGCCTGCTTCTCCCTCTCCCACTCCCCCTGCTTGTGTTCCCTCTCTCGCTGTGTCTCTCTGTGTCAAATAAATAAATAAAATCTTTAAAAAGGAAAAAAAGAAAGATCTGTTCAGTGTCTATGGATTCTGAGGATAACATTTTCCCCAAACTCATCTTCAAATTCTAGGATCCCTGACTCAAATCCTCATTGCCAGAAGCAAAACCTGTCTCTTATTCCACAGCTGGTCCTCAACAAGGTCCTGCCCCTGCTTGAGTCTCCCTTCACCTCCATCTGCAAAGTAGAAAATGTGAGCTCAACATCACTGAGGAACAGGGCAGATGAGTGAGATCACAGGTGAAGGGCTTTTGGCTTTACTAGAAGGATGACATTCAAGAGCTGATAAGGATGAGGATGACAGTGATGGTGCTGGAGGGGGTGATGGTGGGGATGGTGGGGATGGTGTAAGGATGGTGCCAGTGGCTATAGTGATGAGGAGGAGGATCGTGGTGGTATGGCGTGAAGTAGTGGGGATCGTGCTGGAGACGCTGGTGTTGATGGCAAGGGTGGTATGGTGATAGGCTGCTGGTGATACGTCACGGTCATGCCATATAGAGTGATGGTGTTAGCAATGGTGGTCCAGGTGGGGATGCTGAAGACAGAACTGATTATAGTGATAGTTTCAGTAATGCTGATAGGGTGGCCAGGATGGTCGTGTTGCTGGTGGTGTTCGCAGTGGAATTGAGAGTGGTGGTGGTGATGGGGATGATTTTGATGGCAGAGGCCATGGTGGCAATGATTATAACGGTGACGGTGATGATGAGGGTGAGGTGGTGACGTTGATGGTGGTGACGGTGACTGTGATTGTTGATGACACTAATGACTGTAATGTATTAACATTCCCATTGATCATGGTCTGGTATTGACATTGGCGGTATTAATAGCGATGTTGATTCATTCGTTGTGTGCCCAGACATAGAATTGTGAGGATCTTCTCCCAGTCCATGGCTTGCCTTTTCTTAATGAGATGACACCCAAATTTATAATTCCGGATCTGATCTGTTCAATTGTTCCCAGATTCATGCCCCCGTGTGTTTATGCCTCGTCTCTTCTTGCAGGACCACACATACGCATGTTCCCCTCAGTCTCTTGCTGCACACCTGTTTCTCCTGCTTCCTTGTCTCAGCAAATCATGGCACCAATCCTCCATAGTCCAACCTCTGGAACACACCTTTGATTCCTCCCTTCCCTGTGCACCCGTCATTTATAACCAATCAGTAAGCTCAGCCAATTCTATCTCCAAATACATCTGAATCCTTCCATTTCTCTTGATCTCTGCCATGTCCACTCTACTCCAAGTCACCATTCATCTCCCTCCTGGATGAAAATAATTGCCTCTTAACTGGACTCCCTGCTTCCACTCTTACTACCCTGTAATCTTTTTCTGCTCAGCAGTCAGAGTGGTTCTTTAAAAATGCAAATCAGGGGCGCCTGGGTGGCTCAGTCGTTAAGTGTCTGCCTTCGGCTCAGGTCACGATCCCAGGATCCTGGGATCGAGTCCCACATCGGGCTCTCTGCTCGGCGGGAAGCCTGCTTCTCCCTCCCCCACTCCCCCTGCTTATGTTCCCTCTCTCGCTGTGTGTCTCTCTGTCAAATAAATAAATAAAATCTTTTTAAAAAAATGCAAATCAGAACCTGCCCTCCTCCTGCCCCAAACTTTCCTATGCTATCCTGTCACCCTGGACAAACTCCAAGCTTATTACCGGGTGTGTGATCTGACCCTTGCCTACCTCTCTGACCTCCTCCCCTCCCATGCTGCAGTCACACTCTTGTTTCTCTAATATCCTAAGCACCTTCCCACCTCAGGGCCTCTGCTAGAAACACTCTGTCTCCAGATCTGCATAGTCAAATGGCAATATGGGAATTCAGCAGGTCTGGCTCCAAAGTTTTTGCTTTGAATTGCTACAAATATTGCCTCTCTGAGCACACTGCCCTGCTTTATCTGACCCATCTTCATTTATCTTATTTACTTTTTAGATTATTGTTGAACTTCCCCAACTATAGTCTCAGCTCTAGGAGAGCAAGACCTTGCATCCTTGTTTCCCACTCTATCCCCAGCATCTAGAACAATGGCTGACACATAGGAGATGTTCTATAAATAGTTGTGAATGAATCGATTGGTTCATGAAGCAAACTAGAAACATATTCTCCCCCCTCCCAAGTAAAGGAAAAGCAAAGCTTGTGTCCACATGGTTCTGTGACAAAGACAGATCACCTTCCCATCTCTGCCCTCCTGCCCCCTCCTCTCGTGGCTACTGCCTCAATTCAGCCCAGTAACTGTGATCACAGCTTCCAGTCCTGAGCCCCTTGCTCCACTCTGGAAGAAGACCAAAATTACAACACAAAAATCTAATTGTTCCTCCTCTCCACTTAAAACCTGTCAATGTCTCCACATCAAGTATGCACTGATTTCCACACCGAGGTCAACAGCTGTTGAGGGCTCCTTTGGTGTCCAGAGGAGGTAGAGGATGGGCTGAACAAGCATGGCTCCTAAATCATCCCCCTCCCTTTCAGCCAGAGAAGTCTCACTTCTATCAGCTGTACGCAGAGGCAGTATAACATTGAAATGAAGGGTGAGGCTTCTAGAGCCTGAATTCAAATCCTGATTCTGCATCTCTTGAGCTGTGTGACCCTGGCCGGGTTACTCACCTTCTCTGATCGCCAGTTTGCAAATGGGGCTGATGATATTATTACCATGTACATGATGTGATGTGTAGCTAGTAATATATTTACTATCTGTAAAATGGAACTGATAATAGTGCCTGCCTCCTAAGGGTCATCAGGAGAATTAAATGAGTTTGTTCATACAAAGCACTGAGGACAGTGCCCCGCGTGTAGTAAATGCTCACTAAGTGTTGGCTATTATAGTAAATTACATTTCCACGTAGGATTTTATTTGCTCTGATTAGAAGGGGAAAAAAATGTGAAACCTGGTTTTCATACTTTGCAATTATTGTTATACAACAATATTACATGCTGGAAGTTTCTCGAAGGAAACTTCTCTCTTACGTTGGAATTTTTTGAGAGAAAGGATCACATTTAGGAACTTAGTTCTATGTTCCTGACACCTCAGGCTGTGCCTGGCACAGAGTAGGGCTTCAACAAATAATGCACTGCGGGCGGAAGTGTGGGAATGAGCATGCGCAAGCATCTTCAGGGTTACTCCGGTAACTTGCAGCAGCATGTCATGCTCACAAGTGCCCACCAGGTGTCGCCAGTGTCTCTGAAATGGGGCAGCTCCAGGCCCTGAGCACTGCGGTCCAGCCTCACCAAAGGGCAGGTGACACCTGAAGATGCTGCTGGCCCAGCAGATGGGGCGCCGGAGCGGGGGGGGGGTGGGTTGTGCAGCAGGAAGGCATGCACTGTGGAGTCTCAAGGCCCGGGTTCTGGTCCCAGCCAGGAACATCAGATGTCTGTTTACCTCTCTGAGCCCAGTTTGAGCCCAGTTTCCTCATCCGCCAGGTGGGAGCCATAATGCTATGCAGGACACAGGTAGGTTACCAGGCCGCCTGTGATAGTGGGTGAGGGCTTGATCTGCTTTCTTGTCGCTTGTTTTTTTTTTTTTTTTAAAAGATTTTATTTATTTATTTGACAGAGAGAGACACAGCGAGAGAGGGAACACAAGCAGGGGGAGTGGGAGAGGGAGAAGCAGGCTTCCCGCTGAGCAGGGAGCCCGATGAGGGGCTCGATCCCAGGACCCTGGGATCATGACCTGAGCCGAAGGCAGACGCTCAACGACTGAGCCCCCCAGGCACCCCTTGTCACTTGTTTTTAAGCTGACCATTCCCCTGCATTTGCTGGGGAAGGCTGGAGACATGGGCAGACCTCCCTACATTACCAATTCTGGCTCTCTATGTGGAAATGAAATGAAAAATTCACCAGCCTTGATTTCTGAGGAAGAAAGGACAAAAAATGAGGAATAAATGAGATGGTCTGGGTTGCCCAAAGATGTCAGGAGAGCCGGTGCCCAGGAGGACCTTACCTCTGGGTAACTTCTGTGCCTGCATGAGCCCACCTGGATAGACTAAGGGACTTTCTTGAGGGGCAAACATGCTCAAATTAAATGGGACAAGGGAGGTGGGGTTGGCGCTCCTCTCTCGCCTCTGTCCCCTCATTGGCTGTGTGACTCCAGCAAGTCCCTTCCCCTCTCTGGGCCGCTCTCTGTGAGATGGGAGGGGCCTAGGTCAGGCATTCTCAGACTGACTTTAGCAGGAGAAGCCTGCTTCACGCCGCATCTCCTGTGGGAGTCAGGTGTGGAAGCAGATAAAGCAAAGCCATCGGGGGTCTGGAGGGGCAGGGCCAGGAGCTCGGCCCCTCCAACCACCATCCACTGCCGTGACCCTGAGCACCTCAAATGGCTCAGAGCACAGGCCAGTTCCTCAAAGGAACCTTCCTCCCAGTGCAAGTCTGATGACTCTGCAAGTCCTCCCACAGCCCAGACAGCCCCCGCCCTCAAGGGACCTCCCATCGCCCTGGCCTTGGGAGGAGGCCCACAGAAGGGAGTCCACAGCAGCATCCATCATCTTTCATAGGTGGGTGGCAAACTGGCCAAGAGGTGAGCAGGGAGTAGTCCAAGGTCCCCAGAGCCTGGAGGCAGAGCCAGGGTTGGAAGGCAGGTCCCCTGACTCCCAAGTTTGAGCTGGGCCCTTTCCACCAATCCGCACCCCACCTCTGTCCCTCACGTGGAGCCTCTCTGGGGCCTGCTTAAGAGTGGGCCGGATGTCGTGGGTGCTGGCCCGCTGTCGGGCCAGCAGGAGGCCAGCCACCTCTGAAGGTCACCGCCTGCATATTCCCCTTCCAGGGGCTAATTAACTCCAGGCCAGGCCCGCCACAGCTCCCAGAAGGCTCCTGAGCTGGGACCTCACCCTGACCAGACCGTTGCTCCCCAAAGCAAGGGTGAACCCAGCCTCTGGTGCCTGCCCAGGTCACGGCCCAGCCCCACCAGCCCTTGCTTCTCCTCCAGGCCCATCTCTCAACGCTCCCAACCGCCTCTTCTTCAGCTCGCCCTTCATTTCCCACAGAAGGAGCAAGATGCTCTGAGTCAGGGTCACATAGCAAGGCCAAGGCCACCGTAGACCTGCCCCCACTTCTCAGCCCAGCACACCACACTTCCCACCTTCGGAAGGGTACCCCAGAGGGTGGGCCAAGGCTCTGCTTCTGCTTCTACCCCGTCCCAGCTGTGTGACCTTGAGAAAATCACGTCCCCTTTCTGGCCCTCAGTGTCTTCATCCCTAACAGAGATAATACTAGTTGTTGATAACAAGAGGGTCATTCGGAATATGACATGAGACGGTGTGTAAGCACCTGACGCATTATATGCCATTGGGAGATCATTTTATTATTTTTTATCCAAGGACTCCCAGTGAGAGGAATTGAAATTTCTCTCCTCAGCATTCCAAGCTCTTCGGCCTGGCCCCAGGCCCTCTGTCTGAACTTCTCCCCTTCCTCCCCAACCTTCCCAACTGCCCCCCCCGCCCCCGCTCAGGTACTGGCCCCTTTGCTTTTTGAGAAAATACCCACTCTGCCCCTGCTGTTCTGCCTGCTCCCACCGCCTCCCTGCACATCAAGAGTCCCCCTCCTTCCCCCGCTTCTTGTCCACTTGTCTGGTCCCTCCTCGGCCATGCCAGTCTGCCCTGAGGGGCCTCCCAGCTCATTCTGGTTCCCCATAGGCTGTCTGCTCCACCAGCACCCACCCTGCTGGGTCAGAACATTCTCTCTGGCTGAGTCCCCCTTCCCCCCACCCCCATTCAGCCACGAAGCTTTTCAAGCTGGGCCTGTCTGCACCCTCCGTGTCCAGCTCAGCCAGGGCCAGGCCCACAGGTGGTGTCTTGTCTCCCACCTGCCTTCCCCGAGGGCATTCATGTCCTGCCTCGTCACACCTTGTCCTGCCTGAACCAAACTCCCTCCCCAGTCAATTCCCAAAGAAAGGAATAGTAATGGCAACACCATTTATCACAGATGCTCATGCGTCTCGAGGACTGACAGGAGCTGGGCCCTATCTCCAGTCCTTTTTGTGTATCAGTTCATTTAATCTGCCCAGCAACCCTGTGAGGTGGGAGCTATCATCTGCCCCGTTGTACAGATGAGGAAACTGAGGCATGGAGAGATGAAGCAGCTCCTCTGGGGTCACACATTTGGTACAGAGTTGAGCCAGGCCCCAGCCCCAGCCC
>NC_138379.1:14810286-14888077 GCF_054177405.1 Leptonychotes weddellii
GGGAAGCCTGCTTCTCCCTCTCCCGCTCCCCCTGCTTGTGTTCTCTCTCTCTGTCAAATAAATAAAATCTTTAAAAAAAGGGGGGGGGCACCTGGGTGGCTCAGTCGTTAAGTGTCTGCCTTCGGCTCGGGTCATGATCCTGGGGTCCTGGGATCGAGCCCCACATCGGGATCCCTGCTCGGCGGGGAGCCTGCTTCTCCCTCCCCCACTCCCCCTGCTTGTGTTCCCTCTCTCGCTGTTTCTCTCTGTCAAATAAATAATAAAAATAAAATCTTTAAAAGAAATATGTGTTGCTTTATTGGGTGAACGCCTGCATGCATGCATGGCTGGCATTTTTCTCTAGAGCTGGAAAACTCTAAGTAGCTCACAGGCCGGATGCTTCATCAGACTTAAAATATGAATTTCTGGGCGCCTCCACCCTGAGATTCTGGTTTAGTAGGTTACGAGTGGGGCCCTGAAATCACTACTAGTACTGTTGTCAGGGCAAGACACGCAGGGTGGAGGAAAAGGACAAGCTTTAGGGGTCCCACCGGTCCAGCCTGGGTGGCCAACTGTCTCATGACTTCCTAGCAGGTGGTCCTGTCTTGACCCCCGTACGCTTTAGTTTCCCCCTCCGTAAATTGGGGGAGTAACAGTCTGCCTGTCTGGGGTTGCTGCAAGGGTCAACTGAGGAAGAGCGTGAACGGGCCTCCCTGGTCAAAGGCCATCCCCCTTCCCGGTGCTCACGGAGTCTCTGGCACAGAGAGGGTCTCCAGGTGCTTTGCTTGGAATTAGTCTGGAAGCTGGCTGTCTAGGCAGCTAGGAGATACGAAGGGCAGACATAGAAATGTGGGGTGGAAATGAAGGCTCCCAGTAGACTTCAGTAGACTTCAACTCATCCCCTGAGCAGCTTTGTGCCCAGCCTAGAAACATGAGGAATCATGAACCTCAAGAGCAGGAAAGACCTCAAATTGCCCCAAGGTGAGCTCACTGGGAAATCGGGATGCGTGCCATGGTGGGCCATCCCTGCAGGGCTAGAAAGACCCAGCAGTTCACAGCACTGACTCATGGGCCCAGATAGAGAGTTGTTCCTTTTCTCTTTCTCTCCTTCTCATGAAGGCAGGGAGAAGGTCTCCATGTGCTGCGTCCCCACCCTTAGCCCCTCTTGGATCCTCCTACCTTTCCCTGCTACCAGCAGCCTCCATGTTACCTCTCTGATCTCAGCTCCTACTGTCCCCCTTGCAACTCACTCCACACTGGGCTCCTCGTGATTCTCCAGACACACCAGCACCTTCCTGCCTCAGGACCTTGGCACTTGCTGTTTTCTCTCACCTGAATGGTCTTTTCTTGGATACCCTCACAGCTCAAGCCCTTGCTTCCTTCCGAGCATTGCTCCACTTCACATCAGGACCTCCCCTGCCCCTGCTGGGTAAGGAAGCCACCCCTCCTCTGTCTGCTCTCTTGCACAGCATGTGTTCGACCATCGCCCAGCACCTGGAGCTCCGGGCAAGCAGGGACTTTCTCTATTTCTTTTAAATGCTTTATCTCCAGCATCGGAACAATACCTGGCACAGGGAAGGAGCTCAAGGAACATTTGTTGAGTGAATGAATAAAGCAGAGAGCAGAGCACTGAGACCACAGCTTTTGGCAGGGAATCATTTCCAATGATGCTAATAACATTATTTTGTCTTCACTGTATTTATTTTTCTGGGTGCCTTTTATTTCTCATGGCAAATGCTACTGAGCTTTTTCATGTGTGGAAGTGATTTAAAATTTCCTTTTAAAATAAATTTATCTAATTGGAAAAAAGTACCTTTATTTAAAGCATAATATTCAGTTAATAAAGTAGTAAGTGGTAGGTGGGCATGGCAAAAGTTGAGACGGGGCAGCAGGAACAACTCATTCAAGAGGCTGTTAGAGTCCCCATCTCCCACTTGCCAGATGGGGAAGCTGAGGCCCAGAGTCCAAGAGACTTTTTCAAGGTCACACAGCAAGTTAATGGCAAGTGAGCCCTTCTGCCCTGGTCTTCTGATTCCAGGCATGGCTTTTCTCTTGTAAAGTCTCTTGTAAATTCTCAGTTCCATCCCTCAGTGGACACCTAAGGGAGGACCAGGGGGAGACTGTGACGAAGGTGATAAGACAGAGGATGTTGTTTTTCAAAAGGTTTTATTCCCATCAGCAGAACGGTGCCGGACAGAGGCAGGAGCTCGACAAACCCTTGTTAGAGGCATGAATGGAACAGAGAACAGAAGGTCCTGCTCTGAGGAGCACCCAGGGCTGCTGGCGGGAGAGACCAAGCCTCCGGCAGCAGGTCAGACAGTGGGGTTCACCTGTTGGGATAAATCTCTGCAAGTAGATGCCCCAGGAACCGCGGAGGTGGAAGGTAGGTGCAGGTGGTGGGACTGAAAATTGGGAGGTCGGCCTGCCCTTCGGCATCGGGGGAGGTTGGGCCACATGAGGCTGACTGGGTGGCAGGGAACAGCAAAGAGCAGCAGGTGGAGATTCATGCTAGCCAAGGACGCCCGCGGCCGCGGGATCCGCAGGGAGGGAGTGGAGGCTCAGACCCCTTGACGGACAGGACAGCTCTCCTCGGAGTCCCGCCTCTGCTACTTGCCGACACCGCCTTCTTCATCATCTTCATCATCTTCCTGCCTGTCCAAGGGGCTGGTGTCAGGACTAAGTGAGAAAGTCCCCAGACATTGCGTACTATGCCACTGGGACCGCAGACAGAGCTCAGAAGTCGCTCATAGCTGGCATTTTAGGGTAGGGCTCAGGTTCAAGGATGGGTTAAGGGCACCAAGATGTCTGCTCTGCACATTTCTTGGTAACAGCTTTCTGAGAGTGTTGTTTCCTTTTTTTTTTGAGGAGACTCAGTGACGCTAAAAGGTCCTCTGTCTTTGTGTTTGGGGCTGGGGAGGCAGGAGGCTAGGAGGCTGAATCAGGAGGCTGAAGAGATCCCAGAAGTAAAAGGGTGGCAGAAACAGTCTCAGAGGGGTCAAACCCATTGCCATGACCACACGACTGGTTGGGGGCAGAGCTGGAAATGGAGACCAAGTGTTGGAGGGGGTCCCCTACTCCATGTTCTGCCCATAGTTCCTAGCTGCTTCCAGACTCAAAAATTAGAAATGCACTTGCATTGGGCCAGGCCTTCGAGACGTGCCAGGTCATCCTGGTGTGGTTGCTGAGTTGGCCCTGAATGACTCAAGACTGAACCCGGGCCTCAGTTTACCCCTCTCTGGAAGGACAGAAAGGTACGGCCCAATCTGTTTCACTCAGTGCCTGAAAGCAGGCTGTTTCCCTTTTAGTCCTTCTCCAGCTGTTTGGATTATTCTGGTTTCTCAGCTGCCTGGCTCAGCTTCTGGAGGTCAAGGGACACCTGAGGACACAGCTGACCCCCCTGCCTGCCTGGAGACCTGGGGAGCAGGGTCTCAGAAGCCGGACCTCCGGGCTCTGCAGAAGCTCGGGGCGCTCTTTCCCGGGGCCCCGCCTGAGAAGGATTTATGGTTTGGCCTCCAATGTGGTGAACTGCTAAATATGCAGATTATGGGTACAAATCCGGGGGTGGCGGGAGAGGCAACCAGGCGGGGTGGGGGGGTGTGCTGGAGGTCTGGCCGCCAGACCATGTGTGCGGGTGGGGCCCGGCTACTCCAGATGGGACTGCAGATGTGCCTGGGGCCAGTCCTTGGGAGGGGCGGCAGCGAGGAGGCCCCCTTCCCACCTCCGCGGCCTCCTCTGGGCCCCCAGGCCGGGCCACTGAGCTCCTCCCCAGCGGCGGCCCCCCAAAACGCTCCACACTGGTGCCTCTGAGTGTCTGGGACAATGGGAGAGGTGGGCGGAGGGAAGGAGGGACGTGTTCACGGCTCAGAGGGGGAAATCAAGGCACAAAGATGTGGAGTTCCTACCCCGGGTCACGGCAACTTAGTGACCAGGTCTGAAACCAAAGGCTGGTCTCTTGGCTCTTGGCCAGGTGGGTCAAGAGGGTGGCTCAGAGTGTGGTATCTCAGTTCATACCTGACACCAAACAGCCCAGTGAGCAAGGGGCGGTGATCGCTGTCACACACATACAGGGAACATGAGACACCCTGCCTGAGGGCACTGGCTCGGGGGCAGGGGAGTCGGGGTGTGACCACAGCGCTGGCCATTGCCATGAGACTGGTGTGACCTTCTCCGCAGAAGAAGGGGGGCCTCAGGGAGGATGGGTGAGCACAGGAACGTAGGATGCCTTCCTTAGGTTGGCTAGAAATGTCATGGAACACAGAGCTGGGTTGCCAGAGGGAAGAGGATGCAGGATGTCATCCTATTTTAGGGGAAGATGAGAACGATGAAGGTGGAGAAGGTCCTACCGTCCCAAAGTGGGGACTGTATGAGGAAGGGTCTCATCCCTCCTATTTTTTTCACTTGGGGGAAACAAGGCACAGAGCGGGGCTGTCATTCACTCAAGGAATACAGCAGTTGGGTAGACTCCTAGCAAAGGGACTGGTATCTTGGTTCCTTCCCAGGGTGGCTGGAGGGAATGAGACTGGGGTGGAGTGCTGGGACCTGAAGCCCCTCTTGTCTTTGGCTAAGGTGCCACTTTGGCCAAAGTATCCCCTCCTCAGCCTGACCCTGGAGCCCCCTGAGGATTGTGCAGACCAGGGATGACTGGGGCTCCCTCCCCATCCAGCCAAACTGCCTCCTTCCTGCCAGGAGTCCCAAACCATGAGAGTCCCCACCCTGTGCAGAGGAGATTGGCCAATGAATGTGGTTCTCTCCAGCTCCCTGTCTCTGGGTCCTGGACCCCCATGTGCTTGGCCTAACTGGGACCAAGATGGTGGCCAGGAAGGCAGACTGTAGAGACTCAGAGTGACTGGGGTCAGGATGAACGGGCAAATCCATCACCAGGACGTGAGAATTGGAATCAGAGATGCTGGGACCCTGGGAAACAGACCCCACTCAGGCATGAGTCGACAAGCTGTTCCCAGGACACTGGGGGTTTCCCTCAGGCAAAAATGGCACCTCTCAGAACCTGCCTGGTACAGGGGGAAGCAGAATCCGTCATCATGGACAGTGAGGGCTGCCAGAGGAAGGGTGACTGTGGGTCCTCTGCCTTAACCCCGCTCTCCCTCCCCACCCTCCCTCACAGCAGCATTCTGCCCCGAGGGGCTTCCTCTGCTGCCCTCTCATGGATCCATGGATCGCCACAGTCTGCCTTTCAAGACTCCTTCCCATGCGGGGTTTCTGGGGAGACATTCTCAAGGGTGGAATACACTAAGCATGAACCGGGAGTCTGACAGACCAGGTCTGAATCTGAGTCTCTTGTTAGCTGTGTGACCTTGGGCAAGTAACTTAACCTCTCTGAGTCTATGGAATAAGGTTGCTGCATGCCTGACGCATAGTGGGTGTTTGTTAAAAAGGCCATCCCCTCCTTTGTTTCTCCTTGCGAGGAAACCTCTGCTGCCTGGCTCTTGGCATTGCCCATCTCCCATAGGCTCCTTCTCCCCCAGCTTGTTTGTTCCCCAGTGATAGCACTGCCTTCGGGAAGGGTCTGTGTAGAGCAGTCGCTACCAGGCCCCGTGCTGGCTGTTCACCTCACTGTTGCAGAAACGGAAACAGAGAGGTGAAGATACTTGCTCAAGGCCACGCACAGCTAAGACACCAAGGAGACTCAAGTTTAGATCTGTGTGAGCCCCCAAGGCCTTGTCTTTCCAGGCCACGTTGCTGTCTGCCTCTTCTAATGAATCCTGGACAGACTTTAGACTCAAAAGATCAATAAGGTGGGGGTAGGTTGGGCCTTGGGGCCACGAGATGAGGGCGCAGTTTGGTGGGGCCTGGGGGAGGGAAGGGGGACTTGGCAGGGGGGTGGGATGCCAAAGACAGGCTTTGTCACCTCACAGTTTTGCAGAGGGAAGGGTCTGCACCATGCTCCCTGGTGACTCCTAGGCTGGGGGAGTCTCGGGGAGGGGGGCTGCCGAGGCCAGGAAAGGGACTAAGTGAGCCCACATCTTGGTCACCCATGGGCCCAGCTCTTTGCCTCCTGGGAAGGCAGGGATTTCTCCTTTGCCTTTGGGGGAAGCTGAACAGCCAATGCCCAACCTGTTCCTGAGTTACCAGAGGAATCTTCAGGCAAAGCTCTGAACTTCAGAAGGTTTCACCACCACCCCCCACCCTCTGGCCCCTAAAAAAGAGGGCTAGCCACAAAAAGAGGGCTTTGATTCTGGGACGGAGGGAAACCTTTCCCCCCCATGTCATTTTATTGAATTCAGCAGAGTCTTTTATTTCTAATTCAGGAAGTGTCCTGACAATAAAAACATCATCAATATATTAACTCACTTCTTTAAAATTTCCAAGCACGTTCTAGAGAGAGACTTTGCAAATGGAAAACAACAGGGCAGTAAACTGCTTTTCTGGTTGGGCTTTGAGTGGGGAGGGAGTGCCGGGGGACAGAAGATGAGGAAGAGCTTAACCCACCGGCCAGGCAGGGCAGACTCCCACCATCAGAGCGCTCATTCTAGAGCTGGCCTCCGGTCCTGGGCACTGTTTCATTTCCATCTGCTTTGCAAAGAAATTACAAGAAGCAATGGCTATTTGCTAGAGCCCTGGGCCATGCTTTTAACACTATTTACAACCCCACAGGAGGACATTCTGGCTCATTCTGTAACGTCCGAAGGTCACTGCTTTCTGTAAAGCCTTTTACTGCTCACTGGGGGCTGTGTTAGGATGTATTTGCAAGACCTCATTCCCTTGAGGCCTCACAGCATGCTCTGGAGGAGGGAGCTCTCTCCCCATTTTACAGGTGAGGAAAGCTGAGGCATGTCCAACATCACACAGCAAGAAGGCAACAGAGTCAAGATGGCGTCCCAAGCGCTCTGACCCAACACTCCCTGCCGAGACAAAGGCTCTGGCTCTTGGTGGACAGTTGAGAGGCCCCTCCAGCCCAACACCCTCCTTTTACCTTCAGTGTCAATGTGAGGCCAGCTTCTTAGTTGGAAGAAGTAAATCCCTTAGGGGATATACTCATTCATTCGTTTATTCAACGGAAACGTATGGAGAATCTTCTAGAAGCCAAGGCTTGTGCTGGTGCAGGGATAAAGCAATAAAAACAACAAGGCCCTCGGCCTCATTGATGTTCAGGGGTCAGACCCCTCTCCCCTGCCACCCCCACGGTCCCTCCTCCCTAAAGAAGGGGCAGCTGATCTGCCTCAGGTTTCTGACCCACCCCCTAGGAATAGCCCGCAGCCAGACGTGGGACCCAAGCCAGTCCTCCTCACTCCCTCCCCCTCAGCCCGCCCTGGGCCTCTGCCCCAGATCCGTATGGTTTGGGCTCTGCCTGGGACAGGCCAGGGGCAAGGGAGCCCCCTGGGAGCCTGGATCAGCAGCCATAAGGGGCGGGGGAAGGAGAGGGGCAAGCAGAGGTGTGTTTTGAAATCTGCTTCCTTTTGGCCACGCTTGAACTTCCAAGAGGCTGGGTTTGACTGGCAGGCGCAGAAAGGGAGCGCTGACTCCCCGCGGAGCCCAGGGCAGAGATGGAGGGCCTCCGCTGGGGGGGAGGGGGTGCTGGGGCCCCAGGGCCTGCATCCTCTGCCCTTCCTCCTCTGCCCTCAGCCGGGGGAGGCTGGCGCCTGGGTACGGCTCGCTGGGCCCAAGAAGGCCAGGGCAGGGGTGGAGGTCTTGGAGTCAGGAAGATCCCAGAGTCACAGCAGGACTGAGCCCTTCAGGACCAATGTAACAACAGTCGTGCTGCCAACGAGGACTGGTGGACGTACTGCGTGTTTGCTGTTCCTTCTTTACACAAATGCTCATTAAATGAGCTCATCTCTGTAGAAAGCGTAGAACAGTGCCCAGTGCCTTGTAAATACTACATAAGCACTTGTGAGCGCATAAAGGAGCTGGGGCGAGGGCCTGCCATTTGCCTGTTCATTCTCAGATCTGGCCCCTACTCTCCGTCCTACTCCGTGTCTCAGGGCTGACCCTGCCGAACTACAACTCCCAGGCTCCCTTGTCACTGGCTTCCTGTTAGCCTGGGCCAATGGGAAGAGCAGGTTGGGAACCAGAGGGCAGGAGCCAGGGTACTTCTACCCCCAACCCCCTGCTTTCGTGGCATCTTGGGCAGTGGCTTCAAGAACTCGCTTCTGTGGTTCCAGGTCCCGGGGACAGGCCCTCCCTGCAAGCCCTAGCTCTTGTAGGCAGCCCCGGCACAGCTGTGGTTCCAGGGTCCCCCCGATCCTGGCTCCCAGGCTCTGTTGTCATCACTTCTTCCCTGGTCCCGTGGGTCCCAGGACGTGGCAGTCTCCCGCCACTGCTTGTCGCTGGGATGCCTCGCCATCCTGCTCAGGCCCTACAGCTTTTCTGGCATCTTCAGAACGAGTGCCCTGTGTTAAATTCCCTCCGTTGAAATACCTGTTCTGGTTTCCTAACCTCCTACTGTGTGCCACGCTCAGGTCCCTGCCTTCAAGAAGCTTATAATCTAGTGGGGAAGAAGGGCACTCATCCAATCACCCCATAAGTACATATATAATTATAGACAGCAGTCACCGCTGTGAAGGACAGAGTCTGTGAAGAAGGGCCCCATAGTAGTTCTTGTCCTCATGGCGGTTCTCCAAGGGTAAGGGACAGCCTTCTACTGCCGGCCACACGGTCCCCGGTGGCCTGGGCTGGGACTGCGACCTGAGTCAGCCTGCTCTTTGCATGGCCGCACGCTGCCTAATGTCTGCAATTGACATTTTGCAGAGACGAGAAGAGGCCTAGAGAAGGATAGTGACTTTCCCGGGGGCTCCAAACTGGGAGAAGCCGGGTCACCTGGCCCTGGTGTCTGCCCTCTGAGATGTTTCACATCGCTGCTCAAGTGCAGACTCAGCGCTTCCTCTCCGACCCTCCCCCCGCCCCCCCGCCTTCCCCAGCTCCCCTCCAGCCCCCAGGCAGAGGCAGCATCAGAAACCACAGTTCTGGGCCCACTGCCAGAGCCTGCCCCTCGGCCACCCCTTCCCACTGTCCTGAGTTTCTGGAACAAGCCGTCTGTCTCAGGGGAAAAGCTTTTGCAGCCCTCCTGAGGCTGTGTGTGTATGTGCATGTGTGTGTGTGTGTGTATGTGTGTGTGTGTGTGTACTTTCCTGGGGCAAGTGTCCCCAGGGTAGGAGGTAGAGGGCAAATAGGGCCCTTTCTAAGACCAAGGAACCCCCAACCCGCACTGTGAGTCAACCCCCTAAAATGAATTACTGTAAGTATGGGCATGACCTCCTCCGCAGATGGTGGATGCGAGTTAGGGAATGTGGTGTCCAGGGAGAGTCCTGGGGGGCTTTTCAGGGCAGAGCAGCCCCCCCGGCAGGCATTATGGGGCATGGGGAGCAGCCAGTGACTTCCTGGCTAAGAGCCAACAGGGACAGAGAGCAGGCCCAGAGAGAGTCAAAGAGGCAAGACTCCAGGACATCTGGGCTGGGGGAAGGTGCAAAATATTCGTGCAGGAGGTGAAGGCCTGGCTGTGCGTGGCCCTGAGGTCTCTGACGGGAAGTTAAGGCCTCAGGGAACAGGGAGCTTGGCTGGGAATGGGCTAGGGGAGGAGTCTCAGCCTTGGAGAGAAGCTGGCTGACGCCTCCTCGAGCAGATGGGGACACTGAGGCTGAGGGGCAGATGATATGTTCCAGGGAGAGACTGGGAAGGGACTAATACTCAGTGCTTTTGACTTTTCACCACAGCATTCCTAAATTGAAACCAACCAGGACCCACTTCTTTAAACTCCTCAACGCCTGGGCCCAATTTTGCATGGGACCCGAGAGGCACACTGGGTGACCACAGCCAGGATTCACTGCACGCTCACCCCGGGGCAGCTCTCATCTGAAAAAACCCCCAGCTGCCGTTCCATGCAGCCTCACCATTGCCCCACAGGGTAGCTGCTATATTCATCCCCATTTTGCAGATGAAGAAACCGAGACACGGAGAGGTTAAATACTTGCCCAAGATCGCTCATATAGCAGGTGGCAGATCTAGGATTTAATCCAAAGATCTAAAGCCCCTTGTGGCACCAAGCCTTGCTGGAAAATGCCAACCCCCCCCCACCAAGGGCCCTTCGGACAGCCTCCAGGAACTATGAGAACATCAGAAGGGGCCTCATCTGTTCTCTTGGGCATCCTGGGTTCTGCCGTTCCTCTGCCTGCGCTCATTCATCCCTTCATCGCTCCTTCAACAGGTATTTATTGAGCATTTACTATCTTCCAGGTGGTGAAGACTGAGCACAAAATAGCCTCACCTCCACTCTCACGGTGCTTCATCCTTGTGGGAAAGATAGCTAAAATAAAGAAACCCGGAGCACCAAATACACATGCTGCTATTAAGTAATCAAGAAACGGGATGGTGATTGACAGGGTGGGATTTTAGATATGGGGGTCAGGGAAAGTCTCTCTGAGGAGGTGACATTTGAGCAGAACTGTGAGGGAAAGTGATTTATCACAGCAGGAGTTAATTATTCTCTCATGATCTGCCTAATGTCTGTCTTTCCTGCCAGAAAATTGTCTTTTGCTCTACGAAAATTGTCTTGTTCATGACGGTATCTCGATGCTCAAAACAGGGCCTCACACAGCAGGTGCCCCACAAACAGGGACGTGCGCATAGTGGGTGAACGGGTGAACGGGTGGATAAACGGGATGATGGAGGCAGACCCAACTCCCGGCCCGAAGAGGTTGCAGGCTTGTCAGTTTCCTCCTCTGAGCCCCCCCTTCCCTCCTAAATAGTGAGTGCACGGGATCCTGACTAATCCTTTGGGACAAGTGCTGAGAGTCCCAACTTGTTAAACATGAGAGCCAGCGAGTGGTGAGGCCGCAGGGATGTGGAGGGCGAAGAGGGGAGATTGGAGACCAGCCTGCCTCACTTCACTCCTCCCCGTCAGCCTTGATGGACCATCATCCACACCCCTGCTTGAAGCAGAACCCCCACCAGGGAGGCCGAGGTGGTGGGAGAAGGCTGCTTCCTAACAGCTGGGCTGACCCTGGAGCTGCGGGCCGGGACAGGAAGGGGAATATGGGGGTGCCTCCATCCCCAGCACAGAGGGCTGAAGGTGGGCAGGAAGTCAGGGCCGCTTGGGAGCGTCCCGGACTCAGGAGAGAACAGGCTGACTGCCGGCCAGAGAACTTCCCTCCCAGAGTGGGGATGTGTTAGTGAAGGCCTGGACTTCGGAAGGTTCCTCTGTTCCCCTCAGTGGAAGGGCCGAGAGTCCACCTGCAGAGTTCCTGCACGCCCCCAGGTTGGCCCTCCTGAGCATGGGGCAGGAGAGAAACGTCCAACAGCCCAGGCTCAGCCAGCCGCTGGCCGTGACCCTGGCAGGGTGTGTCCCTTCTCTGAAACTCAGTGTTTTCAATCTGTAAAATGGGTGATCATGATATGCTGACCTCACAGGACTGCTGTGGGGATCAATGGGAGAATATATGCCTAGTCAGACTGTCAAGCAGATGGGAACAGTGACCACTGGGTGGCACACTCAGAGGAAAAGAGAAACCTCCTTCCCTGTTTGCTGATTCCCACCTTCCCACCCCCAGGCTGGTGCTTAGCTGAATAGTCTGAGCATTTGTGTTTTGCACTCAGACTCAGTTTGAATCATGGCTGATGATCCTCTGAGCCTCAGTCTCCATGCCTGTCCAACACTTAGCACAGCCCTAAGAGCTCAAGAAATGGTAGTTTGGTTGATGTCACTGAGTACATTCTGGAGATGTCACGTGAAGAGAAATGGGCTCCCGGCCCTCAAGCTCATGGTCGTTTAGGGACAAAGACCCAGTGATTGTGGAGGAGGTTGGTGAGGACTAGGAGGGGGCAGAGCCCTGAGAAGGAAACCCCACCCTTCCTGGCTGGAGCAGGGGTGTCAAAGGAGGCCTTCCAAGAGCAGGTGGCACAGACGCCAAGGCTGGGGGGCTGGGTGGGACTCCTCCAGAGCAGCCCGCACTCTGGGCAGAGGCCGCCGGGGGATGCGCAAAGGCTGAGGATGGGGCAACGGAGGGAGTCACCTGGAGGCCCCCAGGCCTCTCCACCCTGAAGCCCTTAGGGGCCAGCCGACATAAGGAAGGAGGCCAGGCCTCCGCTCCCTCTGTGACCCGAGTCACCGCGGCCCCGCGGGGCCTGGCCCGGTTTCCCCTCCACTGCGCTGGGCGGAAATCCAGCAGGGGCAGCCGGGCTGACATCAAACCCTCCCACCGCAGGCCTGGCTGCAGCCCCTCTCCGGGCCTTAACGAAGCCATAAATCCTGGCCGGCGGCGGGAGGGGCGGCCCCCGCACATGTCCCGGCGGCCGGACAGAGGCCGGCATCTCGGGCTGGCGGGGACTGAGCGCCCCGACACCCCATCACTCATCCCCCACGCCCGGCCGCCCCCGCCTCGGCAGCAGCCCATCCATCTCCCCCGGAGGCTTTCAAGTCCAGCCTCGGGCCCTCTGCTTAGTGTTAAGATGAGCCCCGGCTCACGCGGACTGTTCTTATTTATCTTCAGGTCTGTCCCCTTGCGACCATCACTCCGCGGGGCGGCCCCGGTTCTCAGGACAGGCCCCCAGGATGCGCTCCTCCCCCGGCTTCCTTTCCCGCCCCCACCTGGCAAGGCACAGAGAAGGCCTGAGGCCGCGGGGCCCTTCTTGTTAGCCGCAGGCCACACTGGCCGGGCATTCTGGCCTCTAGCTCTCCGCAGCTTTACAAGAGCCCTTTGAGGCTTGAGCGCGTCTGTGCTGTACACCGGGGGAAACCGAGGCACAGAGAAGGCAGCCACTCAGTTCAGGGATCCCCTGGCTGCCTGGCTTTGCTGCAGGTACCAACGGCTGGCCTTTGGCCAAATCATGCAAGGCCTTGTGGGTCCTTTGCTTTGCTGCCCCGCAGGTTGGTGCACATCAGTTCGTGTCTGGTGGCCTTTGCTAGGCTGGGAAGTCCTCCGGGTAAGGCTCAGGGCGCCTCGGGAGGCCCCGCCCGCACCCCAGTCACAGGATCCCAGGCTCAGCCCTGGGAAGGGGTTCAGAGGGCCTGAGCCCTGCCTCTCCCCATCCCAGCTCCTGACCTCGGGGGCTACTGATGTCTCTGACTTTGGGTTCCTCCCGTGTAGAATGAGGACGAGTAATGGAACCCGTGGGCTAACTTCCTGGAACCACCTCTGGCACAGAAGGTGAGCTCCAAGGAGGCCTGTGACTGCATTTGTCATCATTGTCACCTCTCAGGGGCTTTCAGCCGGGGGTCCTCGGAGGGGTGCTCGCGGTGGGGCCCCACAGATCCGAGGCCCTGACAGCCCCCCACTCGGGGACTCCTGGCCGGACAGAGAGCGTCCTGTCTTGGAGGTGGTTGGAGTTCTGACAGCCCAGTGTGGACTTGGTGGTCACCTCAGAGGATGACCACAAACATGTTGGAGGGATAAGAAGGGGGAAAAAAATTAATTATTGCTTTAAAACAAAGTTTGTTCAAGAGATAAGATCTTTCAAAACACAGGATAGTAAAAGCAGCCTTCCTTGGGGAAAAGGCCGGGCAACTCTAATTTGGTCCAGCCCCGAGCCCCCCCGCTGCCGCCCCAGCACTGTGCCTGATGTCGCTGTGGGTACCCCTACAGCTCTCCTCCGACGGTGGTCCCCGTCCGCAGGTGAGGATCTCGAGTGTTACGGAGGAGCCTGATTTGCCCACAGTCACATTGGCCGAGGAGAAGCCAGCCTCTCCTCCGAAGAGGTAGAGGCCTTGGGGAGGCGGACGCTTGTGCGGGCTTTGGAGTCAGGCGGGCCTGGATCCCAGCCGAGCTCTGTCACCAGCTGCTGTGACATTTTGAGCAAACCGCATGCCCGCATCTGGTGAGAGGGTGTGAAACCAGTTGAGTGAATCTAGGAGCAGTTCTGGAGGTGAGCGCTGGCTCTTGGGCACATTTTCAGAGATGGGGCTTGGCACTTCCTGACAGCCCGGGTTTGGGGTGGTCAAGGTCCCCGGTCCCACACCCTCCATCAACAGCCACCGATGTCTGTTCCTAGAGCCTGGATAACAGGGTGAGGTGGAGCTTTCCAGAACAGAAGGCTTTGTCCTCTGCTGCTACCCAGATGTGGAATTCTCCTCTGTCACAGAAGATGGGCTAAAGATGCTTGGGTCTTTGATTCTCTGGTTTTAATCCCCTTTGACCTTGGGGCGAGGGGAAGGTAGGAAAGGGAGATGGAAGAAAACTGGCAAGTTCATTGTCAGGCAACACAGGCACCCAGGCCGTTGTTCCTGAAAAATGGGTGAGAAAGAAGGCAAGCAGGTGATCTTTTAGGACCTGTCCAGCTAAGGGCTGGGTCTGCACTTCCAGAGGCTGGGGCAGGAGGCCGGTGACTCGGTGCTCCTTCCAGCCAGGGGTTTGCAGTCCCCACGAAGTCAGAGCCAGGAGAGACTTGAGTGACCACCTCCTTCTACCAATGAGACAAAGAGAAGGAAAGGGACTGGCCCATGGCCACACAGGATGTGCCTGGTGAACCCCGGGGACGACCCCAGCCCAGGGCTCCCCAGCTACACCATGCCGTGCGCGACACGGTGCCCGGTTGCTGAAGCAATGAAAGAAAGTTGAGAAACTCTATTCTCCTCCCTCTCCTCCCTCTTTCCTTCCTTCATCCTTTCCTTTCTTTCCTCCTCCCTCCTCTCCTTTGTCCATCCTCCCTCTCTCCCTCCGTATGCACCCACACCAAATGTCTGCTCTGGGCCAGGCCCCACCCCAGATCCTGAGGCTCCCAAGCTGATCTGACCACATCCCCATCCTCTGGTGGCTCTCTGTCAAGCGGGCAAGATCCCCTTTGGAGGCCCTCGACCCTGACTGGCCCCCAGGAGTCCCTCTTTCTCGGCGCACCACGCCCAGGATGTGAAGGGGTTAAACCCCCCCCCCCCAGGCAGAGCAGGCCTCCTCCAGGCCATTCCCCTGCCCAGCCAGCCAGGCAGCTTCTGGGGTTTGCTGTGTTTCTTTCTCTCTTCCTTCTCGCTCCTTTTTTTTTTTTTTCTTTTTAAGAAACATATGTCACTCGCCGTAACTCATGTGCTTATTTTAATCATGACCATATGCTTAATGGGATGTAATAGAACCACTACTAACCTGGCCCCCGCTCGCAAATCTCTCTCCCCACCCTGCTCCCACTCCGTGGGCCAGCCTGCCTGCCCCTGAGCTACTCCATGTTTTCATGGCAAGACTGACCTGAGGAAAGGGAGAAAAAAGGGAGAGTGAACTCCGTCATTCACTTTTCCTCTGGTGGTTCATTCACGGTTCATCCATCCGCTATTTATTGAATGCTCGCTTGACGCCAAGCACCCAAGAAGCAACAGTGAGTGAGGTCAGTCACGGCCTCTGTCCTCTGGTAGGAGAGGTGGGTGTCTTGTCTTGTAAACAGGTAATTAAACACTTAATTACAGCCAATTACAGAGGAGACTGCATTACTGGGAGGCCTACCAAGAGCAGAACCCTGTCTGTTTGATGTGTCCATGTATTGACTCCTTCCTAGTAGGTCCTTGATGAATATTTGTTCAGTGAGAGAATGAATGAATGAATGAATGAATGGATGCATGAGTCGTAGGTCAGAAAAGACTTCCCTGAAGAACAGGGGTTGAGTTCTAAAATAATCTCTCCAAAGTAAAGTGGGGTCAAGAGGATCCAGTGGGGTACATGAGGAGAAGAGCAAAACTTCGATTTATTTTTATTTCCCCATCTTGAAAATGAGAAACTGACATTTTCTGTATGTTTAATATACAGACTGATGGTAAAGTATGTGGCGTATGTATGAAATTTATAAATAGCTATACATCACAGGGGCAAGAGGTAATGCCCAGTGTTTTTACTGCTGGGGAGAGGTACGTGATCAAGAGTTAGGAGACCCCCTGTCTCAGTCTGCTTAGGCTACCCTAACAAAACACCATAGACTGGGAGCTTAAATAGCAGACGTCTATTTCTCACGGTCCTGGAGGCTGAGGAGTCCAAGATCAAGGTGTCGGCCATACAGTTCCTGGTGAGAGCTCTCTTCCTGGCTTGCAGACACCTGCCTTCTCCCTGAGTCCTCACATGGCCTTGTGTACATGTGGTGGGGGTGGGGCAGGGAGGAGAGAGCTATCTCAGTCTCTTCCCCTCTTACAAGGCCACCCACCTTATTGGATTAGGACCTCATCCTCCTGACCTCATTTAACCTTAATTACCTCCTAAAAGCCCTGACTGAATACAATCACACTGGGGGTTAGAGCTTCAACATGTGAATCTGGGAAGGATGGAAGTGTGAAGCTCTGGGTGAAGGTGCTGGGGAAAAGGGGGACCCACCTTCTAGAAGCAGTGGTCCTGACATGGGAAGGAGTCTGGGGATATGAGGAACAAAATTCCTACCTTTCCCTTCTCCATTAGAAGGGAAATTTCTCAAGTCTAGTCCGACTTCATGCTGGGGTGAGTCTAATACCTTTTCAGATGTGTGAAAACCATGAGAGGTAGAGTCAGAGTATGATACAAGAGTCCACGCCCATGGGGGTTCCTGGACAGCAGGATGGCTCGGTGGAGGTAATAATAATATAAAAATGTTGTGTGAGTGTGATGTCCCAGTGCATGCCCTGGTAAACACCCAAGGCAAAAAGCTCCATTCTCCATTCTTCTGATGCCAAGAATCCTCCATCCGCTCCTCCCTCCCCAGTCTCCCCTCTCTAGCTCAGGTCCTGCCCAGATTACTTCCTCAGCCCTCCCATGGTTTGTCCCATCAGAAGATAGCACACAGAGTAATCCTTTTAAAATGTAAAGATGAGTGTGTCACTCCACAGCCGAAACCCCCAGAGCTCCCACCACACTCAAAATACACCCAGAGTCCTTACCATGGCCAACAGTCCCTGCATGAGTTAGCTTCTGGCCACCTCTTCTGACTTCACTCCTGCCCCACGGGCCTTCTTGTACTTATTTGAACTTGCATGCTCCTACCACAGGGCCTTTGCACTTGCTGTATGGCTTCCTGGAGAGATCTCCTTCCTTCTGTCCCTCATTTCACTCTGATAATCTGCCCAAATGGCACTACTTCCTTGGGTCCCCTTGGGTCACCTCATCTGAAATAGTCTCCCCTTTCATGTTCTATCCTTTATTCTGTTTTCTTTTTATAGCACTTACCACAATCTGGCATATTGTATGTGTTTATTTGTAATATCGCCTCTCTTACACTAAAAATGTAAGCTCTGTAAGGGCAAGAGTTTTTGTCTGTTTGTTCCCTCCTATACTCCAAAAGCTTATAAAAGTATTTGACACCTGGGGCACCAGAGGCTCAGTCGGTTGAGCGGCTGCCTTCGACTCAAGTCATGATCCCAGGGTCCTGGGATTGAGCCCTGCATCAGGCTCCTCCCTATCCCTCTGTCTCCCGGCTCGTGCTCTCACTCTCTCTCTATCTCAAATAAATAAATAAAATCTTAAAAAAAAAAAAATCTGACACCTAGCAGGTACTCATTAAACATTCATTGAATGGGAGTGTTTTTGCAATTTATCAAGCAAAGGGGCAGGGTTGTACACGATGAGACGGGGAGGGGGAGAGGCTCAGACCACAGAGGCCCTGGGTGACTTGGGTAGGGAGTTTGGATATTGTACTCATTGCAATGAGGAGCTACTCAGGAATTGAGCATGATTTGGGCTTTTGGTTATTTGTTTGTTTGTGTTTTGACAACCCCTCCCCTTAGGTGTGCTTGGGCAGAATAAAAGGGGAGATTTTTCGACTACAGAATTGGAAGAAATTGGGGGCAATCTAGTAGAATTATGAAAAAGCAACAATTCTAATCTCAGTCTCCTCATCCATCCTCCCCGTCTTTGTCCCCCCAAGGATCTCTCTAAGATCTCTTTTCGGTTCAAAATAAACCAAGGGGATAGATATAAGGGTTGTAAAATCACCATCTGCTACGTCCAGCCCTCCGGGCGTTTCCTATCTGTTCCCTGCGTGTCTTCCCCATTCCCAAGTGTACAAGAAGAGGGTCCAGCCCTGATTTATGCTGCTGACAGCAAACCTAATGAATTGAAGACATAAAAGCATATGGGGTTCCCCCCCCGGGATAAATCCATTCTGGATTCAGGCCTTTGAGTGGGGCACGTGGCCGGGCTGACAGCCCAGTGTCCATGATGGATGTGGCTCTGGACGCCCAGCTCAGGGGCACCGAGCATCTCGTTGGGGGTGGTAATGGGAGGAGCCGATGTAGACTTAGGAGGGCTCTAAAACATCCCAAGCTTGTAGCAAAAGGAGCTTAAGGCAAATCCAAAACGGAGATTCCAAGCACGTGTGGGGTGCATGGTGGGCCAATTGCACCCCGCCGGGAATGGTGCACGGAGAACGTGAGGCAGGGATTTTGGTCCTCGCCCCCCTTTGCCACTAAGTGCAACCGTGCACCACCCCCTGCAGGCACCTGTGTCCACCTGTAAAATAAGGTTTTAAATGGGTCAGGGACTGAAGATGTCAGGGCCTACAGAAGCCCAGGACACATTTTGCATAAATGACAGAAGTAAGCTAGGTAAGGAGCTGTAGAAGAATGGAGAGCATTCGTCCTGCTGTAAGAAGCACTCACCACTCAGCTCCAGCCAGTGGGATCATTGTCAGAGTCGGTCCTGGGACGGGGGTTTGGGGGGGCGGCTCTTCTGTTTATTGAAGAGAAGTCAGAAAGTAGGGCTCATTCCTACGTGGGATCTCCCCCTTTAAAAATGAGGACAGCTGCTTCACATTGGATTTTAAATGATGCTGGCTGAACCCAGCCTGTGGGCCACCTGTTTGGAACCACTCGATGAGATGATCATTCAGGGTCCCATCCCATTTTAATTCAATTAATTCAACAACCGTTTCCCGGGAACTCGGAACCTGCCAGGTACTGTGTAGACACTGGAGATGCAGGTAAGACCAGCATGGGCTCAACATTCAACAACTATCTCCTGGGTAGGGCAGGGTGAAGAAGGGCTCAGAGATCTGAGGGTCAGCGGCACATTCGGAAAATACTCCAGAGGCGTCAAGAGAAGGCGGGACTGGAACCGGGGCCCCAGGCAGGCAGCGGCAGATCTGAAGGACCCTCAAGGCTGGTGGTAGAGGGAACCTTTGTCCTACAGGTCACCGCACTTGGAAGCTGGGTGCAAGGGTCATCCATGTGGGAAAGCGCCCTCTGCTGGCCATATGCTGGACGGCTAGAGGAGCCGCTGAGGAGGCCACATAGGGGACCATCTCAATAACCCAGGGAGAGATGACCTGGCCTTGGATCCAGGCAGAGGCAGAGGGAGAAGGAAAGATGGCACCTTGGAGGGACTGGTGGATTTCTCCCTGTATTCCCTGGGGCATTTACACGCAGGCTGATGCCAACTACACAGAGCTCCCGGTGGCAAGCAACCGAAACCAAACGTAGCTACTTTAAACAGACAAGGGCTGGAGAACCAGGCTCAGAGGCCATGCCATGAGGACCCACGCTCTCAATCATGCTGTATTACGGGTCCATGGAGACACCACCACGTTCCCTGCAAAGACCCTTGAGCAGCAAACTTTACTGTCACAAGACACCACCTCAGCCTTTGGACACCAAGTTACTGAGGAAGTGGGGATAATAGTTCTTGCTCCCCTGGGATCATTTTGAGGTGCAAAGGCAATCCTCTCTGTCAGGCACTCAGCACGGTGCCCCAGTGCCTGGCACACAGCCACTCAGGAAAGGGCAGCTGTCACCGTGGTCTTCAGCATCCTTATCGTCATGGTCACTTTCTGACTCTTCGTCTCACCAAGCCCGTTAGACTTGCTCCTGAGGGCGGGTCCCTTATACTGTGCTCGTGTGTCCTCAGCCCTACCCTGCACACGTTAGGGGCTCTGCACTCCAAAGTGTCAGCCAGTGTCTGGCACGAACGAGTCCTGAGCAACTGAATGGGTGGGTGCGTGGGCTCTGTGGTAGGAGAATGAATGGCAGACGGAGCAAGTTAGCTGTGTCAGATGTGTTCTTTTCGGTGGAACGACCACTCTCCGTTTTCATTCACTTTGACCATACTCCAGACAAAGGGAGAACAGATGTCCCCTTAGTCATACCAAGGATGCCCCAGAATTGGCGAGACACCATCTGTGGCCAGCTCCGTGTCTCCCACTGGGAAAGAGGGATTCCAGATGTTCCTGAGGAGCTGGATGCTCGGCGGAGGGGTGATGGGTACAGAGGAGAGGCGGGGTCTCTGAATGTCAGCTGAAATGAGGATGTGAGCCAAGGAGAGTGCTTGGGGGCCTGCACTGGGAAGGTGCCACGAAGTCCCCCCGCCCCGACATCATGTCATGGAGTGTGTCAGAGATCATTGGAACCCACCAAATAGTTCAAGTGCTCCTCCCATCTCTCAGACTCCCTTGCAGCTGGGATGGGGCCACAGGACTCCTTGGGCCAGCAGACTCTGAAAGGAAATGGTGCTGTCCCTTCCAGGCAAAGGCACTTAGAGCCGGTGTGCCTTCCCTCGTCTTTCCCTTCCCTGCTCTGGACCTTGGCGGCCACATGTTCCAGATGACGCAGCTAACACACAGCAGACATTAAGCGAGCGAGAAATACATTGTTAATGTGCTAAGCCACTGAGATGTCAGGCTTTATCAGCTCCCAGCATAGCCGAACCTCTCCTGATGAATAGATGCACATTTCAATAAGTCTCCTTACATTTTTCAGAGATACTCAAGGGCTCCTCTTTTTATAACATGAGAGCTAATTGCAAGGGCTCTGAGGACCTTCCAACTCAGCCATCCCCTTTTCAGAAACTGCGGCAGGTCCAGAGAGTAGGAGCAGCATGCTCATCACCATTACATACTGTTTCTCCACTCTGGGATGTTCGGTATCCCTCTTTAGAGGGGCATCAGCTGGTGCAGGACTGAGTGCAGAGGTTGACAGAGAGGTTCAGTGTATTCATTGAACCAACGTTTGTTGTGCACCCCCTTAGTGAACATGATATAGTCCTTGGCCCTGGGAGCGGATGTTCTGGCCGGAGAGCCACCTTGAAACAATGGATTCTCTGCAATTGTGTTGAATGTTATTTGTGGGATATACAGGGCAGTGTGGGAGCAAATAACTTCCTCTAGGGTAGGGCAGTAAGAAGGCCCTCTTACACAGGATTTAATCAGGTGAAAAAGGAAGCAGTAGAGGTACTCTCAGCGGAGGGACCTGTATGTGCAAAGGCCCAGTGACAGAATGGAGCTTGGGGTCTTTGATGAGTTGAAAGAAGGCCAGTGTACAGGAGGGAGAGGAAAATGGGAAGAGGGAGAGAGAGATGAGACAAGGTAAGAGCCTGGTTATCACAGCACCATGTCATGGATTTGGGGCTTCATTATTTTTATCGTGAAAGCCACTGAGGGACTTGAGACACAACCAGTGACGTTTAGACTGATGACTATGTCTGCTCTGTGGAGAAATGATAGTGGCAAAGCAGGAAGACCATTTGGAGGCCACTGCAGTGGGTAAGGGAAGAGCTGGGTCTTTGATTAATGTGGTGACAGGTGGATGGAGAGAAGAGGATGGATTCAGGATATATTCCAAGGGTTGAATGGGCGGACCTTGGTGATATGTTGGATGTGGGTCTCTGTGAGGGGTGGGAGAACAGTTGTCAAATTTCTGTCTTGGGCAATAGATGGATGGTACCAATTTCTAAGATGGGGACGTTTATGGGGTAAGTGATTAGTTTATTATTGGATGTGGTCTGGAGAAGTGGAAGCAGCAGGGGTGGGGGGCTCTGGATGAGAACTCTCTACCTTGTAGGCAGGTGGCAGAGTTGCTTGTTGTCTAAGCCAATACCTAGTCTCCTCTTCCTCCCTTGATTCGCAACTGGTTTGTAACCACGTAGAATAAAGAGTATATTTCCCAGCATTCCTGCTAATAAGTTGTAAGCAGAAATGTTGTATTGACTATTGCACAGTGCCCCAAATGGGAGAAAGGCTGCCTTCCTTTGTTTTTAATTCCTCCTTCTGGATAGCTGGGAAGTGCACTTGATGTCTGGAGCTCCAGCAGCCATTTTGGATCATGAGGAGTGAGTCACATGCTGAGAATGTGGAGTAGCAACATGGAAGGAGCTGGGGACAGACACTGTAGTGCCACACCAGCTCCAAACTATGTACCTCTAGACTTCGCCATGCACCCGACCTCGTCTTAATTAAGACTAGAGAATCTGACCCCTGACTATCCATTTGTCCTTACCTCCTACACCTCTCCCTTTCCCTCACTCCATGTCAGCTTTTAGCGGCTTTCCTGTTCCTCTGATGCTCCAAACTTGTTCCCACTTGGAGACTTTGCACTTGCAGTTCCTTGAGCCTGGAATGCTGTTCCTTTGTGTCTTCTCATTGGCTCCACTCAAATATCCCCTCTTCGGAGAGAGTGTCCCTGACCACCTTCCTCATGAAGGTCCTTCCCCTAAAGTTTTCTCTGTCACACCATCCTGTTTCCTTTCTTCACTGCATTTCTCATGGTCTGAGTAATTTACTTCTTTGTATGTTTATTTGGGATTCACTGCTTCTTCCCATGAGAATAGGTAATTTATAAGAGCAGAGAGACCTGCTCTTTGTCCTCCTGCGTCTCCCAAGACTAAACAGATAGCAGCATGCACTACAGGCTTAGCATATAATTATTGACTAATGCAAGGAGCTAGAGCTAGTTCCTCATTTTACCAAGACTGCTGAGGCCAGAAAAGGAAATTGACTTGCCCAAGGTCGCCATTCAGGAGAAGGACCTGAACCTCCAAAGTCCAGGCCTCCAAGCACCCATCTGAGAGTGTGCCCCCTCCCCACATCTCAGCAGGGACAGTCACACTCTTGGGGGAGGCACCACCAACCCCCTTGCTGCCTCCCAGCCTCCCGGGGCAGGAACCTCTGCATCCGTGACATTCCACCAGCCTGGCCGGGCTGGCCTGGCTCCTGTGACCCCAGAACATGGTCCCGAAAGGCCTTTGTCCCTCTCCATCCAGCCCAGCATTGCCCTGCTTGGCCTTGGTGGGAAGAAGGCAGGGGAAAAGGAGCCTTGCTGCGGCTGGGCCTTGGGCCACATCTGGAATTAAGAGCCAAAAACCTGGCTCAGTGCTGATCAGGCTTTACTGACAGGAGGCCAGTCCCTCTCCACACTCCAGTGTGCACTGTTTTACGAGGTGTGAAACACTCTGGTACCTTCGAGAGACCTCCTTCTTCCCTCCTGTCCACCCCTACCGCTCGCCTCCAGGGGCTCCTCCAGCCCCCTTTCCTGCTCCCAGCCCACACTGAGCCATTCATTCCAACAGGAGCCCTGGCCACACTCCCACCCTTGGCCAGGGTGGGGGCGATTGGCCCTACCTCAGAAAAGACTACAGAGGCCCAGGAAGGTCCAGGCCTCCGCCCCAGATGTCTCACTCCCACCTCGCCCCGTGGGAACTGGAACTGGGGAGCTGCCCAGGGCCAGGAGTGGGCCCCGCTCTCAGCTGGGTTAGAGGTCCAGGAATGGAGAGCAACTGTCTTGGGGGCCAGGGAAAGAAGGGAATGGTGGTCAGATGGGGTGAGGGGAACAGCAGCAGGGAGGAGGGAAGCAGAGGGAAAGGGCCGCCCCGAGGAAGCAGTCTATCAGTTGCCTATATCACTGCTGTTATGAACTTGGTTGCTAAAGCAGCACAGATTTTTATTTTATGGTTCGGGGGGTCAGAAATCCAAAATAGGTTTGCCTGGGCTAAAATCAAGGTGTTGGCAGGGCTGCATTCCCTTGCCCTCTCCAGCCCCTGGAGGCCCCGCTCTCCTGGCCCAGGGCCCTCCTCCCTCTTCAAAGGCAGTCCAGGCCTGCCTGCGGACCTCTCTGGGACGCTGGTGCTAACTCCCCCACCTCCCTCTTTCGCTTGCAAGGCCCCCTGAGCTTCCTTTGAGCCCACGTGGATAATCCAGGCTAATCTCCCCCTCTCAAGGTTAGCGGACTCATAACTCCTTTAATTCCTTCTGCAACCTTGCAATGGACGGAACATCTGTGTCCCGAGGACTCATATGGTATTTGGAGTGGGGTCTTTGGGACACAAGGAAGTCATGAGGTTGGAGACCCCCCACCCCACCCCAATGGGATCAGTGTTCCTAGAAGAAGAGAAAGGGAAAGAAAGCTAGCCCTGTCCCTCACTCCCAAGTGAGATACAGTGGAAGGTAACTGCCTCCAAGGTGGGAAGCCGGAAGCTCTCAGCACAGTGCTGGTCCCCGTGGTAAGTTCTTGGTAAATCAACGTTTTTCTTACTGTTACTGTTTTGATTTGGGAGTCATCATTTTATGTTAAAGTTTTATTTTAAGTTGTTCACACTCACAGTCCAACAAAAGCCTGAACCTTCTATACTGGACCTGCAGGCGCCTTGATCTTGGACGTCCCAGCCGCCAGAACCATGAGAAACAAGCCCATGTTGTGTAAGCCCCCAGCCTAGGGTATTTCTGTGACAGCCTGAACTAAGACAAGCCTTAATTCCCCCATCATGGAACATAACACAGCACGAGTTCTGGGAATTAGGACGTGGACATATGTGGGGAGGGGGGCATTTTCTGCCTATCACACAGGGTCAGGGAGAGACCCTCCTGAGTGTGTGTGTGTGTGTGTGTGTGTGTGTTGGGTGGGTGTGCAGGGAGCTGGACATTCTAGCAGGAACCAACTCTTAGCATGAGATGGACCAATCCGGCAGGTGTAAGTTTTACAGGCTATGAACCCCGTGTGCTAATACAGGAAACTTCATTTTTCTGTGACAAACTTTCGTTTACCAGGAGCCCTCATTCTGCCCATGCAATAAAACTTAGTCACCCCCACACACTGACAGCAATGAGCTTCTTGGGCTCTTACTGGGCCGAAGCAGGAGGCAGGGATTCCTCAGTTCTGGGCACTGCCCCCATCCTCCCATCCTTTTGAGGCAGCTCTCAGCTGTCAGCCCCTCATGCTGGTACCAGGAGATGGCTCAGCCTCCTTCCAGCCTCTCTTTGCCAGTTCCTCACAGCCTGGGGCTCTCCCAACCTCCCCACCTTTCTCTCATTTAGCCCACTTGAGCCCCACAGAGGCGGGGGGAGGTGTCCCTGACCTCCACCCAGAGGCTCTCCCACCACCCTCAGGGCCAAGGGAGACCCCGCACACCTAGCTCTGTGCCCTGGCTCCCGGCCCTGCTTGCTCAGGGGGTGTGGACACAGGCCCCCTCGTGTGGCCATTGTCACACTTGCTGGGACAAAGGGCTGCACTCCAGGCCCGTGGGCCTCCCTGGGCCCTGAGGCATCACTTCCGTCTCCTTGCCCATCTCCCAACGTGCTGGCAGAAACCCCGTTCTGAGACAGAGCCTCCTGCTACTGCCCCAAATTCTGCCGTTCCCCAAACAAACCCTCTGCTCAGCGCTTCACCTAAATGACATCAAATTATAGTTGAATTTCGGAATCTTCATTCTTTCTCAGTTGCTTGTGACAACCCCCTGGGGATTAGGTAAGGGCTAGTATCGTAGGGCTACTTAAAGTTAATGGCACAATATTTGGGTGTAAGAGGCAGAGAATGTTGAAGAGTTAAGAAAGTCATAGAACAATATGTATTTTTTCATTCATTCATTTATTTATTTTTTCCTTTTTTAATTTAAGTTTCATTAATTAACATATAGTGCAGTATTCGTTTCAGAGGTAGAGGTCAGTGATTCATCAGTTGCGTGTAACACCCAGTGCTGATTACATCCCGTGCCCTCCTTAATGCCTGTCACCCAGTGACCCCATCCCCCACCCACATCCCTTCCAGCAACCCTCAGTTGGTTTCCTAGAGTTAAGAGTCTCTTGTGGTTTGTCTCCTTCTTTGATTTCCTCTTGTTTTATTTTTCCCTCCTTTCCCCCATGCTCCTCTGTTTTGTTTCTTAAATTCTGCATATGAGTGAAATCATCTGATACTTGTCTTTCTCTGATTGACTTATTTCGCTTAACATAATACCCTCTAGTTCCATCCACGTCACTGTAAATGGCAAGATTTCATTTTTTGATGGCTGCATAATATTCCATCGTATATATGTATACCACATCTTCTCTATCCGTTCATCTGTCGATGGACATCTGGGCTCTTTCCACAGTTTGGCTATTGTGGACCTTGCTCTATACACATTGGGGTGTGGGTGCCCCTTCGGATCCCTACATTACTACATTTATGTCCTTGGGGTAAAGTTATAGAAAAATACATTAATTAAGACATCACTTCTCAGCCTGCCAAAATCCCAGCATGATGATAGTATAGGGCTCCTCTGTCCACCATCACTGGAGCTCAGTTTCCTTTTCTGTAGAATGGGTACAACAACGTTGCCATCTACCTCCGAAGGTTGCGTGGGGGTCCCAGGAGAGCCAGCTTGGCCCTCCACACAGGCTGCGCGCTGGTCAGTAGCTGCTACTCAGGTGACAGGTAAGCTGTCTATGGGACTTCTCACTAATAATATGCAATCTGCATTAGGAATGTTTAAGAACAGCTTGTTTACATAGGTTAAAATTTTGCTCCAGTCATATAGATTTTTTGTGATATTGCTTATGCTTTTTTTTTTTTAAGCTCAGAGCTGGTATAAGGTTGAAAACATGGAGCCCATGTCCCAGTGGGAACATCCCCATCTTGATGAAAATCTCAGAGGGTTACCCCAGCTGCTTCTCCCTCTCTCTCTAAGAGCAGTGACTGCTGTCTTTGGGGACAGCCCACAGAGTGTGACTTGTGTCTTTGGGATTTCTCTCCTTTTTAAGCCACAGAGCAGAGAGCACACAGTGTGTTCCATGTGTACGTCATCTATTGTGGGTGCATTTGTGGGGTGGTTTTCACCTCGAGTTATACATGCAGGCACTTAACCTTTTAGAAAGGCTGCGTGGAGTCACACTGGACAGATGAACCCAGTGCCCCATAACCCCATCTCCGGGGACACCTGCCCATTTTACCAGATGTGGACAGTCGGAGGCTCAGCTTCTTGGAGGCCCTGTAGCAAGGTGACCAATGATGTGAACTCTGGAGCCAGGGACAGTCAGGTTTAAATCCCAGCTCTGCCTTTCTTCGTGCCGGGCAAGTTACTTTGTCACTCTCAGCCTGTTTCCCTTCCTCCTACAAATGAATATAATAATAGCAACGATTGTTGAGGGACACACCACCTACCTTACACTGGCGGAGCATTAAATGAGGTCATACGCAGGTCCATTTTACAGATGGGTAAAGTGAGTCCACACCACTCTACCAGAGACTCACTTTACCAGGTTACACAAGTCCCTAGAGAAGAATGGAGGTAAGAGTCTGGGTCTTCCTATCAAAAGGTGAAAATCCCTGGCAAACAAAACTCTCCTTTCAGAGCTGTGAGCTGGGCAGCTTTCCATCAGAGCCCTTCCCTGTCCCTTCCCCTTCTCTATCATCGTCCTCCTTCCCCTCATGATGATGGCATCTGGTGTCCATGTCTCCCCGGCTCTTCAGCCAAGGTGACCACGCAGACTCGGAACAGGAGTGAGGGCGCAGCATGTGCAAAGGCCCTTAGCTGGAAGGACTCGGCACACTCAAGACTGACGCGGAGCTGGCATGAGTGGCGTGCGCTGGGCCGGGGAGGAGGAAGAAGAGAGGAAGTCACAGAGCCGGGAAGTCCACGTCTTCCAGGGCCTTGCAGGCCACAATAGGCTGTTGCAGAATGCTAGCAGGAGTATGTCATGGCCCAAACTGGAATTCTAAAGTATCCATTCTCTCTGGATGTAGTGCACCTGTGGGGGAGGGGAGAGGAGCAAGAGAGAAAGCAGAGAATGCAATTCAGGGATGTATTGGTTTGCTAGGGGCTGCAAAGGAGCATGGACGGGGTGCCTCAGACAACAGAAATTGACTGTCTCACTATCCTGGAGGCTGGAAGCCGCGATCAAAGTGTCAGCAGGGCTGGTTCCTTCTGAGGCTGGGAGGGAGAACGTGTTCCGTGCCTCTCCCCTAACTTCCGGTGGTTTGCCCGCAACCCTCGGCATTCCTCGGCTTACAGAGAACCACCCTGATCTCTGCCTCCTCTTCCTCTGGCACTCTCCTTGTGTGCCCATCCGTGTCCACATTTCCCCTTTTTATAAGGACACCAGTCATATTGGATCAGGGGCCCCTCCTACTCCAGGGTGACGTCATCGTGACTAGTGACATCTGCAGTGACCCTATTCCCAAATAAGGTCACATTCTGAGGGCCGGGGGAGCTAGGGCTTCAACATATGAATTTAAAATTCTTGACTTTTTCAACCCATCACACGAGGCTACTGCAATATTCGGGAGGGATAGCATGTGGCCTGGCTCGGGCGATGTCAGCGGAGGTGGAGTGGAGACAGTGATTCGACAGGGACATATTTCGAAAACCGAGCTGGCGGGGTGTGCTGACGAGGAGGTGCAGACTTCAGAACCCGGCTGGAAGAATCGGGGGGACGCTGGGTGAGGGGCGGGGGGCGCGAGAAGTCAAGAGCAAGGTTTGGCAGCCGGCTGTGGCGGACACATCTGGTGTTTGCCCTGGCTTACCGCGCGGGTCCACCTTGTCCTGGGCCGGAGGAACCAGGCCCTAATGAGAGGCAGCTGCGGCTGGGCGGCCGGCTCCCATCTGTTCTGCTTTTGGCATCAAAGGCCTGAGAAGAGGTTGTCCAGCCCCGAAGGCCATGGCCATCCATCTTGGAGGCTACACTGCCAAGAAGCCAGGTCCCCGTGGCCAGCGCCTGTGCGCTCCATGCAGAGGCTCCCCCCCCACGATGTCCTGGCTGAAGTCCTGGAAACTTCCCCTCCACCCACCCCCACCCCCACCCCCACCCCGGGTTTGGCTCAACCCTGCCCAAGAAGATCGATCACCTGCGATAGAGAGGCGCACCGTGAAGGCCGAGCGGCTCGTGGGGCCATGGCTGACGGTCCCCAAAGCAGCTCCCAAACACATTACATTCTACCGAACAAAGGAAGGGAGCCACTGAGCAGGACGGTTCGAAACAGAAGCTCTGACACCAGGCTGCCTGTATCACAGCCCAGACCTGCCTCTTCCCGGCGTCTGTAAAGTGAGGGAGAACTGGTATCATGTGATAAGGTAATTATGAGGCCTGAATGAAGGGTAATGTATGGACAGTTCTTAGTGCTCGTTACATGGTAAGTTCTCGTTACGTTTTTATTACTACAGCTGTTATTCTTGTTATTTGGGAGTAATCATTTTATATTAAAATTTTATATTCACAGTATTCACGCTAACAAACCAGCAAAGGCCCAAACCCTCTACGTTGATCTGCTTAAGTTAGAAATCTGAACAGTTAGGGTGTGATACATCCTCAGAATTGGTAATAAAAATACTTCTACCCAGTGGAGCGTGTGGGTGGCTCAGTCGGTTAAGCACCTGCCTTGGGCTCAGGTCATGATCCCAGGGTCCTGGGATCGAGCCCCACATTGGGCTCCTTGCTCCATGGGGGCCTGCTTCTCCATCTGCCTGCCACTCCCCCTGCTTGTGCTCTCTCCGTCAAATAAATAAATAAAATCTTAAAAAAATAATAAAAATAAAAATAAATACTTCTACCCAAGCCATACGGTGGTATGGAAAGATCACCTGGAATTCCAATCTCAGCTCTGCTCTTTACCAGCTGTGTGACCCTGGGCAAGTTACTCCACCTCTCTGAGGCTCTAAGAGACAGAATGATAATACTCCTGAGTACTGAAGGCCATATGTATAAAGGACCTGACTCAGGACCTGGCTCACAGTAAATACACAATAAATGATCAGTTTTGTGGTAGATCGATGGCGTTAATGCCTCCTCCCCTCCCCCTACTGCCAAATTCTTCACCCCTCCTTATGTCCTGTTGTACGCCTTTTTAGTGTCCTTCCTCTCTGACTGTGGCTTGGACCTGGGACTTGCTTTGACCAATGGGATGTTAGCGGACATGACACAGCACACATTTGGAAAAGCATCTGCATATTGCTACTTCTTCTTCTTGCTCCTCTGCACCTGCCATGAGACTAGGTCTGGGCTATCCTGCTGGAGGATGTGACTTGCGCAAGAGAGCTGAGTCGGTCCGACATCTTGAAAAAGGCCATTCCAGATCAGCTGAGAGCCCGCCCAACTCCAGACAGGTGGGCAAACCTGGCCAAGATTTGCAGAGTTGCCCAGACAACCCACAGCTGGCCGCAAAGGCGTGGGTGAATGCAGCCAAGGTCAGCCAAGCCCAGCCAGGCCTGCCCCAGATCAGCAGAACCCTACAGATGTTTGAGCCAAATACACACTTATTGGTGTGTGCCTCTGAGTCTTTGTGGCCATAACTCAGCATTATTGCGGCAACAGATAATGAATATAGATATTAACATGCCATATTACTAATGCTTGCTTATGAAATACAGACTCTTTTAGATGGCTCTTCAGGGATCTGGGACCCAAAGATATTGACATTTGTAATGAGAGTTCACCCTTGTCCTAATCCCCATAAGATTATTTAACTGTGAACCCATAAATCTCAAAATCTAAAATATAATAAATAAGCTTCATTGTTTTGTTTTGTTTTGTTTGAAGTAAAGAGCCAAGAATAAAAAAGCCAGAAACATTAATGATGTTGGCCAGACAGAGGAAGTGAGAGGGGAAAACAGGCCAGGTCATTCTCTCTTTCTATATCTTCTAACCCAAATTTTGTAGACTTCTTGGCCCCAGAATCATACACTAAAGCCCTCTCCTGAGGACTTTTCTGTTGATTATACAGATCTGATTCTAAGCATCTTAATATGATGGCTTTAGCTGTGTCTTGGACATTGTTGAAACTAAAAATCTCCTTATGAGTCTGGCAACTCGCTCCCACCAGCCAACCACGGAGGGGGTCTGGCCCAGGGAGCGTGCCCTGGACTTGAATCCCAGCTCCCCTGCTCTCCAGTGGTGCAACTTTAAGAAAATCACAGAGCATCTGAGAAACAGCACGTAGGAAGTGCTTAATGTTCGGATCCGTCATGATGAACAGGTCCATCTACCTTAGGCATGGCATTTAGCGTGTGTGCCCCAAACTGCCCAGCAGGGTCAGTCCTGGTACCTGAGGGTTATAACTGATGCGCTGCCCCCTCCTTTCATTTCCGGGTCTGTTGCGGCTTCTCTCTGAGCCTCATGCCCAGTTTATTTCTTGGGTTGGATCTTCAGGATGATCAGATGGCCAAGCAATCATTGACAATGGTATCAACTAAGGTACACAAAGAGTACATCCCAAGATCTTAGTGGTTTAACAATAGAACAATGGCAGTGAGCTACCAGGAAGATGCTAGCCCTATGCGCTCAGGGACTTGGGTGGATGGAGGTTCTGCCATCTTCAACCCCTAGGTTCAAAGGTCGTGCTGGGCATCAACACTCAGTCACCAGACACAAGAGAGGCGATATGGAAGAGGGATTGTATTGGCTGAGTCTGGAAGAAACTCATCACTTCTCCCCATATTCCATTGACCAGAACAAGGCTATGACCACACACAGAAGCAAGGAGGCTGGGAAATGTGGAGCCTGGCTGGACTGCTGTTTACCCACAATGACTCTGTACTCCAGGAGGGCAGCATGAATCTTGGTGGACAGATGGTTGCCCCTGTCTCAATGGCTGATGCTCCCTGAGCACCGTTGCGTGCCTGGCACCACGTGATGCCCTTTACACCTATCCTTCATGGATGCTCATGACAACTCCATGAGGGAGGATCCTTATCATCACCCCATCTTCCTTCCAGCTAAGGAACGAAGCCCTTGATGCAACTCTGGCTCTTGGAAGCAGCAGTTTCTCCTGTGTTCTAATTGTGATGGCAAGACGACTGGGATCTATTTATGGACTCTGGCTTGAAGGCTGTCTTACCAACACAACAGTGCCATCCTGTCAGGTTCTGCTTATCACAGTCTCCACCACCCTGTGCAGAGACCCTGGGCTAATCTCCCTGCCCAGCATTGCCGCCACCATCACCCCTCAGCTGTCACCAAACCATTAGCCTTTTGACGGCTCAAAATCAACATGGCCTTGCTCTGTTCTCTGTCCTGGCCAAGATCAGGTAGACCAGCTCCCTAGATTTCAAACCACAGTGTGTAAAAGAACTGTAGGTAGGGTTTCATGCTTGGCTGTCATGAATATGTTGCCGTACATGGCAAAGGGGGAATTTGAGGATGTGGTTAACTTAAGGATTTGGAGATGGGGAGAGAATCCTGGATTATCATGGGGGTCCTTACAAGAGGAAAGTGTGAGGGTCAGAGTCAGAGAAATGTAATGATGGAAACAAAGATAGGAAGGATGTACTCTTAAGATGGAGGAAGGAGGGTGTACCTCCTTTGCTATAAAGTGGGTCTCTTGGTCCCATGCAGTATTTTGCAGGATCCTGTGTGGGTCCCTGAACACACAGCTAGAACTTGCAGACTAGTAGGTATTGGCTAAAGACCTGTGGGCAGAAAAGATAAACATGCTTTGAGTTTGTGCCAATTTCAGTGAAGATAGTTCTGCTCATTCCCGGGTAGAGGGATTCAACGCAGTCACTTGCCACGGAGTGGCTATCTGGTCACCTTGAGGGAAGGTGCCACATCAGGGGCTCAGCGTTGGTCCCATTGCAGGCAGGTTGTCTATTCAGCAGTGGCAACAGCCAGGTCAGCCTTGAGAAGTGGGTATCTCCCATGCACAGCCTCCATTCCTGCCACTGGGACTACTCTGGTAGTGACATCATCTGGCTGAGTCACTCTGTCTGCTTGGTTGTTTAGCGCCTCTTCTGAGGTGGATGCTCTCTGGCAGGCATTAACACGGGATGGAAAGATCTTCACCCTTTATGCCCTCAAATCCATCTCCACATTTCTTCCCTAGACTTCCTTGTCCCCAGTCTTCCAAGTTTTCTCATTCCGGGCTCCTGAACAGCCAGACAAGTCATTCACCACTGCCTGTGAGTCCATGGGCCGCTTCTCTTTCTGCACTGGGTGGATCCCCAGGTCACTGCCCCAGACTGGCCAGGGGAGAATTTCCCATAGCACGGCTTTTCAGCGCTAACTCTGAGAGAGGCCAAATGCAGTTGGGATCTATCTGCAGCTTGCATCCACACATCCAGTTACCCCAGTTGTGACTGTTTTCCCCCTTTGTAAGGGATCCCACGCATATGGCATAGGGTGAGAGCTGAGAGTCAGCGGAACAGCGACAGATGATGTGGGGATCTGATTTATCAGCTTGGTCAGCTTATTTGGACCCTCTGGCGCTGTTGGGTCTACCCAAGCTTACGGCTTTGCAATACTGTCTGAACTTGGCTGACGATGGACAGCTCTGGCTGCGGAGAGACCTGAGTCCCGTGGTCAGGTGCTCTACCTCTAACAGCGCACAGGATCATTTCTGGCGCTGTTTTTGAAAAGTGTATCATTTTCCACTGCAGATAGCACGATCTTGCTCCAGAACTTCAAAGGTCTACACGGAGATTCTCCTGTTGGAGCTTGCCATAAAATCTACACAGCATTTATTTCCCACCATGGAGAGCTCCAATAATTTCACAGAGGCTGTCGGGTTGTGTGGCCCAAGCAGCTGGGCTTCTTGCACTAGCGTCTGGATCTGTTGCAGACACATCCTGCTTTGGTCTCTGCTCGAAGCTGGCTGCTTTTCCTATCATCTGAACATATGGGCTAGAACACGTGTGAAATATGCTGTCTCTAGAACCTGAAGAGGCCCACTGGGTACTGTACTTCTGTTTTAGTGGTGACAGGTGTAAGACGCAATAATGTGACCTTTACTTTAGAGGAAATGTCCTGGGGTGCTCTAGACCAGGACCAGACTGGCCCCCCAAACTTCACTAATGTGACTCCTGAATTTTCTCAAACTCCCTCCCACTCCCTGGAGTACCTGTTGTACCAAGGCCTCCAGTGTATTTGCTACTTATTGTACATCTAGTCTGATGAACATGCCATCCGTGTGCAAGACCGATGCAGGGGTCTGCAGGGTGAACAGAGGGCACTGTGCCTTCAGATTCTATTATGGCAGAGTTAACATAGCCCTGGGGGCAAGACAGTACGTGTAGACTGTGGCTTCCTCTGAGTGAATGCAAACGGTTCCTGACCCTCCTATTTAATAGATGGAAAATAACACATTCACCGGGTCCGTGTCATATATCATTTCCTGGAGCCCACTCTGATCTGTTCTAACAAAGAAGCCCCATCTGACACAGCAGCACCAGAAGTGATCACTTGGTGAAGAATGCAATAGCACCTGTCACCCTTCAGGATCTCCGTGGCTTTTATGAGGGGGTAGAACTTTAAGAGTGGCACTAGTTGCGGCCATCTCTCACCCTCATTCCCCAACACTGAGATACAATATTTTTATTATTATTATTATTATTATTTACTATCTTGGTCAGGGTGAGGGGGTCAGTTTCAGACGTTTACACTTGGATCTTACTCCATATGCCAAGGAACCAAAGTGTTCTCACCACTTCCAAGCATAGACATTTCAATAATGTGGGGGCCAGGCAAACGATCTGAGTAAGGCGATAGACCCAGTGGACCCATGTAGGCTGGACCTGGCTCCCATGTGCACCCACTCTAATGGGAAGCCCATGATGATGCTCTGAGTCCCTGAGTATTTATGTCAATGTCATGCCCCATGCTTCATAGTCCTCAAAATGTTTAGTCCTCAAACCTTTCCTCCGGTGTTCAGTTACCCAAGTGCATGGTTGTAGTTCCCTCTGGTGGAAGGGCTGGGTGGGGGGCGGGTTTCCTTATTACATGCACCTGCCCTGGTAATGCAGCTTTCTTCTTCCTGGAGACCCAACCTCTTCTTCGGCCAGTGGGTTCTAGATCTGGAAACTGGCTCAGGATCAGAAACTGGTCAAGGGATCATGATTTTTATTTAGGTGGCTTTTCTCAGACTCCTGATTATTCATTCCTTAATTTAATTGTGTAGATTAAGACATACCCTTGGTGGTCACCCACCCAACCCCAGGGATGCTGCTTCCTCTTAATCAACTCTGGCTGGCTCTCCTCCTTCAAAGTTCAGTCCTTGTCCTCCTTCGGCAGGTCCAGCAACAACCCCCCCGCCCCCCGCCTGCCTGAATTATGTTGTGAATCAGTCCTAGTTATTGGTATGATGGTCAGGTGGGGAGGTAGAGGCACATCCTAAGGAAGGTATATATTGCCTTGTAAGTCAGAGGCCTCTGCATTGTCTACAAGCAATGGACAGAAGATCAAGGTCATCTGGGGACAGAAGATTTTCAAGTGTATCAACCCAGATACCCCCATCTCATATCTCAGGGTCCTATTCCTTCATAAAGCTCTGACTTTTCATAGATATTCCTTCCCCGGAGCTCTTCTATTCTTAAGCATAGAAGTCCCGGACCAGATGCTCAACTTTTCTTGCTTCTGGCCTTTGAGCTGCCAAAGAGGCCCTCTGGCTTTCACGCTTAGCTTTTCTTTTTTTTTTTTTATTTATTTATTTGAGAGAGAGAGTGAGAGAGAGAAAGAGCACAAGAGGGGGGAGCGGGAGAGGGAGAAGCAGACTCCCTGCTGAGCAGGGAGCCCGATGCGGGACTCGATCCCGGGACTCCAGGATCATAACCTGAGCCGAAGGCAGTCGCTTAACCAACTGAGCCACCCAGGCGCCCTCACGCTTAGCTTTTCATTGCTGATTCAACACCCTCAGCCCATCCTCGTCTATCTCCAGCACATCTATTGCCCCTAGAAACAGTCATTCAATTCCGTTGTCCTTAGAATTATGACTTCTCCCATACTTGTCAAACTCCCATTACATGGTCCAGTCATCATTCCCTTCCACTCACAAGTCATCTCATTTCACCACTAGTCAAAGACTAGTGATGTCATTGCTACCATGGTCCAGTGACTGTCAGCACTGCACAAACCAACAGTCTTGGGGTCCCCACTGCTACTCAGGCAGTGAATAATCCAGCGCCAAGCCCCACTTTAAAGTCTGCCTTCTTGGGTCACTCATGGCGCCCAATATCGCAGGTCAGGTGCCCCAGGAATCAGACTCTGAGACAGGGATTTTCTTGTGGCAGGTTTCTTGGGAGATATTCTCAACATCAATGTCTGAGAGGGTGTGCAGGAAGCATGTCTGGGCACAAGGAGAGGGTGGGCCGCAATGCAGACACACCGGAAGCTTCAGCCCATCCCGCAGGGAGTTCTGGAGCTAGAACGACCCTGCAGAGTCACCCCAGATTGGGGCGAGAGGGTTAGGTCTTCTTGTACCTCCGTTAACCAGTCATTGGATACAGGCTGCCCCAGGAGGCAGGCATGACCTGGCGGCAGATGTTTTGTTGCAGCCCAGAGCAGTCCCTGGGTGGCTGGGTGGGGGCAGGAGGCAGTGTGAGCCCCCAGCAGTCAATCGTTTCAGTAGCTGGAGGGAGCCCTGTTCCACTCACCACAGCGTCCACCATACCACAGCTGTTCTCACATGAAAAGATCTGTATTAAGAGCCTAAAAGAGGACAGAAATGTATTCTACACATTTTGCACATTTAAAATGTTTGTTGATATTGCCAAATTTCTCTCGAAAAAGCTTGAACCAATTTATACTTCTACCAGCGGTATATGAAAATGCCGATTTCCCAACCTCTTAGCCAACTCCGTGTGTTTGATCTTTGCAAACTGTCAGTGTGATGTGGGGATAATACATTTCATTGTCCCAATTTTCATTTCCTTTATTATTAGAGAGATTGATCATCTTTTTGAATGCTGTTCAGGTTCCTTGCTTTTTTTCTCATTGATTTGTAGCAGCTCTTTCTATCTTATGGGGAGTAAACCTACCTCTGTCGTATTTTCTCCCAAGTGAAGCTTGTCTTTCAACTTCATTTGCAATGTATTTTACTATAAAATCTGCAAAACCTCAAAGTGCCTATCTTTTCCATTATGGCTTCTGGGTCTCATTTGCCACTTATAAAGGCTTTATCCTCATAAAATATTCTTCCATAGTTTTTTTTCTAATATTTTTATGGTTTGGGTTGTTACATTTAAATTTTATCCCATCTGGAATTGATTCTGGTGAGAGAAGTATGAATGCATCTTTTCCCCCCCCCAATTGGCTAGCCAGTTGCCCACATCACCTATTAAATAATATGTCTCTCCTCTGATTAGAAGTCTCTTCCAGAGTCCTGAGCTCCCAAATGAAGAGGCCTTTCTGCTCTACTCTACTGACCTGCCTGTTTTCGATCCTGTATCCAAGTATCCGTTTTATTCCACCTTTATAATGTGTTTCAATATCTGCTAGTGCAACTTCTCCCTCTTACTTCATTTTGCCCCAGACATTTATTCTCTCCTATTTATTCTTCCAGATGAAACTCAGGACCATGCTGTCAAGCTCCAGAAACAAACAACCATGCTGAAATTTTGGTTGGGATTGGGTTGAATTGCTCAATACATTTTAGGAAAATTGACATTTGTATAATTTTGAGTCCTTCTGGGTAAGAACAAGTTACAGTATGTGTCTATTTATTCAAGTCTTCATTTCTATACTTTTGGGGATTTTATATATATACATGTATATATATTATAATTATATATGTATATTTTATGTGTATATTTATATATTTTATATGTATAAATATATATGCATATTTTATAAATATATGTATAGATGTATACATATACATACATGTATGTATATATATTATAAATATATAAATATACATTTCATATAAACCTGCATGTTTTTAATGGAATTTATTCCCAACATTTCATTTATTATTATTGTTATTCTTACCTTTGTGAATGGATTTTTAATTTCCATTATACCTGGTTATTGTTGCTATATAAGAAAGCTACTGATTTTTGTATACTTATTTTGTAACTACACATCGTACCAAGTTGTTCTATTGTTTATAATAGTTTCTCCATTAATTATCTTGCTCTTTGCAGGTAGATGAAAATAATCTTCTTGCCTCCCAGATCTATGCTTCAGAAAGATTATTCTCTAGGAAAAATTGGAGTGGGAAAGGTTGGAGACACAGGGTGGGGCCTTAGCCCTAACTGGGTTATCATATCAAGTATGATTTCTTTCTTATAATCTCAGTTAGGACTGAAAACTTTCAGAGAAGCTGACAGGAATCCAGAAGTACTTCCTGCCTGTTGAAATGGCAATGTGGTAAAATGAATCTGCCATTCCTTGAGATCAAATTTTATCATGATTTGCTTTAGTATTATGGGGAAATCGATCAGTGTGGATAAAGGATATTATTAAAAGCAAACACAGAAAAAATAAAAATAAAAAATAAATAAAAGCAAACACAGAAACTAGACCCTGCCTGAGAGTTTTAGATCCATTGTCTCATTGAATCTTCCAGGCATCTCTGTGAAGTGCACGCCATTGCTAGCCCCATTTCACAGCTGAAGAAACTGAGACACAGAAAGGCTGAGCAACTTACCCACAGTCATGCAACTTAGAGTTGGGAGAGCCAAGATTTGAATCCAGTGACTCCAGAGTCCATTGCCTGTAGCCACCATAGTAATGGGGGTAAATTCAGTAGAAATCTGTTCCTTATTCAAAACCCCACAATAACCTCCAAATCCCAAGTCCAGATTCACCAGAGTTTGCCTTCTCTTTTTTGGCATCTCCTTTGACTCATCCAGCCCAAAAAGTCAAGGGCTCCCAGCTTTCCAGGCAGCCCCCAGTATATCAGACTGGCTGGCCAGAGCCTTCTGGGCAGACTTCAAGTACAGGGTGAGGAGCTGAGTTACGGGTCAGCAGCCAGACAGAGTTGGTAAGACCAAACCCTGGAAGGTCGCAGTTTTTAAAATGCAAATGTTCTCTGGGCGGTTCTCTCATTTCATTACACTGCGGTCGGGGGTTGGAGTTTTCTCCCTCTTTTGAAAATTGTTGCTAGTCTTTGGCTCTGACCTCTTGCTCCCTGGTCCATCAGCTGCAAGGTGGGGATGGAGGCTCCTTGCTTGTGCCAGCCTGCTCCTGGGTGGGGTTTCCAGGCCATAAGACAACAGGGCTCCGTTCTTCTCTCAGAGAAACCCTGCAGCTCCTACCAGCAGCTCTGGGCCCACTTGCCTAAACCCAGTTCAACCACAGGGCAGCACAAAAGTGCCCTGGGAAATCAGGGATGGCTTCAGAGAGGAGGTGACATCTGAGGCATTTCCAAATTAATTCTGTATGACCAGTATTGAGGTTAACCCTTTCATTTAACAAATACTAACCAACCCCTTATCATGTGCTGGGGATAGTGACCAGAGGGGTCCTTGCCCTCTTACATTCTAGGCAATAGCAAGTAAACAAATAAATGAATAAGATCATTTCAAATAGTCAGAAGTGCTATTGATAAGATAAAGGGATACAAAGTGAAGCGTAGGGAAGAAAAAAAAAAGACAGGTGGTCAAGAGAGGCTTACCTGAGGACCTGAAATTTAAGGTATGCTCAATTGTCAAGAAGGGAGCCAGAGTTGAGATATGGGGGTCACTGTGGCCACGCTGTGGAGAGGGAGCTGTGGGGGACAGCAGCAAGTGGGAGACTCCTTAGGAAGCAGGCAGTGAGCTGAGGGGGTGATGATGGAGAACTGGAAGTAGTGGGGGGGATGCAGACATGGCTAACATGGTGGCAGAGTTAGGAAGTGGCGCCATTTGCACACGGGTCAGTCCTGGAGGGTAAAGAAAGTGAGCTATCAAAAAAAAAAAAAAAAGAAAGTGAGCGCTCACTGGTGACTCCTGGAATTTTGGCTTGAACAATACAAGTTAAGTGGTGAGGTTATTTTTCCACATGAGAAATAACAGAGGCTGGAACAGGCTTTTGGTGTGAGGAAAGGGAAGTTCATGAATAATAACAATGACCACGACAACTACAGTTAATTGAACACAATGTGCTTGCTATTTGCTTACATTCATTCCATTAATTTATCAATAACCCTGTGAAATCGATACTTTCCCATTTCCTGATGAGAACAGAATTTGGGAGAGGGGGAGTGGACACTCCGCTTACCAAGGACAGACCTGGGATTCAAACCCAAGTCTGCCGGCTCTGGGCTGTTAGACTCAATAGTGGCTTCATAATTAAACTTTTCTCAGTAACAGGATTTTAAAAAAGCGTTGTGTTTTAAAACTTTTTTTTTATTTTTCAACAAATTTTCATCACTTGGCTAAATTATTTAACATTTCCTTAAAGAATGGCCAAAAAGAAATAAAATAAATAATGAGTCTATGTGGATGTCAAAATTCCCCCATGACGAATGAACATTAGACACACTGGCCTTAGGCGAGTTGCCCAAGAGGCACAGGGACCCAGGCGAAGACCTTGGGAGTCCCGCAGTGGCCAGGACCCAGATCTTTAACACATCTATCAAAGCCTGGTCTGCCTCTCCCATCCTTCCTCCATGGTTTTCTAGCCCATCCCCCATGACCTTCCCCCTCATTTCTGTCCTCTCACCAACCAGAACTTCGTTCACTTCCTCCAGATCTCCCTGCCCATCCAAACCTGGGATTCTCACTCTTCTGCCTCTTCCGTTGGTTAACACCTACTCATATGATAGAACGCAGACTATGCATGACCTCCTCCAGGGAGTCTTCCCAGACTCCCATCTGGTTCTTTGTTTCAAGCATCCTAGAATCAAACTCCTCTTCTCCTCAGCACTTCTCTTGGTTTTAATTCCCACCCATCAGTGTGATTTCTCGCCACCTCTTAGCTCAGAGCTGGCCCTGAATAGGAACTCAATAATTGACTAGGAATGTCTCTTGGCAACTTTGAACTGCTCTGCCTCTTGCCTGTGAGTCCCCGGGGGAGACTCCTGGCTGAGACACAGCTGTGCCCCAGCAATACCTGGCACTCGCCTCCGGAAGAACTATCCTAATCACTGGGCTGCTAGACCCTTACTCCCAGGTCACCTGCTCTCCATGCTTCAGGGCTCTAGGGAGGGCCAGAATGGCTGCCAGAACCCGGAGGGCGGGAGGGAGAACAGGGAGGGAGTTATGGGAAAAAGGAGTCGAAGGCCTTTTGTTGAGATGTCACGGGGAGGGGTCCGAGATCTGAATGTGGGCATACCCCCACCAGCTCAGCCCTGCTATCTGGAAATACTGCCCCCCTTGGGGCTCCAGACCACGAACAGCCCTGCTTAGCTGGGGGGCTTGGGAGAGCCGTTACCATTAGAGAAAAATGACGATTTCTTTTTTTTTTTAAAGATTTTATTTATTTATTCATGAGAGACAGAGAGAGAGAGGGGCAGAGGGAGAAGCAGGCTCCCAAGGAGCAGAGATCCTGATGGGGGACTCGATCCCAGGACCCTGGGATCATGACCTGAGTCGAAGGCAGACGCTTAACCATCTGAGCCACCCAGGGGCCCGAAAAATGACGATTTCAACGAAGAGCTCCCCTTTCCTGGTCTGTAGCCTTGTCCCAGGTCCCCTTCAGGAAGGTTTCCTTTTGAGGCCCAAGCTGAGACTGAGACGGGAGAGAAGTTCCGCAGTCCAGATATTTGTAAAATGGAGCTGTTTCCCCAAGCAAACCAGAAGCAGATGCCACCACCCTGTGGTGGAGGCCAGGCCTTGGCACAGGGCAGCAAGTTTGAGACTGGGAAGCCGGGACCTGGAGGCTGGCCAGGGATTGCAACGTGGGGTCCTGGCAAGCTGCTTGCTTGTTAGATAAGATATTTTTGCGCTGCCTGGCCAGACTGCGAGCAGAGGAGGCCAGGGCCCGCATCTCACTCATATCCGGGTTCCTGGCGCACACTGAGACCAGCTACACAGTAGGACTTCAGTTGATGTCTCAGAAAAGTCCACCTGGCAAGCTCCAGGACCAACTCCCGCTGTCAAGTCAGTCAGACCTGGATTGGGCCATACTCGGTGGCTGCGCGGCCTTAGCCACGTCCCTCATGGCTCTGTGCCTCGGTTGCCTCATCTGTGTAATGGGGATGCTAAAGTGCCTGCCTCACAGGGTTGCTGGAGGGGTCACGGAGTCCATGCTTGGCCGGGTGTTGGCTCTTGGAAGATGTTCCCTCTTAGTGACCCCAACAATCTAGGGGAGCTGGCAAAAAACCAGGGGAAATCCACAAGTTGGGAGATACCGTGCCGCAGAGGGGGCAGCACGTTGACTCTGTGGATACAAGGAAGCTGAAAGGTAACAGGGCAAAAGGCAGAGCCCCTAAAAGCTGGGGACCACAGTGACGACAGGGAGCATTTGTCTTAGAGGCTCAGGTTCAGAGTTTAGAGGGATGCGGAGAGCCAGGGCCTAACTCTTCTCGGATTCTTCTGTTCTGTAGAATTTCTTTAAAAATAAAAGCATGTGGGGGGTGGGGGCACCTGGGTGGCTCCATTGGTTGAGTGTCGGACTCTTGGTTTCAGCTCGGGTCAGGATCTCAGGGTCATGGGATCGAGCCCTACATCACTCAGCACGGAGTCTGCTTGAGATTCTTTCCCTGTCCCTCTCCCTTCCCCTTGCTCCTCCCCTGCCCCCCATTCTCTCTCTCAAATAAATAAATACAATCTTTAAAATAAATAAATAAAAATAAAAGGATGTGTGGGTTGGTGAGGATAGGAGGACACTGGAGAGAGGCCGTCTAGAGCAGTGGCCCAGCCATGGGCTCTGCCATGGGGCCAGGTTTCCGCCCCCTCCCATGCTCTATTCTTCCCATTTGTTACAAGGAGACTTAGAGGTACTGGGGTCATAGGGATGTCAGGGGTCGGTGGCTATCGATGCCCAGAACAGTGCCACACTGTGTCGTAGAGGTTTTTGCATTTGCCTGAAGAGACAGCATGGCGTAATAGACTTGGGTTCCGGGTCTGAGTTCAAGCCTAGTTTTCTCTCCTCCCAGCAACAGAAGGAAGAGTCACAGAGTCACTGTGAACACCGGGCACGTGCTCAGCAGAGGGGGAATAATAATGGTGGTAACAGTAACATGGTGATGCCGATGGGAGGAATACTCAGAGGCACTCAGCAGGTGGCCGCTCCTTCCAGTCTGTTTCCCGTGGCTGTGATTGCCTCAGGCCTAGACTCTCCTGGACTCTGCAGTCTCAGGTGTCAAGAGAAACGGATCTAAAGGCTGGGTTTTCAAGGATCCTATGATGGTTAATTGCATGTGTCAAATTGACTGGGCCATGGTGCCCAGATATTTGGCCAAGCATTATTCCGGAGGTTTCTGTGAGGGTGTTTTTGGATGAAATCAAGATTTGATTTGTTGGAGTTTGAGTAAAGCAGATGGCCTTCTATAAGGTGGGTGGGCCTCATCCAATCAGTTGAAGGCCTGAATACAATGAAAGACGGATCTTCCCCAAGCAAGAGGAAATCCTGCCACAAGACAGCCTTTGGACTCGAACAGCAAGAATGGCTAGTCCCTGGGTCTCTAGCCTGCTGATCAATGCTGCAGATTTTGGACATGCTGGCCTCCATAATTGCATGAACCGATTCCTTAAAATAAATCTGTCTCTCTGTCTCTCATATATATATCTCATGTATATATACACACACATCCTATTGGTTCTGTTTCTCCGGAGAAGCGTAATACAGATCCTGTGTTTATTGATAATGAAAAGTATGCCCAGCGCCAGCCACCTCATAGATGAAAAATGAGAAAGAACGAGTCCTCAGCAGGGTTCTTTATAATTGAATTGGAAGGGTATCCAGTAGACCCTTGGGGCCCCAGACCCTGAGGAGGCCTGGAGTGATTAGGTTGGGGGAGCGGGCAGGCAGACCTGGGTCTGGTTACTTTGTTAAACCACAGTGGATTCAGCAGAAGGCAACGTCAAAGTAGTGAGTTTGATGAGATGTCTGAAAGGAGCCTAGACCTCTCTCTACACCCAAGTACCTGCCTTTTGGAGAAACACTGTGGGTGGAAAGAAGCCTGGGGTCCTAGCCTGAATTGCCTTCTATATCCCTAGGCCTCAGTCTCCTCATATGTAAGGCATAATATGGGCTAGGGCTGTAAAATTTCCATAGCGCCCACCAGGGTGGATGCCCCGGGGGGGTGCTGGGCAGGACACTGAGCCAGGCAGAGGGGAAGAGCGGACTGGGTTGGAGTAGAAGCAGCTCCAGGGATGTAACCCAAGAATCAGGCTGGGGAACAGTCCCTTGGGGAATGCATTTTTAATGGGGGCCGGGAGGAGAGGGGAGCTTATGGAGAAAAGCTACTTTTAAGTCCTGCTGGGTGGATCACTGAGAGATGGGAAAAGCTCCTCAGGGTTCAGGGACTCCAGAAAAACAAAGCTTTTTTTTCTGGGCTATCAAATGTTTCTATTAAATTTTTCTTCAAAAACTTTTTAAAATTATTCAGGCGCCCTCCACTCTAGCCGTCTAATTTAATGTTTTGTATGTTGTCATTAAAAAATAACTTTGATGTTTACTTTTGCTTCTTACAAAAAGAATAAGTATTTATTACAGAATGTTAAGAAAATTTGCACAAGGGGAATAAAAGAAGATTGCCCATGCGTTAATGAGGGTAGGCCACCTGCTGTTAAATACCTCCAAATTTCAGTGGCTTAACATAATAGATTATTTTTCCTCATGCAAAAGTCCAGTGACAGCATTTGGTACATGGCCTTTCTCTTGATGATTCAGGACCAAGGATCCTCATATCTGTGGCTCCATCATCCTCTAGGGGTGCTTTGTCTCTAGCCAGTGGGTGTGGAAACAGAGTAAAGATTGTGCAGCAGGTTTTATGGGTTAGGCTTGGAAAGGCAAGTAGGATTTCTGCTCAACATTTCAATGGCCAGAATTCAGTCACATGGCCACATCCCCACCGCAAGGGAGAATGGGAAATGTAGTCTAACTGGGTCAGGAAGAAGGGATGGGTCCTGGTAAGCCCATCACAGTGTCTGCTACATCCTGAACTTCGGCGCTCTGAGAACCACCATTCATGTTTTGAGGAACCCGCTTCCATTCTTTTTTCTATGCCATGTACATTTTGTGTAATAGAGCATTCAGCTGGCCTTTGTCTCTAATTCCTGGGAGGCAAACTCTAAGCACTTGGAATTTCCTGAGTAATAGGAGTGCCTTTACTATTCTTGGTGTGCCCCTCGGACCACCCCTGATAGTTTATGCTAACAGGATGACTCAGGATGGGGGCTGGCCACCCCTGAAAGACCAACCCTGGGATTAGAGGGTTGGGGCTTTGAGCCCCGCGATATCTGCCCAACTTCTGACATGGGGAGGGGGTTAGAGATTGAGTTGAGTCCATTATGCCAGTGGAGTGAAGCCTCATTAAAAACTCTGGACACTGAAGCTCTGGCGAAGTTTCTGGTTGGCAGTATTCTGTCACACACAGATGCCAGGAGGGTGACGTGGTCCCGAGCGTGACAGAAGCTCTGGGTTTGGAACCCTCCCAGACTGAGCCCAACGCATTTCTTCTAACTTGCATCCTTCTGCTGCAAGAAAATGGTAATTGTAATGACAGTGCTTTTCTGAGTTCTGTGAACATTTCTAGAGAATTATTGAACCTGAGGGAGTCCAGGGGGAACCACTGATCTTAGGTGAAGGTGGCCTTGGGAACCACCAAACTGTGGTTGGTGTCTGAAGGGAGGGCAGTCATGTGGGGGACTGTGCCTTCTAGCTGTGAGGTTTGGCTCCACTCCAGGTCCATATGGATAGAGATATGGATTCACACACATAAACACTCATTGAAAGGCATGTGTTTACAAAGAGAGGATTACTCTATAAATCCTATTTTATAAGATGTCCCCCTCCCCCCGCTTAAATGTTGTTGCTGATGTCCTTCCAAGGACTTGACGTGAATCCCAGGTTACTCCAGTAACCCAGCCAGAATTCTAGGTCTCTACTTGTTTTCCCAAGTTTGAGACAGATGGAATGGCCCAGCCCAGCCTTTTACCCTTGTCTGGCCCATACCTGGTCCTTGACAGCATCCAGAAACACCTCTGAAGGAGGACTGGGTTAACTTAGCACAGTTAAGTGTGGGCAGGGAGACCTAGGCCCATGGCAAAGCCCTCCAGAGCCTGGGCGGTCAGGTGCCTTGGCCCGAGCCGTGGCATAGGGAGGGGTCTGGAACAGACCAGGACAATGTGGGCTGAAGCAGTGGCCCCACCCAGGCTCCAGCCCACAGAGACTTCTGGACTTGGGGCCGGGCCCAGCCAGCCCCAGAGCAAAGATCCAGCCTGGAGGCCCCAGGGCAGCGCTCCAGCCCCACCCAGGCTCTAACCCTTCACCCACCGCCGTCCTGCTGCAGCGGCTGGGATGGCCCCAGCTCCAAGCATGCCTGGCCATCCGCTGCTGCTTGTCTTTGGTCCAGGAAACTAGGGTGGGGCTGGGGGTGGAGAGGTAGGCAGAGAGACAGATAATGCTCGCCACTTTACTGTCATGGTCACGTGCAGAGCTTGAAACTTGACCTCAGACGTCCTCTGTGTCAGCGCTTACCAAACTCCTCTGCTGTTAGAATGACTTGAAGAATCTATTCAAAAGGTAGATTCCCAGGCATCACCATCCAGACAGACTCATCCATTAGGGCTGGGGTGGGATATAAGAACCTGCAATTATCACACTTGCAGGGGATTCTGATATAGGTGGGCTCTAAATCACTTTCTGGTACACACTCCTCAGTTTCCTGAGGCTCAGAGAGGGTAGGTAACTTTCTAATGTCACACAACTAAGGGGGTTCAGAACTTGGGTGAAGATCTAGGTCTTCTGATCCAGCTCAAGGCAGGTCAGTGGGAACAGAGCCAGATAGATGGAGGGCAGAGGACAATTCGAAAAGTCCCAGGAAGGACCCCACGATCAAAGACCTGCCAACTATGTCTGAAATCCCACTGTTAGACATTTATTCCTTAGACATTTACTCCGTCTTGAAGATTTTAGATTTCCCAGAGTCTACCACTGAAAATGCTAATCTTTCTGGGATGCAAGCTTTCTAAATTGTTGCGATGAACACATTGACAACTAGTTTCTTGGCACCTTCCACCAGGGATGAAGGCCAGGGAGAAGCAGGGACTGTATGCGAGGAGTTCAAGGCCCTGGACGGAGCAAGGGTGTCTGGGAAGGGGTGTGGGTGCAAACCAGAATCAGACTTCACGTGCTTTATTATCTCGGGAGACAGAATATCCTGGCAGGGACAGCGTAACATCTCAGAGGCAGCCTGGCCTGGGTTTGAGTCCAGGCTCTCTCACTTCCCAGATCGGCGGCTTTGGGTCACCCAGCCACTTCATTGCTCTGAGCCTCAGTTTCCTCATTTGTAGAACTGGGCTAACACTAACGCCTGTCCCATTGGGTTAGTGCAGAACTGCAGAACGGCCTGAACCCTTGAATCTGGGCCCTGGCCTTGGGGAGACACAGAGAGACGGACAGTCACCCAACGTCACCTGCCCTCCCTCTGGGGGCCAGAGCGAGTAGCTGGCTCTGGGCGGCCAGCTTTGTTCGCCGAGGTGCCCTGGCGCCCCGCATCCCTAGGACCTGGGGACCACAGAAGAAGAGGCTTTGTGGTCCCAGCAGGGCTATCCATTCTTCCCCATTTGGGGCATGTGGAAACTCATCTCTGCCTTTTCTTCTCTTTAGGAAACAACAACAACAAACCCGGACTCCTGTCCTGGGGGACAGTGCTGCCTCCACCCCGCAGGAATGGTGGTGGGGAGAGCTTTTCCGCACCCCCTCCCCTGCTAACCACACTGTACAGCCCCTGCCTTCCCTCCCTCCTTCTCCAGCTGGCGGCCGGCAGGGTGGAGGTCCCTGGGAAAACTTTCGTAGCTGAGGAGCCAGCAGACGGTGCCCGGGGCCTTGGCAGGGTCCTGGACTCAGGACGCCTCCTCCGCGGCTCAGCCTCCGGTCTGGATGTGCCGACGGGATGTCTACTGGCCTGGCGCTGGCAGGCGGGGCTGCGCCGTGCAGGTGACTCACGTGCTCCTCCAGGTTTCCAGAGAATTCAGTGCCCAGGGAGGGGGACGGGGTGGCGGAGACAGCAGGGATGGGGGCCAGGGACGATGCTCCAGACCCAGAGGAGAACCGGAGCCTTTCGCCTCTGCCGCTGTGGCTGCAGGAAGCTGCGGACCCACGGCGTCTCCTACAAAGGCAGCCACAGGTCTGGTCTGGGAACTGGAAGGCAAGCCCCATGGCCATCCGCTCCCGGCTTCTTACCCTGGGCCGGAACAGCTTCTCTCTTATTACTCAAGCCATGCATATTCATTATAGCAAAGCTAAAATACAGGGAAGAAAAAGAATTATCACCCCAACTCACTATTTAGAGAAAATCACTTTTGACCCTGTGTTGCATTCCCTCCCAGGCTTTTCTGTAAGACAGAAAACAGAGCAATGCGATGTGGGGTCTGCCAACAGTTTCACGGAGAGATAAGTAGGAAAAACACAAGTGTGCACGCAGAAACTTCTATTGCGATTTGACGTGGCCACCGCATTTTTATTTATCGTGTTTTCCAAAAGGATTGAGTTGTCACAGAATGGAAATGACAAAGTAGTCCTTCAAGCATAGGTAGTTTGAGAGACACACATATAGATATTATTTTAAGAAACCTCTTGTTTTGTAACCTGTCCCCTCTCCCGTCTTCATACCTTGTCTCCCTTACCATCTCACATTGGGCTTCATGGTGTCTCGTTTTCATGGCATCTGTGTTCCCCAATTCTTGTTTACCAGTTCTTAATGCTGGACATCCAGATGTTGTTCAGGATAATCACCAATACGTGGTGAACATCCTTGTTCCTATTCTCTCTGTGTATTTGCGCCATTACTTTCTTCAGATAAAGTTTCAGAAATGGAAGGGCTGGAAAGAAGGATGCACATCTTTTTCAGATTTGAGGCATGTTGCTAGAAGGATCCGAAGAAAAGCAGACCTGATTCATGGGTGAGTTAGGAGAGCTCAGGTTTTTAAGGCAGGCATCGCTGGGGGTGGGGAGGGGATTCCTACAAAACAGCCGCCTCTTCCCATGACAGCATTTCAGGGATTTGGAGACTGTGACCATGGGTCTCCTTCTCCAGGCCCCTTGTCCCCAAGTCCTTCAGCCACTCCTCATATGGAACCAAGAAGGGCAGGGCCAGAGCGGCCCAGGGATCCCCAGCTCAGGAGTTCCCAGTTTGGCTTCTATGGCACCCTGGTTCTGTGTGGTATTAATTGGTACTACCAGCCAAAAGATGATTTCAATCATCTTGAAAATCAGTGAATTAAGCAATCCAAGAAGATGTTCACTGCAGGAATTTTCAGAGCATTTAATATGTTAATGTGCTTTTTTTTTTTTTTTTAATCTCCAAAAAGGGGGTATAGTGAGCAAAGTTTCCCAAGCTCATTTGACTGTGGAATCCTTCAATGAGGGGCAGCTCAAAGAAACAACGATTTGTGGAAACTCCTTCCCCAGCACCGTGGTTTTCAAACTTTTAAAAAGACACAGAACGTTTTCTTCAAATTACTTTCTGTAAGAAGTCTAACAGATTTTATGCAGAACAGATAAAAACAGGAATGGAACAACACAGAGGCCTAATGATTCATTGTCCTTCCCAGGGCCTGGGAAGTATCTCGGAACTCCTGGGGAACGCTGAAGAACACAGCCCCCTGCTCTGTGTCCCCTCCCCCACCGAGGATCATTTGAAAAGTCAGTGTGGGGGGAAGAGGACAACTCTGTGCAATACAGCATTTGCGGAACACTTACGTGTCAGACCCTAGGCCAAGTGTGGGACTCTAGAGAAAAATAAGACACATTCCGTTGTCCCCCAAAAGTTCAAGTCTGGTGTGTGAGATGCACACAGACACGTACAAAGGGAATTACACATAGAAAAAGTACATAGTAAGGACATTTGGTTTTTCGTCTGCCACACACCCCTTCCTCTGGGAAGCTGTGTCTCTCTCACTCCATTACCAGCAAGATACCAATCACAATATTCCATGTTTCTGGTCTACCAGGTGGTAATGTGACGCTTGCCTGGCTATCACAGGACCCTATTCTCCCGGTCTCAGTGGCCAGTTTGGGTCAGCACATGATGCAAACCTGGCCAATCAGAATCATTCCCTAGGACCGTAGGCCGAAGCTCTTCCACGTGGGGCCACTAAATTGAGGTGATGGGAGCCTGCTGTTGAGCTCCCCACTGCACGGAAGTACTCCATCTGTAGCAGGAAAGAGTGAGGGCACAGTCCCCACAGAGACAAGGGTAGAGTGATGAAAGGTGAGAGAGTCCTAATGTCTTCATTTCTGGGACCTGCTCTAAGCCTGCACTTTGCAGATACGTGAGCCAATTAATTCCCCTTAGGTGCTTACACTAACATGAACTGCATTTCTGTTGTTTGTTATCAAAGGTGTCATTGACTAATGGAAGGAACAAAAAAGTCAAGGAGGGAGAGGTCTCTTCCAGCTGGAACAGCCAGAAGAGATAGCGCAGAGGATATTGAACTTGAACTTGACTTGGAGGCTGGAAATTCTCTAGCTAGGAGGGGTTGGAGCATTGTAGGTGGAGGGGAGGGTGTGAGAAGAAACAGGGAGTTGGAAAAGTATAATAGTTGACTAGAAGACAGGGGAGTACCTAGAAGGACAGGTTTGGGCCATTCTGTGGGATGGCCTTGAAAACCAGGGTGAAAGTTTTAAATCTTATTTGGTTGGCATCGGGGAGCCACTGAGAGTGTTTGAGCATGGATGAAAGAGATAGAGAAGGTATGGGTCTGATTGGTATTTTTAGGAAGACCCCTCTGACAGCTGGTGACAGGTGGGGCATGGGGATGAGGGACGGGGAGGGCACCACTGAATGACTGGAAGCACTGAGCTGCCACCAGGAGAACAGAGAAGTAAAGAGGAAGTCCTGACCAGGGGACAAGGGGACAGACTGGATCAAGCCACACTGAGGTTGAGACCCACTGTGGACTGAGCCATGACCCCTCAAAATTCATATGTTGAAGCCCTAACCCCAGTGTGGCCCTATTTGGAGTAAGGAAGTAATTAAGGTTAAAGGAAGTCATAAGGACAGAGCCCTGACCCTATAGGATTAGTGTCCTTATAAGCGAAGACACCAGAAAGCACCTCCCCCCCCACTCTCTTTCGCTTTGCCACATGAGAACAAGAAGTTCTGCAAGCCAGGGAGGAGAGTTCTCACCAAGCATCAAATTGACCAGCACCTTGACACCTTGATCTTAGACTTCCTGGCCTCCAGAACTGTGAGAAATAACTGTGTTGTTTAAGCCACCCGGTCTACGATATTCTGCTAGCGCAACCGGAACTAAGACAAGGCCACGTGGGACATCCCATGGAAGCATCTGGCAGTCAGGTAGACACACAGAAGTGAATTTGGGTGAACCTTCATGTGGGAGCACTCTTCTTGGTGGTACAGATCTGCCCGCACCTGGGGCCAGGTACCCAGAGGGTCAGACGCCACTTATCTAAAGCAAACCTTTTTCATCATCCCAAACAAAAACTCTGGGCCCATTAAATAAAAATTCCCCCGGGGCGCCTGGGTGGCTCAGTCGTTAAGCGTCGGCCTTTGGCTCAGGTCACCATCCCAGGGTCCTAGGATCAAGCCCCGCATCAGGCTCACTGCTCCGCGGGAAGCCTGCTTCTCCCTCTCCCACTCCCCCTGCTTGTGTTCCCTCTCTCGCTGTCTCTCTCTCTGTCAAATACATAAATAAAATCTTAAAAAAAATAAAAAATAAAAATTCCCCCTTATCACTCCCCCAACCCCCGAGCCCCTGGTAACACCTATTCTAATTTCTGTCTCTCTGAGTTTGCTTATTTTAGGTACCTCATATCAGTGGAGTCATGCAATATTTGTCCTTCTGTGTCTGGTTTATTTCACTTAGGGTAACGTTTCCAAGGTCCACCCATTTCGTAGCATTTATCAAAATTTCATTTCTTCTGATGGCTGAATAATATTCCGTTGTACGGGCACACCACATTTTGTTTATCTGTTCATCTGTGAATGGACGCTTTGGTTGTTTCCACCTTTTGGCTCCTGTGAATAACACGGCTCTGAACAACGGTGTCAGCAGCTATAATCTTGACTGCTAAGCTCAACCAGTGCCTTTTTTTTTTTCCTGAATCACTGAAAATCATCTCTATCTACAAAAAAAAAAAAACCAAAAAACAAAAAACACACACACACGTAAAAGAGGAGTAGGGTTTGAATTGCGATTTGGTTTCTCCCACTATCTCCCCACGTCCCGCGGCAGCTCCATAAACCTGAAACACCTTCCTAGTGCTTTGTGAAAACCCGAGTCTGGCCCTCAGGTCCAGCTTCCCGTTGAAGGTGCCGCTACCTCGACCCCCCACCCACACAGCAGCAAACCTCCCTAGTCCGTGCCATCATCCTCCCCAGCTGGAACTGAAACGGACCCACAAAGTCTTCCTGCTTCCTCCCCCAGCCCCTCTACAACCTGCTTTCCTCCCGCTGCTAGTGGACTTTGGAAAACAAAAGCCAGATCACACCATGTCTCTCTTTATGGCTCTATAGTAGCTTCCCTTCCCCTTGAAATCAAGTCCAGCATCCCTCCCACCCCTGACTTATTTGGCTCCGTGTCTACCCAGCCACTGCCATCCCGCCAACCGCAGCTGGGGCCCCTTCCCCTGTCCACACCAGCCACCCTGCACTTCCCTGCTTGCTCCTTCTTTGGGGACTTTGCAGTTTGATGGGGTTTGTACTCAAAATACCCTTCCCCCAGATCTTGCCTGGCTGGCTGTTTCTCACTTCGGAGAGATCTAATCTCATGTCACCTCCTCCAGGAAGCCTCCCTGACCACCAGATTGGAGCAGCCGCCCCATGCCCCCAGGCCCCGACAACTCCATCCCATAACCACACTTTGGATCTTTGCAACACTTGCTGCTATCTGAAAGTTGTTCTTTCTGTCCTTGCTCATTGTCTCTTGTCTTCTCCTGGATGTAAACTCCACGACAGTAGGGGTGTGTCCTGTTTGCCATTCTACCCTGCCCCACCTCCCTGCTCCTAGAACAGGGCCTGACCCGGAGGCACTCGAGTGTTGCTTAACAAGCAAACAATCAAATGCACAAGGAAGCATGACTGGGGGTATCTCTGAAGCCTCCCCATGTTTCTGGGGTTTGCCATGGGATCCAGGCTCTGCCAACACTTTCTTGTGGCCGGGGTCTCCCAGGAACAATAGAAGCCCGCACTGTCTTCTGATGAGGCTTTGGGGCTCCACTAGGGAAACCGGTCTACCTGGGGTCCAGCCTCTGCTAACCTCGGGGTCCCCTAACATGTGGCCTTTTCTGCTGCAGGGAGGAGGGTGCTGCAGAGAATGCCTCCCTGTCTTGTGGTCGGGCTATTCTTGTGCCTCGGAATGCTCTTCTCCTCGGCGCTGACAGCGGCCACCTCTCCCGGGGGTGCCAGGCCTCTGGAGCCCCACTCGCTGGGTGGCAAGGGCTGCCGCGGGCCCCACGCCCACCTGCGCTCTGGCAGGCACGGTAGGAGGACCTCGGAACATGCAGCATTGGGGGCTCCTCGGGGCGCAGCCCGGCTCTTCCCCCAAACAAAAGCTTCCTGCTCCGGCAGGGACAAGAGCCCGTTTCTAATTCTGGAACCAACAGGCCAAGCCCATTCTAGCAGGAGGAGAAACAGGGCTGCCCAGGGCCCCTGCCAGGTTTTTGCTTGCTTTTTCCCAGGATGGGAGCAGGACAGGAGGCCGTGGTAGAAACAACCACCTTCGCGAAGAGTCCATCTGGTCTGGGGGTGGGACTGTTTTCTCTGCCCCCACTCTCCCTCACTCTGCTGGCCACCCTCCCTGGCACTGAAGCTCCTACCCCACTGTCTCCTGCCTGGTCTCCGGACTGATGGTCACTGACCTGCAGGCTGCCTTTCGCTCTTCCTCCAACACCCAGTTAATCGTGTCTGGACTCTTGCAGAAACTGATAATAACCCCCTTTTCCTCCTGCCATGTTCGCTGAGTCAGCAAGCATTAAGTCATCATTCCTATCATCACCATACTCAGCATGCCATCACCATGGTTACCACTTACCACCCTCGAAGCGGTTGCTATGGGGCCAGCACCATGCTGAGCACTTGCTAGGTCCCTTTGCTCCTTGTGAAGTAGTCTTCATTCTCCTCTTCATTTCACAGAGGAGGGAACTGAACTCAGAGAGGTTGAGTCATGTGTCCAGGATCACACAGCTGGCAAAGCTGGGATGCTCAGCGGATGCCGACGGTCTGCTCAGCCCTCAAGCCCCAGGGCTTCCGGTGGCCCAGGGCTGAGCACCTGAATTCTGAAGCCAGGCTGCCCGAGCTGTTCGGATCCAGCCCTGCCTCCTCCTGGCTTTGTGACCTGTATCACTATCTGACCTCGGTTTGCTCATTTGTGACAGGGGGACGACAACAGCACCTACCCCCAGGGTTGCTATGTGCCTTAAAGGAGTTAACAGATGGAGAGCACATAAAACGGTTTAGCCCAGTGACCGAGTATGACGTAAATGCCCTGTGACAGATGCAGAAAGTGCAATAAGACACAGCCTCTCCCCTCCTGAGCTTCTAGTCTGATGGGAAAGATTGTCACCTTGTGGGATGAATTGAGCCACAGAAGGGGAAAGAACGGGGCACACAGGTGTACATGGCAGGACGTCTATCTGCCTCGGGAGTTTCCACTCATGGCAATGCCTAGGCCAACCTAACTGTGTTTTTCAAATGCATTTTTTATTTTGGAATAAGTTTAGATGTAGAGAAAGTTGCAAGGGTGTTACAGAGAGTTCTCATATACTCTTCCCCCAGCTTCCCCTAATATTAACCTCCTACACAACCATGCTCCATTTGTCAAAGCTACGAAATTAACATTGGTAAATCCTATTAACTAAACTACAGTCTTTGTTCGGATTTCACCAGTTTTCCCAATCCAGCACGTAATCCTGGATAATGCTTCACATTTAGCCAGCTTAGTTTTGAAGGATGAATAGAAGTTTGCCGGGGTATAGCTCTAGGCATGGGAGTTTCTGGGCCTCATAGAACAGATGGGCATGCACCTGGACTTTTGAACACACACCTGAAGAACGTGCTATTTCCCCAGAAAGAAGACAAAAGAAAGGGACCATGAAAGATGTTCATCATATTAGCTGTTCCCAGGCACACTCCCCCCAACTCTGACCCCATGGAGAGGTTATAGGAAGACGTGAATATTGTGGAATCAGACCAAGGTCACCTCCATGGGCCTGTTTCTTGCATGGAGGGCCTGAGTGAGGCATTTTACAAGCAAGCTCAAGAAGCAAGAGCACAGCTTTCCAAACTGGGATTGACCCCTGGCCCTCTGGCCTCTGCATCTTTGGGATGAGGTGGGCATGGAATGGACAGCCCCATAAAGGCTGCTGGGGTTGATTTCTGCTGCTTGGGAGGCAATTAGCGGTGTTCAGGAGGAAGGTGGCAGGATCTGCAGAGGGCGGCAGGAAAGCAGGCTCTCCCAGTTTTGGGGGAAGCCTCTTCTGAGAAAGGAACTCTGGCTCTTCTCTTTGACTCACTTTCTCTATCTTGGCCTTTGCTCACCATGGGCGTGGTGAGCCACAGAGGGCCTGGGTTTGGGGGCAAAGAGCAGTGGGGGTAGCCTGGTCAGCTTTGCACCTAGGCCAGCCCGAAGTCTCCACTTACAGAACTCACTTGGGCGTCCGGGGCCTCGTCCTTGGTCTTGGGGACAAAGCCTTAGCTATCATAGCGTATTACTGGTCTCGTCTTCCCTGGCTGGCGACCAGGCCAGAGGATCAGGGAATCTGTATTCATTTGCCCTTTTATGCAACACGATATATTGAACAGTAGCCCTGAGCCAGGCACTGTGCTAGGGGAGTACGGGAGGGGCTTCCCATGGAGCTCTGTTCTCTCAGTAGGCTACTTTCAACAAGAATTAAAGGGATATAGGGGCGCCTGGGTGGCTCAGTTGGTTAAGCGACTGCCTTCGGCTCAGGTCGTGATCCTGGAGTCCCGGGATCGAGTCCCGCATCGGGCTCCCTGCTCAGCAGGGAGTCTGCTTCTCCCTCTGACCCTCCCCCCTCTCATGCTCTCTCTATCTCATTCTCTCTCTCAAATAAATAAATAAAATCTTTAAAAAAAAAAAGAATTAAAGGGATATAAAACTTTCTGTAGCCCCATAGAGTTTCCTATGGCTACCATAACAAATTACCACAAACATAGTGTCTTTTTATTTATTTATTTAAAATCAATTAATTAACATATAGTGTATTATTAGTTTCAGAGGTAGAGGTCAGTGATTCATCAGTCGCGTATAACACCCAGTGCTCATTACATCACATGCCCTCCTTAATGTCCATCACCCAGTTACCCCATCCCCCACCCTGCCCCCCTCCAGCAACCCTCAGTTGGTTTCCTATGGTTAAGAGTCTCTTATGTCTCCCTCTCTGATTTCGTCTTGTTTTATTTTTCCCTCCCTTCCCCTAAGATCCTGTTTTGTTTCTTAAATTCCACGTATGAGTGAAATTATTTGATAATTGTCTTTCTCTGATTGGCTTATTTCACTTAGCATAATACCCTCTAGTTCCGTCCACGTCATTACAAATGGCAAGGTTTCATTCTTTTTGATGGCTGAGTAATATTCCATCACATACATACCAGATCTTCTTTATCCATTCCTGTGTGTCGATGGACATCCGGGTTCTTTCCATAGTTTAGCTATTGTGGACATTGCTGCTATAAACATTGGGGTGCAGGTGCCCCTTTGGATCACTACACTTGTATCTTTAGGATAAATCCCTAGTAGTGCAATTGCTGGGTCATAGGGTAGTTCTATTTTCACCTTTTTGAGGAACCTCCGTACTGTTTCCCAGAGTGGCTGCACCAGCTTGCATTCCCACAGCAGTGTGAGAAGGTTCCCCTTTCTCCGCATCCTTGCCACCATCTGTCATTTCCTGACTTATTAATTTCAGCCATTCTGACCAGTGTGAGGTCACAAACATAGTGTCTTGAAACAACATAAATCTATTACAATACATATTTGGAGGTCAGAAGTCCAGAATCAGTTTCACTGAGCTAAAGTCAAGGTAGCGGGAGGGCTGGTTTCTTCCAGAGCCTCCAGGGGACAAGCTGCTTCCGTGCCTTTGCCAGCTTCCAGAGGCTGCCTGCATTCCTTAGCTCCTGGTCCCTTCCTCCAGCCACAACGCCCGCAATGTAGCATCTTCCCTCCTCCCTGACCTTTGCTCTGTCCTTACATCTTTCTCTGTTATAAGGGGATCCCTGCAATTACAGTAGGCCCACCTAAATCGTCCAGGAGAACCTCCCCATCTCAAGATCCTTAATAATATCTGTGAATTCCCCTTTGCGTTGGAAAATAACATATTCCCAGGTTCCAGAGATTTGGACATGGCCGTCTTTGGGGGGCCATCATTCAGCCTACCACAAGCTCTTTCTGGAAGCGGTTGAGAGCCCAGGCTCTGACATCCACACACCTGGGTTTGAATGCATGCCCTGCATTTCTTACTGCGTGCCCTCGACTGACTTCATCGCTCTGTGCCTTCCTTTCCTCGTCTGTAAAATGAAGCTAACCAGGGAAACTTAATCTCAAGGGTTGTTGTAAGAAATACGTAAGCTAGAGTATGAATTCTAGCCCGAGAAACTTAGCTAGAAACAACAGAAGTTGCCTCTCTGGCTGCTTGAAGCAGAAAAGTAGGCACTCATAAAGTCAATCAGGAAGGCTGGAAATCTCAGGCCAGAAAATGTCAGAGCGAGGCAGCGTTGGTGGCCACGGTGCAAGCCACGCTCCCGAACCCACCCACCGAGGCGCTCCAGGTGCGTCCCCCAGCCCTGTGCCCCCAGCGCCTGCTGCCGCCCCTTGGGGCCCTGCCACAGGACCCTGGCTGCTGCGGGGCTGAATCAAGTGCTGGGAGGGTGCGATTGGGTGGCTCCAGCCACATGGCCCCCTCCCGGTTGCAAGGGCCCCTGGGAAAGCTAGGATTGGCTCTCTCTCAGCCTCTTGGCCACAGGCCGGCTCTCCTCCCCCTCCTGACACATGGGATGGGGAGCTCTTCAAACACAGAACAGGGTTCAGCCCCCAAACCGAGCAGTCACTCAAGGCCACTCATGATGATCATTAGCCCAGGCTTTGTGCCGATGGATGCGGTACCATTGTACCCATTCCCCAGAACCGGAGAGAGGCAACAGAGCTACCTACCGGTCCCCCCGCGAGAGTTGCCCAGATGCGGCCCGACGTCCCAGGCGCTCTCACCCAGATGCCAGCCAAACCCCGAGGACGACGGCCACCCCTGGGTAGGCATCTGGTCAGCGAGCCCCTGCTTGGGCTGGAGAGCTCGCGTAGCTGGCTGACTTGGTCAGCTTTTGCTGGAAGGAGAAAAAGAGAAGCCGGGAGAGAGTGAGAACGAGCGTGCAGCAAGGCAAAGGCGTCCGAAAGATGTTTTTAATGTGCATCCGATTATGCAGCCACGCCAGGGGCCTCTGCCCAGCTTCCCGGCACGTTCCTGCCTGAAGACAGCTTGATGATTTGAAGGCAGCCGTGGTCAGATTGTATACCTGTCAACTGCCTCTCGGCGCTCGCAGGGCCACGGGCTCTAATGAGGCCTGACACCTCGGAATCCAGCAGGATGCGAAACAGCCGCAGAGGGCAGGAGGGGAGGCGGGCGGGGCCTGCTCCGGCCACTTGGGCCCGCCTGGAATGCGCCAGAGGAGTATGGGAGGGAGCCCGGGGTGGGGGAGAAGCCCCGGGGGGGTGGGGAGGGACGGGCTCCAAGATGCGCCATGGCCATTGCTGAGGGGACAATGGGCACGCCACATCGCCGCTCTGAGCCTCAGTTTCCCTGTCTGTAAAGTGGGTCTTAGTCTTCTTTCGAAGGTTTACTGGGGAGATCCAACATGCCTAGCTCACAGCAACACCTAGTAAATGATCATAATAAATCTTATCAACATTGTCAACACCCCCATCAACCTGCTCATTCTTATCTGCTTCAATTGCCTGTTGAGGTGCTTAGAACTCTACCATTCGAATGTTTATCCACCGTGATATAGTCTTCTAGCTTTCTGGAGATATAATTGACATACAACATCGTGTAAGTTTAAGGTGTACAAAGTGTTGATTTGATCCACTTACACACTGCAAAGGGATTACCACTATAGGGTTAGCGAACAACTCCATCCTGTCACACAATTAACATTTCTTTTTCAAGGTGACAACATTTAAGATCTCTCTTAGCAACTTTCAAATATATAATACAGTATTATTAACTATATATCTGCCATGATTCATTGGTTTACCTCCGTGAGAGTCTGCCGAGAGAACGTTTAGCCCGAGGTGAAATGTTAGAGATGATTTGGGCCCACTTGTCCGTCTTTCTGATGAAGCAATCCAGGCTCAGAGGGGGTAGGTTACTTCCCCAAGGTTTAACTGCTTGGTGGCCGAGGAGTTTTGACAGCAGGGAGGGCAGACAGAACATCAAGCCCCCTATAAATAAATAAATGCAGAGAAGAGGAATAGCCGGTGTTCTGGGCCCATCAACCATCCTTCTGGAAAACATGGATTGAGCGTGTCTGAGCCCTCAAGGAAGGCACAGAGGTGTATACGCAAGGTTCGAGAGGGCCAGTCCCTGTGCCCTGGTAGAGAGAACAGTCACGTAAACAAGTGGTCCTAGGCACCTGCTGAAAACAGCCTATTGCAGGCCCAGAGTGGGCGAGATGAATCCTTCCTGGGGGATGGACGTTTTCACAGGAGCTGGCGGTGACCCCGGGCTTCAAGAAATTCACAAGATGAGGGGCACCTCGGTGGCTCAGTTGGTTAAACATCTGCCTTCGGCTCGGGTCACGATCTCAGGGTCCTGGGATCCAGTCCCGCATCGGGCTCCCTGCTCAGCCGGGGGTCTGCTTCTCCCTCTGCCCCTCGCCCTGGTCATGCTCTCGAGTGCTCTCTCTCTCTCTCAAATGAATAAATAAAATCTTAAAGAAAAAAAAAAGGAAATTCACAAGATGAGATTCAGAGGAAAAGGGTGGGAAGAATCATGTCTGGTTAAGGGATCAAGAGGGGTTTCACGAAGGGGATGGGATTCACCTGACACTGCAAAGATGGAATCAGATTTCCACATGATGCCACCACTAACTGACTCGCCCTCTTGGTAAGCCTGCCTTTCCCGAGAATTCTCTGCCTGGAATGCTGGGTGGTAAGCAGTGGGGAGCTACTGGCTTGGGCAGCTCCAACTGAATCCAGATGAGTCATGAAAACGTTTCTCTCGTTTGGTACTTTGCCTTAATGACAACCAAAGCGGTTCTATTAGTCAAGGGCTTTCCTTAGACCACAGCAGGCAAGGGCAGAAGAGGGTGTCCAGGGGGATGCCTGGGTGGCTCAGTTGGTTAAGCATCTGCCTTCGGCTCAGGTCATGATCCCGGGGTTCTGGGATCAAGCCCCGCATCGGGTTCCTTGCTCGGTGGGGAGCCTGCTTCTCCCTCTGCCTGGCGCTCTCTCTCTCTCTCTTTCACTCTCTCTCTCTGACAAATAAGTAGAATATTAAAAAAAAGAGTGACTGCCACGCAAATGTGCGTACCTTTGTTTCATTGAATTCACATCATGTCTGTGATTTCACAGCAACCTCGTTGGGGATATGTCAGCCCCCCATTTCATGGATGAGAATACCGAGGCTCAGAGGGATTAAGGTCTCTGAGCTAGAAAGTGGCAGAGCCAGGACTCAAACTCAGATCTGTGTGTCTCCGAACTCTGATAGGTCCCCCGCATGACGCTCCCTCTGGAGAATGGAACCTGCCCTGTGCCATGTCATGAAGGAGACGGAACAGCCTCCTTGAGGGTCAGGGAGCGCACAGCCGAGGTGAGTCCCCATCCCTCCGCATGAGGGGTTTGGGAACCATTCACCAGGGCAGCCAGAAACCAGTGCCGGCCTGGTCAGGTCCTGCTGGCCCAAGTCTCATGTCTTAGTGGTTCATCCATGCTGGGAACTAGAGCCCCGCCTGCCTAGAGCTGGCTCAGTGTTCAGGTCCTCAAGGGGAAGGGTGTCTGCCCCAGGAGGCGTCCTCCATTGGTGCTCCTTCCCGTTTGCTCCTGCTCAGTTCCTGGGTGGATGGCGATGAAGTCAGGGCTCCACTCAGGTCTTCTCTAGAGTGTTCTTGGCTCTTCCCTTCCCTGTACAAAGTGTCTTCGGCTGCCACAGGAGCGTCCCCATGAGCACGCCCAGCCGGGCAGTGAAGGCGTGTCTCCCAGGCCCAGTACCGCCTCGAAGGCCCACCTTCCCTCAGATGCCCTTTCCTTCTGGGGAAGCGCTTCTCTCTCTCCCAGACAAGCACTCCCTCTGCGGCTGCCACTGGACATAAAAGCTGTCCCTTTCCTTCTGTGTTGGGGTTTACCGCTTAATTCCTCTGTGCCTACTTACTCCTTGGCATATTTCCACCACACCCTGCTGTCCCCACCAAGCCCCTCACATCCTCTCTGGCACTGGTCCTACCTCGGTTCAGCCAACTTACCCATCGGCAGCCCCAGGACACCCAAGTTCCAGCTTGGTGACCATTGCATTAGTCAGGTGTCCTGACTGCAAGTGACAGAATCACTGGCTGGACACACTGAAAGCAAAATGGGATGGAATGGAATGGAATGAATGGAATAGAATGGAAGAGAAATTGGCTAGTACAACTGGGAGCTGCGGGGATGGGGACAAAACTGAATCCAGAGTTCAGAAATGCTAATAATTGATTTTCTCCCTCCTCTTCTCCCCACTGTCAGTGTGTACCTCATTCTTGCCTCTTGCAAATGGGCTCCTGTACAAGATAAAGAAAGGGCCTAGGATTCCCAAATCTCCGGCTTCCCAGTCGATCCAGAACAGTGGGAATGAAGCCAGCTGCCCGCTCCCAGTCCCTTACAGGGAAGAGCTCTGGTGGGCCAGGGGCCGTGGGGGGGAGGGGGCCTCACGTCTGACCCAGCCGCTGGGGTCAGGAGGATGGTGGGATGATTGGCCCAGCCTGGGTCTACTTGTGCTCACCTGTGAGGCTTGGGGGCTGGGATTGTCACCTCCATGAATCCTTCCGTTTCCAGGATGGAAATAGTCAAAGGAAAGAATAGTTTCCACATACCAGGGGAGAGCCCAGGAGAGGGAGCTGTGGGCATCAGGGTGCCCTTGAGCTAGCCCAGGGTGGTTTGAATAAGGGGAACCATCCCAGGAGCTGGAAGGAGAGACACGAGAAGGGTCCCAAGGCGGGGGCGGACAGAGCAGTGGTCTTCGCAGCAAGCAGGGAGCTGGAGGCCCCCCTGCCGGGAGCTTCCCAGCTTCCCCAGCAGGGAGATGCCAAGGGGCAAAAGCCAAAGTGAGAAGAAGAGACAGAGGAATCTGAGGAATGCAGAGGCTGCTGGGTGGCTCTGTAGGAGGGGCTGGGCAGAGGGCAGGGGTACCTGGCTGCTCACCAGGTCAGCCCCTTGTCTGCCCCCACCTCCTCGGGGCAGTGTGGGAAGAGCCCTGGCTGGTCAGGAGGCCCAGGATCGCATCCTGTCGGTACCATCAACTGACTCTGGGCCCTAGGCCATCACCAGCCTCAGTTTCCCCACCAGTGAAATGGGGGTTTGGGATGGAAGCAGCCTCAGCCTCCCCTAGAGTCAGCCCCAGCTCCTCCCATCTCCCCGGGGAGTGAGAACACCCCAGAAGGTCCTCACAACCCAGGAATGTGCCCCCGGCCTCGGCCTCCCCTCAGCTCCTGCCCAAGGAAGCTGGGGGAGTGGTTGGCAGGGTAGCTAAAGGTCCCCTCACCTCCCCCTCTTCTCCCTGAACCATTTCTCCTTCCCCCTTTCTTTCCTCTTTTGGCTGCAAAGCATATACAGATGTGGGGCTGTCGGCCACAATCAGGGGGCTCAGGTGAGGAATGGGGCCTGGCAGCCCTTGGCTTGTACTCGTTTGCCTGAGTGCAATTTCCCCATAATTACACTTCCTAACTTTTCAGCATCTGTGAAAGATCATCTTCTGACACAGCGGAGTCAGGCTCGCGCCGGCCAGGAGGCGAGGCCCTTCGTTCAGAATCATTTTCAACAGGCAGAGAAAACACATTCGTTCTTTCCTTTCCGGCATGTACAACGTTCCCAGGAGACCAGCCCAGGGGCCTACCGGTGGCTCCGAGCGGCCCGAGTCCCGGCGCCTGCCATCCCGGCCACAGGCCTCAGCTGCCTCAGGCCTCAGGCCTCAGGCCTCAGCTGCTCCCCCACTCGAATTCCGTCACGGGGACATGTGGAGGCCCACCTACGCCCCCACCCCCAGCTCATGGTCAAACCATCCCCCACCCATGTTCTCTGCCGTCGCCTTGTCACCCACAACCACCCTGTCACCCACAGCAGCACCCCTACCCAGATGCCCCCGTAACTGCTCTTTGCTGTCCCCTCGGAGCAGCGCCGAGTCCCGTCCGCACCGTCCCACACGTGCCCCGCATGGCGTCCAACCCCACCGCCCCACAGCCTGGAAGCCCATTCCTCTTCCACTCGGGGGGCCAGCAGAGAGGTGGTGCAGGGTGACACCAGACTAGAGATCCCATGCCACCTCTCCCAGGATCTCAAATGAAGACTTGGGTTGACAGAGTGGGGGACCAGGAGGAGAGACAGAGAGAAGTGAGGCGCATGGACACTCTGGGAAGGAAGGAACCACCGGGGACCTTGTAAATGCATTGGAGATGTGGCCAAGGCCTCAGGCCATGAGCAACAGCTCAAGGGACGGTAATGAATGCAGCGTGCGCAGAGGACTTCGTGGGGACGAGGCCCCATATACTCTAATCTCCCCACCTGGGGCCTGCTGGCCCGGGGCTGGGGACCCCATCCCATGCCCCCAGAGTCAGTAGACTGTGAGCCAGGGAAGGCACTCCCCCTCTGCTGGAAACCAAATCCCCCTGGGGCGAGTCATGCCCGGATCCTCAGACAGGGCCTCCCTGCTCTTGCAGGTCTGTAGGAAGTATTCCTGCTTCCAAGACTAAGAATCTGCAAGGAGCCTGGGTGTGGGGTGTGGTTTCAAGCAAGCTTTTCCTTTTGTCCACTGAGACAGATATGAGGCATATGTATCCTATCCTGAGCTCATGGCAGACGTTCCAAATCAATCACGGACACAGAGAGGTTAAGTAGTTTAGCAAAGGTCACACAGCTGATATGAGAGGAGCCAACTCTTGAGCCTGGGCAGTCTGAATTCAGTCCTTGGTCTTTTAACCATTACGCTATATTGTCCCATATGAGCTCTGGCCCTTGGCCTCAGAGGGGCCCCCTGCAGCCTGTACAGCTCCCCAGCAGAACAAGAGATGAAAGCAAATCCCTCTGAGAGGAGGTAGCAGAAAGCAGGACTAAATGGGGGGGTTGGTGCTGACATGAATCCAAAGTCAGTCTCTGCTGCCTACTGGCTACCAGGTTCAGGATGGGGGGGTTGGTTTGGGACAGGCGACATAACCCTTTGGAGCCCATTTCTTCCACTATAAAATGAAGACAATAATAAGTCTTTTAGAAAAGTTCATAAAGCCCCAGATTGTAAACGATACAGGGTGCCGTCTTCTTTATCTAAGAAGCAGAGTCCAGGCGGTGTCGTTCACAATGGTCAAAGGGTAGAAGCAACCGAGTGTCAATCAACAGAGGAATAGATAAACAAAATGTGGAATATCCATACAATGGAATATTATTCAGCTTTAAAAAGGAAGGAAACTCCTTGGATTAAACCCTGAAAACATGATGCTTAGTGAAATTAGTCAGTCATAAAAGACTGATACCGTGTGAGCCCATGAGTTTGGGGTACCTGGAGTAGTCGTCAGTTCAAAGAGACGGAAGGTAGAATGACGCTTGCCAGGGGCTGGTGGGGAGGGGAAATGAGGAGTTGTTTAGTGGGTATAGGGTTTCAGATTTGCAAGATGAAAAAGTTCCGGAGATCTGTTTTACAACAATGTGAATATGCTTAGCACTCCTGAAGTATATACTTAAAAATGGTCAATTTTGTGTTACGCATATTTTACCACAATTTTCAAAAAAAGCCAAGTCCTGCAACAGTTGGGTGGTGTGGGTGAACAGAAGAGGGAGTGGTCTCTGCTGGGGAGGGTTCGAGAACATCTGAAAGGAGCTGGCATCTGAGATGAGGTTTTGACAAGGCCACCTGGGATGGGGGAGGTCTGAGACGAAGACAAGCCCATCATCAACTGTCCAAGAAACAGTCCCTCAGTCCCTACCTGACCCCTGACCCCCACTTGGCTCAAAGGGGAGGACTGGGGAGGGGCGCATGCTGGAGGGAGGAGGGGGCAGCAAGCAGGCTCGCAGGAGGCCAGGGCCGCACTGAGGCCTCAGTGAGCCCCCGGGCTGGCCTTCCAGGCACCCCTTACCTTGGAGAGCCTGTTCTCGGGGCAGGTACCAATCCCACCAAGGGGCAGTTCGCATTCTGGGAGCATCTGCAGTGCATCAAGCCAGGCAGAACACTGAGGGGAGAGGGAGAGAAACCAGAGACCGTAGACCCCTCCCGGCCCCCAACACAACAAGGCTTGATAACACGATGGGTTCTGGAGAATTGCAGAAACCCTCATGGGCACTGTGCGCAGCACAGAGAGGCTCAGCGTGAGTCTGGGAATCAGCCGCATCCTCGCTCCTGTTCTGTTGTGTTCCGTCCTGGGGGATCCTGTCAGTCTGATGAAATCTTATCTTTCAAGGCCTGCATTATCCCATTCATTTGGTGAATTCCCTGAGGTCCTCTCTTTGCCCCACCCCAGGGAGGGGAGCCCCTGGCCTTGCCGCTCCTGTCCCCTACACCGGCTCACAGGGCTTGTCCTGGGTGCAAATCCCGGCTCTGCCACCTACGAATTCTGTGGCCTTTTTGTGCCTCAGCTTCCTTATCTGTAAAAGTTATTTAAGAGTACCTGATTCATGGGACTGGGAAGCGCTTCCAACCATGCCTGGCACATGGTGAGCGCTCCAAAACTCTGAGCCGTTCTTATCTTTGTCACTATTCCGTCCTCTTCTGTCCTCCTTCTCTTCTTGTTCGCCCTGTTTATCTGACCTGAGTAAAAACACACATATTTACTTTTTTTCCATGCACAAAGGATGCCCACTCAGAACAGGCAGCTGAGCTGGATGCCTGCCTTCAGCAGGGTCACTGCCAAGTCCAATAAGCGTCCTCAGACACTCACGGTTGAACTCATAGGGCACACTTGCAGCCCCGATTTGCACCTCTCTTGCGCGTCCTCTTTGGGAGAAATGCTACTCCTAAGGACACAGAAACCTGAGTGACTTGCTTGCTGCAGAGCCCGGGCTGCATGCTTTCCCACCCAGATGCAGCGATAGCTAGAGGATCGCAGCCAAAGGCCACTGAAAGGGGCTCCTCCCCCTCTGTCCAGCACTGTGCTCCCCGGGAGCGGGAGCAGCAACCACGAGAGAAGAGCCGAGGGGCGGGGGCTTGGCCGAGTGAGCGGGCAAGCAGAGAGACCTCAGCGTGTCCATTCATTGCCCTCCTGGGGGCATCGCCTGCTCTGACCCAGAGCTTGGGCAAAGGCACTGAGCTTGCCCCCGGGGCTGTGGTGACAGGCAGTGTCGGCTAAAGGCATCATGTTCTCCCACGAAAGAGTGAGCGAGGGCCAGGGGCAACATCTGGCTGGGACTCTGAAAGGCCTCCCTGGCACGGAGGGCTGGGAAGCCCAGGGCTGCCCTGACGTGCCCTCCCTCCTAACACCCCACATCCCTGGCCTCGCCGTGGTGCTTGCCGGAAACCCAGACCTCTCGGCAGCCCTGCGGGCACCCCGCAGCAGAACAAATGGGGCTGGGCATCTGTATTTTTAACACATTTCCCACTTGGGAGCTGCCTGCTCAGAGGAGTTCCCGTCACTCGTTGGAGCAAGGGCAGGATTGCTCAGTGCAGTCAACTGGCCAAAACATGGCCATCCCGGCTTTAGGAGCTGGCATGGTCATCTGGGACATGCCCCCTCCCATCACATACCACCTGGGTGACCTTGGGCAAGTCTCTCCTCTCTGGGCCTCGGCGTCCACATCTGCAGAAGGGCTCCTTCCTACCGGGACCTTCTCACCGATGAACATCCCCACCCCTTGCCAGGGAGCCGGGGGGACCACAACTGAGAAGCAGCCATGCAACCCAAGGCCCCAGCTCCAGCCGAATGTGTATTCCAGTTGGCAGGAGGGACAGGACAAAAGGAAAGGGGTGACAATTGTCAGACAGCAAGATCCACCAGGAGTAAATTTAAAAAATTTAAAAAATGGTATGATAGAAAGGCAGGAACATCCGTGGTATTCAGGGGACCCAGCAAAAGTACAAATGGGGGCCCAGCCCACACCCCCTCTCTTCTCCCCGGTCTCCGCCCTGCAGCTGGAGGGGTTTCACGGGCAGTGTGGACACATAAAAGCTCTGTCCATCTCTCTGCCACCCACACCACACAACACCACCCAGCCGCCATGGCCACCCCTCGGGCCAACGCCTCAGGTTGCTCACACATGCACCGCGATGTCCCCCCTTGGAGGATAGGCCAGGGGAAGAGGTCCCCATGCCCAGAAGCAGGCTCAAGATGTTTGGACAGGGCATTGAAGGGTTCTCAGAGCCCTGAGTGTGGTCTGGACAGGAGGATTCGTTCTCCAGGTAGGCGCATCACCTTGGCCCACAGACCCCACACCTCATGAGTGTGTAGAGAGGGCCCCCTCTACAGCAGGTCTGGGGGCTGGTCCTAGAGGCAGCCGCAGGGCAGGGGTGCTGATTCGGTGTAGGCAATGAGGGAAGACCAGGGAGAGAGGAGCAACCTGTCCTGACGGCCCTGGGAAAAAGCATTCTAGGCAGTGAGAGCTGCTCCTCCAGCCATCCCGGCCCACGGCCCATGCCTCCAGGCCCACCCTTTGCCCCAGGTGGGCGCGGAGGGGCCCCGAGAGGCCACCTGGAAGCAATCTTCCCCAGCCTGCTCCCTAAAAGTGAAAGCCACTGCTTTGATAGTCTGCAAATTGCCTTTCTTTCTCCCTTCCTTCCAGGGAGGGTGGCTGCTGAAGTCTGGGAGGGGCATGAGGGAGGAAATCAGCCAAAAGCAAGCAGCCTTGGCTTCTCCAGCATCAGAAGAGCAGTCCTAGGGGCCTATGGGGTTGGCTCTGCCCCCCACTGCCACCCAGTTTTCTCTACTACTGAGCACAGAATCTCTTGAAGCCCAGGCAAGGGGTCAACTCCTCTAGCCTGAATGCCCTTTCTGACCTTTGCCCTGTCATGTTCCCTCTCTGGGCCTCTGCCCTTCAGCTCCCGAAGAGGAGAAATTCAAACGATCCAACTTCCACCTTCCTAACAATGTTTCAGGCTTCCATCCTGTCCCTGTCTCCTCCAAGCACATTTCACAGACTTCTTTGGTGAACACCCAAATTAAACTCAATTATTACTCACGTGGCCCCACGTTCTCTAGCCTTTTCCAAAGCGTCTTCAAATGCTTCAGCATTCCTCCCATCAAGAGGTGGGGACTATGGCCCCTCCCCCGGAATCTGGGCCAAGCTTAGCCTCTGACCGACCCCTAGACTGTGGTGGACACGACACTTGGTGACCTCCGAGGGTGCATCAGAGGAGGCCACGTTGCTTCTCCTGGGTTCACTAAATACTCAAGCCAAAGCCCTGGGTCCCATGCCAGGTGTTCGGCCACAGTGAGGCTGCCCAACCTGGAGAGAGCACTCGGAGAGGCCGGAGATTTCTAGAAGAAACAGATACCTGGCCAGCTCCCACCCAGCTCGTCCAGCCCCTCACCACGGCAACTCCAGCCACCATCTGTCTGGAACCAGGAGAGGCCCCCAGCGGGAACGACCCCACAAAGCCCTTCTTGCACTCCTGACCTACAGAAACTTCTAGAGATCTTGAACGGATCGTGCAGAGCTGCAGGGAGGTCTGTTTTGCAGTAATAGTAACTGAAACAGCCATGGTGCCCTGTACCGCCTGGGCTGGACTTGCTCTCTTTGTCCCCCAGATCCCCCTCCACTCCTCTCCTGTCTGTCTGTCCGTCCCCTGGAGGCCATCTCCCCTCCCTCCATCTTCTGTGTGAACTGTGTCATTGGGCTCCTCAGGCTTCTGGCTTCGGGGGGCCTTAGCTGATGGGGGGTGACTGTGAGGAGAACGGGTTGAGGCGTTTACCCCGACTTCCTTCTTGCCAAGTCCCAGTGCTCAGCCGAGCCCCTCTGCCAAAGGCCACAGCTCCTGTCAGGCTCCCCTCGCTGGACTGCTGACTTTTTAGGTTCTAGTAACTGCCCCCTCCCGTTAGCGCTCCAGGCCCGGGGGGTAACACCCTCCTCCTCCCCACCCCTGGGCTTCCCTGTCCCTTTACTGTTCCCTTAACACTGACCGTGCCTTTATAAAGAGCCCTTTGTTAAACTCTCCTCTATTAACCTGCCCAACAGTATCCCCTGATTCCCACCAGGGCCTCAACTGACGGCTGATGGCAGCCCAGATAATAGCTCTGCTCAATCACACGCCCCACCCCGCTACCCTACACTGTCCTGACTGGAGGCCACATGCCCATGTCTACCCATTCATTTATTCGACAGACATTTCTTCACCACCTGCCAGGTAGTCAAGGGGTCAAGGACAGGACAGTAAACAGGACAGACCATGTGCTAGTGTGGGGGGAGGGGCAGGGGGACACAGGTGGTAAACAGGTGAATAACTGTGAGATGATTTCAGATAGTATGAGTGTATGAAGAAGATAAAGCGGGTCATGGGTGGAGAAGGACACACAGCCTCAGACACCCTGCATCGGAGACCCATATCTGGGGTGCAGTTCATATGGAGTATCTGCCAGTATTGGAAGAGCTGCCCCCGCAAACCAGATGGCACGGTTTTGGGCACACCACAGCCTTTCGCGACCACTCCCAGATCAGTCCGTTGAAAGAACAGAGCAAGAAATAAAGCTCACCGTCATTTACATCGGTGAACTTCCCAAAAGGTTTTCACAGGTTGAAACCAAGCCAGGGTAACAAGGCCTGCGGCTGGATGGAGCTCCAATATGGATAAAACCAAAATGGCGGAAGTCGTCTTTAACATTCATCTAGAATCCACATCGGACACCCACCCTGCAACCCTCGCACAGTCAGCTCTGACGTGGGTTCCCCTCGCCTTGGGAAGATGATGGAGAAGGCCAGAGAGGGGGTCTCGGGAAGTGGCCAAATCTCTCTCAGCAAAGAACAGAGGCGCCAGGCAAGGCCTCTGAGGCCAGAGCTCCCTTCTCTCCTCAGAAGCTGAGGGGCAGTTCCCATGACACCCTCCCTGGCCTGCACCCCAGCTGGGCACACACAATACAGCCGCTTGTTTGAGACCCCAGCGAGGCCATAGGCCTTCCTTGCCCTGAGATGGGCTGGAATGAGCAAAAGCTCTGGGCCACTTCCCCAGCTCTGGGGAGCTTGCTTCCAGCATTTCTGGACGTGGTTCCTCCACTTCCTGACACTTTCTTGGTCCTATCAGAAGTGTTCCAATGCTTCTTCCCACCTGGAATTCTCACCCTCTTCTCTCTGGTGCTTCAAATCCTAGAATACTAGGGTCAGTAAAGATGCCAAAGCAGCCACCACTCTCACTTTACGGCTGAGGAAGATGAGGCCCAGGGAGGAGGTTGTGTTGGCCAAGCTCCCAAGGTTATTGTGAGAACCCCATCAGTTTGGCCGTAGGTGTGCCCATCTTATTCTCTACTTGCTCTTGTGCGTGAGTTCAGCCCCCCAGTGAGAGTGGGGCTCTGATTTGCTTCTCTCGTCTCCGTCAAATTCCCAGCCGAAGCCCGGTACACACCAGCTCCTGGGTAAAGGCTTCTGGCTTGGTTACTTCATTAATGGGCAGCGTCCTTGGCTTTCCCCAACTGAACTGTCCTCCCACCCAACCCCCTGACCTAGGGGGAAGGAGAGAATTTTCAACTGCAGAGCTGAAGCAAACACAGAGAATCTCAGATGTTCCACGCTGTGTCCAGTTCATTTCAATTCCCAGCATTCTGAGGGAGGGAGTGGGTAGGTGGGCAGTACAATGTCCCATGTGGTCAGAGGGGCTGCCCCAGGGGTCCCCGCTCTTGAAGAAGTGCCTCTGTGGCGAGCCCTCGAAGGTTGGCTCTAGGGCTGGATTTGGGTAGAGCCCAAAGCCTGGGAGAACCCGGTGCCCATGATTACAGCATACAAGTGCCCACATTGAACCCTTCCTCCTTTGCCCAGAGCCCCGACTCTAACCCCAGCCTCTCCCCGACCCTGCCACTGACCAGAAGAGAAAGGTGAAGGGACAAGGGGCTGGGATTCTAGTCTACAATGAGCTGCCTGAGCCCTCCTGTTTTCACAGGGCTTTTCTGCTGTGATTTTCAGAGTGTTCTCATTTTTTAGCTTCTTTCTTTGGTTCCTTTCTGGTTGGTTTGCAAATGGTGTATACAGTGATGTCAGTCCAGCTTGTCCCAGCAGAGCCCCCTCCTTGGTTCTTGGCTCCTTTGCCCACTCCCCTGGGTGACCCGTTGCCCAGCTGACTGCTGCCCCCGGGGGGTAGGGAGACAAAGGCCCCCTCTTTAGACCAGGCCATGACCTGTGCTCACTGGAGCTTTTACGCATCTCTGCCATTCCTGCCTTTATCAGATTAGCTTTAATTAGACAAATGAAAATCACATGGAGCAGAGGGACAGGAAGTCCTGTGCTTTCAGGAGCGCCTTTCAACAAAAGGATGGGGCTGGGCAGCCGTTAGGGAAGGAGAGGGACAGTTGGTGGAGATCCATTCGTGCCTGTGTGAGCAAATGAGTGCCTTCCACAAAGAAGGGTCCAGGCAGCTACCTGAAAAAGCACAAAGTGCTCTCACTCACTTGGAAGGAACTTTGGAATCTTTCTATCAAGAAAAGCTGGAGCATTTTGTGCACCACAGACCAGACCCGTTTGGAAATCTGCCAAAGGCTCTCAGAGCAGTGCTGTCCAATAGATATACGATGGGAGTCACAATTACGAGTCACATATACAATTTAAAATTTTTGAGTGGCCCCATTAAAAAAATTCAAAAGAAACTAATTTACTTTAATAATTATTTTAATTTTATTTAACTGAATATATCCAAAATATTATCATTTCAATGCATGATCAATAAAAAAATTTTAATGAGATATTTAACATTCTTTTTTCCTACTAAGTCTTCCGCATCTGCTGTGGATCTTACACTTAGGGCCCATCTAATTTGGACTAAGCACATTTCCAGGGCTCAGTAGGCGCAAGTGGCTGCTGGCTGCCATATTTAGGGTGACCAGTGTCCCGGTTTGCCGGGGACAGTCCTGGCTTCAGCACGGACAGTCCTGGTTCCTGGGAAACCCCTAGGTCTGGGCAAACCTGAACGGTTGGTTGTCCTAGATTGGGTAGCCTGGCTTTAGACCACAGCTTCTCTGCAGAACAATGCACAGACACCAGCTGTCCTGCAATTTAAAGAAGTTTTGCCTCCACTCACGACTTTTAGTTGGGGAAGCCCTGATCCCACTTTACGGATAAAGAAAGGGCGACACAGAAAGGGGAAGGGACTCGCCCAAGGTCACACGGTAACTTGGCAGTTAGAGCCGTAACTAGAACGCAGGCTTCCTGATCTCGGGATGCGCTGTGCCAGCCCATGGGAGGTGCCTGCCAAGAGCATGGGGGGGTTCCAGAGTGCAGACAGCACTGACCAGGGTGGACCTGGTCCCGGCAGCTCTGCAGTCCTTTCGGATAAGCAGGCAGTCCCTCTGCCACGAAGCGGGACTATCGGCTGTCTGTCCCACACAGGGCAGCAGAGGTAAAACCAAGGGCAGTGTTTCCCAAAGAGGGCATACACCCCACTCGTGGCAGGTGAGGTGCCTTCATGGTTAGTGACTTTGACCCCCACAGTGAGCAGTTTGGCTCTTTCCAGAATTCTCTTTCTCACCTTCTGATTAGTCAAGGAGAAAGTCTTGGTGGGGGGGTTAGGATGTGTCACCAACACTTGCTGGTTCCTCTTTAAAGAGAGCCCAGCCTCAGGCTAGGAGAAATCACCCATATGCTTAAGATCTATTTTAACTTTTTATTATATTATTTTTAAAAAGATTTTATTTATTTATTTGAGAGAGAGTGAGCGAGAGAGAGAGAGCACAAGTGGAGGGGGTAGGGCGGGGAAGGGCAGAGGGAGAGGGAAAAGCAGATTCCCCTGCTGAGCAGGGAGCTGGACACGGGACTCGATCCCAGGACCCTGGGATCATGACCTGAGCCGAAGGCAGACACTTAACCGACTGAGCCACCCAGGCGCCCCCCAGGTACTGTTTTAAATGCTTTATATGTATCATGTCATTTAACATAGCCAACAGGTCTCTGAGGTAAGTCCTAATATAATTATCCCATTTTACAGATGAGGAAAGTAACACACATTTTAAAAGTTTAGAAGCATTGATCTAGAATTTTTTACATACACACACCGAATCGTTCGTAGTTTACAAACATGTAGGCATATTATACCTAGCAACCTTAAAACCCAAATCAGACTACACAAAACAAATGAGGACCCAACAAGCAATGTTGCCATTTAGGGGGCCTCAAAATCACTGTAAGTTGGGGCATCCAGACCTCCACTGCTGGCCCTCCCAAGCTCTGCTTTGACTGAGAGGGGCACTGCCATGCTCTGCGTGTCCTGGCTCGGAGGGCAGAAGCTCTCATCCTTGGGGAGAGTGGGCAGGTGTAAAGGAGAAGTGAAAGCCTCTTGGCCTGGAGCCCCGGGTCCAAGATCTCCCAGGATCTACTCTCAATCCCCTAATTGCCCAGGAAGCTAAAGGGCTTCAGGGCCATCCTGGTTAACTAGGATTCCTGATTGAATCATAGGTGTTCGACCTGGAAGGGGCTGCAGACATTCCTCCCATTTGATGGAGGACAACAGAGTGGCCAGTGAGGGGAGGGGAAGTGTCCAAGGTCATTGTACCGGTGAGGGTGGAGGCAGACCCTACCCACCCACATGGAAGCAAAGGGCGGCCTCACCTGCCTAAGATCAAGGCCAGATTTCAGCAAGTGTTTGCTGAGTAAGTGGATAATCTAGGTGTCTGACCTAGCTCTCACTTCCCCGCCATTATCCTCTGCCCCTTCCTAAAGTAGAGGATACAAAATGTTAGCGGCACCAAGGGCTCTTAGTAAATGCACATTCCTGGGGCCACTTCTGGAGATTCTGAATCAGGAGGCTTGGAGAGGAGCCCGGAAATTTGAATTTCAGACAGTGCTTCCCCTCCTCCCAGGCCACGCAAGCTTCTGGACGGATACAAAGCTGATGCCGAGGCAGGTGTTTTGACCAGTGTGTAGCTTCCTCTGCTGCCCCGGCTGCACAGCGCCCCCTGGCTGAGAGTCCTGGCATTGTTCAGAAACGTGGGGGCTCTGCCCTCCTCTGGGGCCATTCACCTAGCCAGGGGGTTGGGCAGATGGACGGGCCTGGTTCCCCTCAGCCTCTCCCCCACCAGGGCCCACCGGGCTTAGTCTGGGAGAGCTGATGAATGTCCATTACCACAGCAGGCCCCATAAAAAGGATTATGGGGTGTTGTTGAGTTTACAAGCCTGTTCTTATAAAGCTGCCAGACTTGGGGTGGCCATAGCCCCTATAGAAGAAGGACGAAAAAGAATTTTCCCCCTGCCTAGTGCCACACACCCAGTCATTTTCATGGGAACTGTGGTGGCCTGATTACAAGAGCACTGGACCGTGAATCAGAAGACCCTGATCAAGTGGACAGACTGCAGCTCACAGCTGACCCACTGGACCTTTCTGGGCCTCTGCTTTCCCATCTGTGAAGTGGGCCTTTCTCTCACCTCCCAAAGGTGGTTGTGAGGATGACTCAGGCGAAGCCTTTGGCCCACATGGAGAATCTGAGCACCAAGGGTGTCTCTCTTTGGCAAAGTTGGGGAAGAGAGGGGTGCTGGCGCCCTCGGCTCCCATCACTGCTCTGGCCCCTGTGGGTGACGAGTGTCACGCCGGGGCCAGAGTAGCAGCCCAGGAGGAGCGAGAGGTCCAGCGGCAGCCCCAGAGACCCCCAGCCTCTTCGGCACCTGGCAGGCTGGCTTCCTGGCTGCCCTCACCCGTCTTCCGGCCTGGTTTGTGCCTGGTGAGAAGTGCCAGGCTAGTGTGGGCTGCTGGCCCTGCCCCGGGGCCGGGCTGGGGTCCCAGGAGCGCCCTGCTGATGCTTGATCTTCAGCACACTTTCCCCCGTTGGCCTCCAAACCTGGATTGTCTGTGTCAGGCCCTTTCAACATGATCAAACACAGAGTCCAGAGCTGGAGCAGAGCTTGGGAAGTGTGAGGCGCAACTGGCGTTTGGCAGGAGCACTGTCGCTGTCAGTAACCAGGCAGCCCCAGAGCGGGGGGACCCAGCCGCTGCTCCCCGCGGAGCTCGGTTAACATTTCCCACCCACGCGCGCACACCAGACGGGGTTTGAATCTTGTCGGCAAGAGGCCAGAGAAGCAATCTGCTAGAGGTGCCAGCAAGGGGGTGGCGACAGGGGCCAGAGCCTCGGAGCGGGGGTGCGGTCAGGGCCACGAGGACCGTGGCCCAGGTCATCAGGGCCCTAAAACGAATGGGAACCGTAAAGACCGGTGAGCAGGCATGGTGTTGAGTGAGCACTCTGCACTGTGCTCTGGAGCAGGCCACCAAAGCGCCGCCCCTTCCACAGACGAGGACACGGATGAGACGCAGGCTAACGACCTGCCCAAGGGTGCAGAGCTGGGCAGTGGGGACGCCAGGACTCAAGCCCGGCGGTGAGGCCTCTTAGGAACATGCCCTGCTAGCCCAATGGGGGAACATCTCCAGAGTGGAGAGCAGGAGGTGGGGCGGGGGGAGAAAGCCCAGAACACCTTCCTTGTTTTTTTGCCCCCATGCCAAGTTCTGTCCCTGGCAGGTGTGGGCCCCTCTGCCCATCCCGAAAGTGTCTCCCTGTCCTTCTACCTCCGCCCAGGACTTCCACAGGCACAACCTGGACGAGATCAGTTGTGCACAAACTTAAAACCACTGTTTTTAGTAAATACAAACTAAAATAATCACTCTCCGTAACAGGCTTTGGCTCGTAACATATTCTTTGGGCAAGTGGCTTCACCACTCTGTGTGCCTTGGGTTGTCCCTAGCAAAAGGGGATAAACAGTGACTCCTATCCCGTGGGGTCACATGATGGCAGCCCCGCACCTGGCACGTGGGCGATAGTGAGAACTGCCATTGTACTCGTAGGCAGGCAAGGAGCAGTGTGGACGGGCCGGGTTCCAGAAGCATCTAGGAGCACAACACCAAGGGGATAAATCCGTGGAATCTTGCCTCTGTGAGGATGCCCATAGCTCGGTGGCCAGGATAATGGGGGACTCTGGTCAAAAACCCTGCGGGAGGAAGCAGGGGTTTGCAAGAGGAGGCTGGGGTCAGGCAGGGCCCCACTTTAGCAGGAGCCTGAGGAAGGAGCAGGGTGCCCAGGCAGAGGTATCAAGGGCTAAAGCCCAAGTTATGGCAATTCTGGCATCTTCTCTCCTTCCTCACCTCAAGCAATGTCCAGACCTCACTCAGGGGTAGCCTCACTTGCTGAAGGGGCCAAAGCCTCTAGAAGGCCTGGTGCTGCTCAGAGGCTGGAGGGGAGGTGGTGATGGGCCTAGCCGAGGTCCCCCGAATTCAGTGGTGTGCTGGACCCACACCCACTCATACAAACTTGCTCCAAGTGGCGAACCTCACGGTTACATTGTCAGGAATCTCGCCAGCCGTCATTAAAAATTAAATGACACAAACATACAGTTAAATACATTATAGTCGTACAAAGGTAATAAATAATCAAAGCTCATCATTTCCTAAGCATTTTGGTACATTTTTAACTGTTACGAGTGCGCATGAGATCACTGAGATCTATGGCGCGTGCGTGGGGGGGGGGGTACCCCCGCCCCCCCCCCCGTGGCCCACAGCCGCAAACATCTTCCCAGCTCTGCCTTCCAGAATACCGCCTTGGAAGCAGGAAACTGGCCTTGGGGTAGTCCTTCCACCTGGAAAATCAGCAACCCCTCCAAATCAGGGGCTGGTTGTTAAACATTTAGGAGTACACCGCTGCCCCCCAGGGCGCTGGAGAGCCCACCCCCAACAGAGGGATGCGAGGCCACTCTTCCCTCGTGGGATTTTCGTCCACCCCCAGACCTCCAGGACTTACTTTAGAACAACTGAGGAGTCTCCGGAATTGATTGGACCCATTGTTCCCCCTCCAGCCGGTGGGCTCCGCCCCCCATTGTCCGCGGCCCCTCCCAGCTGCTCAGAGGCTCCTCCAAGACTGGAGCTGGGAGGGGGCTTCGCGGTCAGAGCCTTGGACGGTGGCCGTGTCTATTGTGAGCTCCCGAGGATCTCGGGGTTTCCTTGTCCCTGGGCCTCAGAACCCACTGGGGAGCGGCCTGTTTATGGTAAATGATGCCTGTTTGCTTTGATTTCTAGTTCAGCCCCCAGGGCTACTTCTGTGTCCCCATAAATTAAAGACTGCTTGTATTTGGGGGAAATTAAGCAATCCTGTGAGGCCCTGGGAACGTGGAGGCCTTCAGAGAGAGCAGCCATGCTGTGTATCAAGTCCACACCGAGGCCGGACCCTCTGGCTGGTGTCACTGGACTTGGGGACCAGGGTGACACCGCATGTGCTCTAGACCCACATACTGGTTAGAAAAGAAAATAACAACAAAGCTCCATCCCCATTGGCTTTTCCCTTTCCATTTCCAGTCTTTGCTTAAACTCTTCCTCTTGCCTAGGGGGTTAATTTCTGGGCCCTCTATTCTATTCCATTGGTCTATATGTCTGTCTGTATGCCAACACCACACTGTTTTAATTACTGTACCTGTATAGCAGGTTTTGAAATCAGGAAGTGTGCGCCCTCCAGTTTTGTTCTTTTTCAAGATTATTTTGGCCATCTGGGGTCCTACCCCTTCGTGATTTTATTGCGTATGTCAATTCAACAAATACCGATTAAGTCCTCACTCTTCACCGTGTTCTAGGCCCTGGGGATTGGACATGTCGAGTCCTAAGCTCTGGTGTGGTAGAGTTATGCTCTGGGGCAATGTCAGAGACAGGGAGGGCCCAAAGCACAGCATCTCCATTTCACAGATCAACACACAGAGGCTCAGAAAAGTAAAGGAACTTGCTGCCAAGTCACAAAGCTGGTGTCAATGGAGTCTGAAATTTCCAGCTTTCTGACTCCCTCTGCCACCCCAACCAGCTTCTCTAGTCCTCTATCCCCAGACGGTGGTGGAAGGAGGAGGGAGAGAACTGGGTAGGGCTGCTACGCCCTGGGACTCTGAAGGGGCCGTCTGAATGCCTGGAG
>NC_138379.1:14888577-14954061 GCF_054177405.1 Leptonychotes weddellii
TTCAACACCTCTGTGAAGGACATGCCATTATTACTCCTTTTCTCAGAAGCAGCAGCTAAGATTCGGTGAGGGTAAGTCCATCCGCCAAGGTCCCACAGCTGGTGTGGTGGAACCAGATCTCGAGGCCAGTTCTGTCTGTCTTCCCAGCCGACCGTTCTCCCACGTGGCCCCAGGACACTGTCCTGGACTGTGTCTCCTCTCATCCATCCCTGCACCGACAAACAGAGCCCTGGGGATCCTAGGGCAGGTAACACAAAGACGGCCACCCTCCCTGACCTCATCTGAGCCACACCAGCCACTTTGCTTCCCAGCTCCCTGTGCTCGGGCCTGGACTCTGTCAAGCCCCCAGGAGGCTGGCCAGCAAGGCCCTGCATACCTGTAGGCAATTAGGCAAGTCCCCTAGGGGTGTGTGACTCATCCCCCAGCTATGTGGGGACCCTGCAGGGAGGCCAAGGATGGACCCCTCCTGCCTGTCCACTCTAATTTGAGGTGGTATTCTCCAAAGCCCCCATAGTTCCCAGGCTTGGCATGGTTCCAGGAGAAGAAGAGAGAAATGGACATTGCGCCATCAGCGGGAAGCATGCTACCCATACCCTTTCCTCGTTGGGTCCCTTTACTGGTCCTGTGAGCCTCAGTGTCCCCATGAAATGGGAACATTTGCACCCACCCCATTGGGAATGTCCAGAGGCTCCAAGGACAGGCACATGAGGATGCTTTGTGCTGTGTCCTCCAGGTACTCAACGATCAGCGTTACTAACAAAAAGTAAATGACGTTTCCACTAATAGCATTAACTAGAGAGGTTTCTGGATGGAGTAAAAAGAAAAAAAAAAAAAACCCATAAGCTTTGGAAGCCAACGGTGCAGGTTTGCACTGGGCTGTGCCCTTCGCTGACTAGGTGTTTCTTAGGCTGCAGACTCAGTTTCCTCATCTGTAAAATGGGCTTAATAATCTCTGCCTTTCAGGATTGTTCTGATTCAATGACATAATAATATTTGTGATCTATTTCAATAAAATAACATATTTTAATGAAAAGGTGCCTGGGACGCCACCCTGGTCAGTAACTAGCCTTACATTTGTCCACTCGTTGGTTTCATTTTTGAGCTGTCCTTTTGAGGACATGAAAGCCCAGAAAGTTAAGTATCTTGTCCCAGGTCCCACAGCTGGGGAGCAGCTGAGTCGGAGGATTTGACCCTAGAGCCCGGGCTGCTCCAGCCTCCGGGGAGGAGAATGCCAGGGTGCTGGAGGTAGAAAGAAGCCTCCGGAGTCTCAGCCTTTGCCTCGAGGCCTGGGCCCGGGGCCACCTGGGGAGCCCCTTGGGCCTCCTCCTGTCCCCCACTTCGGCCTCCCGGCCCAGGCCGCCCAGGGCCCCAGCGTCCAGTGAAGGGGGCCAGCGCCGGGCCTGGCACCACATGAAAGGTCCCACGCTGCTCTGGGAGCTGGCTTCACACTCAGGGATGCCTTCCCACAGAAATGTGTCAAAAAGTCAGTTTGATCCCGTTGGCTCTGTGTGTTCCCACAGCCCCGGCCTGCCTCCCGCCCCATGGGCCACCATCTGCCGCTCCCCGCCTGAGGTCTGCGGCCTCCTAGTGGCTCCAGAGGCCGGGACAGCACTCCAGCATTTTCCATGGATTCATTTCCAGCAAACAGAGGCCTCACCTCCCCACCTCACGCAGCTGAAGGGGGAGGGGGGCGGGGGGCCAGTGGCGGGTCTCCCCTCGCCTCACCTTTCACAGAGGTGAGCTACCAGGTTGGGAAGAGTTAATGGCTTCACTCTTCAGTCCCGCACCATCAGCTCCCTGGGGGAAGCCTGCCGCTCAGTGCACCCTGGCAGCCGGGACCCAAGGGACACTTGCCCTGCGGGACAGCCAGAAGAATGGAGGGAAGGACGAACTGGGAGCCACCCTGGGTATTTTTCACTGGGAAGATACGCTGGAGGCTGTGTTGACTTCTGAAGATCTCAAGAACAATGCTGCCTTGCTGGGGACACTGTCCTGGGTGACACGCAGGAGACCTCAGCGCTTTACACAGATAAGCATCCCCAGGATACCCGGAAAGGGAAAGACACAGAACCACAGTTGCGACTTCTGTAACATGTCCTATGCTCACCTCCTTGCCTACGTTGTCTCGTTTAATGGCGTCACACTTATTTTACAGATGAAGCTGAGGTCTGTTTGCACAAACCCAGGGGGCCTAACTTCCATGTAGTCTCTGCTTCCCAGGTTCCTCGGACATGGAGATCAAGGAGGCTGCAGCCCCCTGGGCTTGAACGATACATGGTGGTATAAAGATTGAAACCCACGCCTGGCTCAGAAATCAGAGAAGCTAACCACTGCCCTCCATCAGCATCAGCCAGCTGGGCCCTGTGATGTCTAAACCAGTTCTCGCGTGAGCAGGTAGCTATTGGAGAGATTCATTTATGTGTCTCCTGTCCTTCCTACCTGTGCCCAGAGCTGGGAGAGAGGGGGACTGCCCCAAGGAAGCCAGCTCCACCAGGAGATGGGGAGGCCCCCCTGATTCTGATGGGCGTTGGACATTAGCAAATGTCCAGGGTCATTTTCCCTAGAATGTTCAGTTTCTTCGAAGATGGCAAGTTCCTAGCAGCTGAGCACAGAGAAAGGCAACGGGGCCCAGGTGTGCTGGCATCCCAGGGAGCCCCGAACCCCTCACGAACTCCTTCTCCAGTGGAGGCCAAGGTGGACTTTCTGGGGAGGGAACTTTACCGAGGATCTGCTGGGTGTCATTAACCCTTCCAACAACAGGGAGTTACTGTATCTCCTTTTTGAAGAGATTAGGTCTTGTTTGTTGCTCAAAATCACCTGGTACTTAAATGGCAGACTTGGGATCTGTACTTCACTCCATTTGACTAAAGTTCATGCTCTTTCCACCTCTCCAGGGCCTCCCAAGGTCAGGGCATGACCTGGGACCTCCCACCACCATGGGGGGAGAGGAAACCACCCCTAGATATCGTGGCATGCCGTGAGACACTAACTCCTCAGAGTTCCGGAGTACATCTGTGGCACTCATGGTAATTATATTAAAATAATAATATTGGTAGCTATCACTTCTTGAGAGCTTACTGTGTGCTAGGCAGTGTTCCAGGCACGTTCTATCATGAGCAAATCTAATCCTCAAGACAACCTTGTGAGCACAGTGCTCTTATTATCCCCACGTTATAGATCAAGTGATTGAGGTTCAGAGAGCTCAAGTGACGTGCCCAAGGTCACACAAGTGGGATTTGAGGAAGGCAACTTGAGCTTTTGCTTTCTCAATCAGGGTCCCAAGGGCTCTCTCTGGACCCCACTGTCTCATTCATTTTCCCGACAATCAGGGGAGGCTGCTGTGTCACAGAAGGAGATCAAAGGCATCTCAGCCCTCAAGGGCAGTCTGGGTATTGGTGGAAGCCTGTGAGCTGCCCCCCTCCTCACCTGTTCTTCCCTCTTTCCGTGGTAATATAGTCTTAACTAGACCCATGACTATATTTCCCAGCCTCCTTTGCAACTCAGTCTGACCATGTGACTAAGTTCTGGCCAATAACATGCAAGCAGAAGTAACAAGTACACTTCTAAGTCTTGCCCTGAAAATGCTGAGTCTGTGGACCTCTGCCCTCTGCCCTCTGCCCTCCCTCCACCCTTTTGGTGGGGAGGTGGCTGGAATTGGAGCAGCCACTTGAGAGCCCTATATTAAAGATGGTGAAGCTGTCCCATCAGCCTGGACTGCTAGGTGAGAGAGCAATGCAACTGCAGGTAGTTTAAGCCACTTTATTTTGGGAGCTCTTTGTTACAGCTGTTGACCATGCACTCACTAGTCCACAGCTGAAAGGGTCTCATTGTCTGCTCCTGACCCCTTGTTGATCATTCGTTCAGTCAATGAACATTTGTTGAGCAACTGCTATGGGCCAGGCACCTTTTGAGCCCCTGGAAAAAGAGGAGTAGACAAGACCTACTGGAGAGGGTCCTGTGCTCACAGATCTGCCAGTCCTGGGGAAGGCGGGCAAACAATGAAACAAAACAAAACAACAACCAAACAGAGGATCCTCTCAACCAGTAATGACTGAAAATAAGACAGGCTGGGAGTGGGGGTTGTCTATAAACGGATGGGTCAGTGAGAGCCTCTCTGGAAAGGGGGCACTGAGCTCACACCGAGAGGACCAGAAGGAACCAAGCAGGTGAAGGAGGAAGAGAGTTCCACAAATAAGCCTAGGGGTTTGAGGGGCAGAGAGAAGAGGAGTGGCTGGAGGCGGATGAGGGGCGGAGAGAGGGGAGGAGGTCAAGGGGAAGGCATCGACCAGGCTTTATTACCCAGGAGGCCATGGGGGCGAGGAATCTGGGTTGTACCCAAGTGTGACAACAAGCAATGGACGGTCTAGCCGAGCGGAGACGTGATCTGAGATACATCTTAAAACAACTATTCTGGCTGCTTCATTGAGAATTGGTTTGAGAGTGGGAGGGTGGGGACAGTGGAAAGACAGAGACCAGCAGTAAGCACAGCAGGGAAGAAGCAAGACCTGTGAGCTGAGGAGGGAGCACTGTAGGAGAGAGACGTGCAGATATAGGACGCATTTGGAGGTGGCACCTTCTGTTAGCAACCCCCTCCAAGTACCCCAAAGGCTATTTGGAAAGGCAATGCTTAAGAAATACATTTCCTGCCGAGAGGTGGAATTCAAATCCAAGTCTGTTGGCCTCGAAGTTCAAGGCTCATGCTTCTCAAATGCCAGGAAGGCCCCCATGAGAGATCCCTTTCCCTGAGCCTCACTTGCTCTCTGCAGAGATGTGCAAAGGGCCAAACTCCTCAGTGTGCACCAAGAACATTAGATATATTCCCCAGGAAAGCCTCTCACTTCCATGTCCATGTCTTTATATGGAATCATGCTCCCAGGGAATACTCCTGAACACAAAGGTGCACGTGGACACCAGCTGCCTTCACAGGTCAGAGGAGCAGGGCCGAGGGGAGACCTGGCCAACAAAATCTGCAGGAAAGGAGGGAGTACAGGTAAACTCAGGACCATGGGCCTGGCCTCTAGATTAATTTACTTCAGAGAAGTAGTTTGGTGGTCAACACAAGGAAGAAGAAAGTATAAAGAAGAACAGAGACACGTATTGAGCCCTTGTTCCATGCCGGGCACTGGGCAAAACATCATACATGTTGTTTCCTACAGCATCTCCTCATCGGCCCTATGACTAGATGCTACAATTATCCCCACCTGACAAGCAGATGAGCAGGAGCTGGTCCTCATCTTGGCTCTGCACCCCCCTCCTCAAGAGATGTCATTCCCCTGTTCTTGGGCACCCATGTGCTTGGGCAGGACCTCTCCCACCTCTCTTAGAGAACTTGTCGGGTCATTTGCAGCCAATGGCTTAAACAAAAGGGAACCAGTATCTTGTCTGTACTCATTCGTTCATTCATTCATTCATGGGCCAATTATTCCCAAGTACCCCCTGTGTTTCAGCTACTGTACTAGGCACTAGGGATCCAATGGCGAAAGCAAACAGATGTGGTCCCACCTTCTGGATCACGCTGTCCAGTGGGAAATTCAGATAAGTTCACACACATAAATGACTCCTGGGTGAGCACTTCTCAGGGGAGGGTGAGGAAAGGGAAGATCTGACTCAGTGTGGGAAGGCTTCCCCGAGGAAGCAAAGCCTGAGCTGACAGCTGAGGGCGAAGTGACGAAAGGCATCCAGGCCAGAGAAACAGCACACGCAAAGGCAGTGAGGCTGGATGGAGAGGCACAGCGGACATACAGGAATGGAGAGATCTAGGTGGCTGGAGGGGAGTGGGTGTGCTTCAGGAAGCAGTTGCCGAGGTGGGCAGAGGCCAGGCCATGCAGGGACTCCGGGTCATGATGATGATTGCAGATTTTATCCTCTAAGCAACAGGGAGTCACTGAGGGGTTTAAGCACAGTGGGGTGGCATGATCCAGTTTGGGTTTCCAGATCATTCCAGAAGCCAGGCAGAGAACAGGTCTGAGGTACAGGACTGCATAGGAGAAGGCCCTGGGGAGAAGGACATTGTCAGTAGCTGCCACTGTCCTGTGAGTAAACCCCCTCACAGGTCCCTAGACTTCACGCAGAGTCAAGGATGTCTGAAAGATAAGGGAAGATAAGCAGTGACGAGCAGGATTGGACCACAGGTGTCCTGCGCCCAGTCCAGGGCTCTCTGCACTCTCGGGTGAACAGGACCCTTGCAACGGGACAGAGTTTTGCCACCATCCCCACTTTACTTGAGCCCATTCTGGAAGGAGGTACTTGAGTAAGAGACGAAGAAAATGTAAAGGGGTGACAGGACTTGGTAAAATGTCATGAGCCCTTGCTGGGCTGAAACCAAGTTGTTTTTTCCCCTTGTTTTCCAAATTAATTCAACATTCCAAATGAATCCAGGGAGACTTAGTAGGGGCCCTTTCATGTGGATTGAAACTCATAAATTGCAATTTGCTGAGTTGCAGGAAGGCGGAGAATTGCGCCCCACCTCCTCCCACTTGGCACCACCCTGCAGGATCTGGAAGAGAGAAAACTTTTGGGACCTCTCCCAAGTGGCTGTGGGCTTCATGCATCAGACTTGGTGAAGGACTATAGGGAGGGAAAACAGAATTTCGAAGCAGGGAGGATAGCTAGAGGTAACAGCAGCTGACGCCTCGGGGGGGAAAACTAAACCCCAAGACAGCAGGACTGAGCTGCTGGGGAGCCCTTCAGGCTCAAGAAGCTAAAAATATGGGGAGGACCCTCCCCAACATGCTTCGCCGATGAGTTCTCTGGAAATGCGGCTTGGAAGAAGGGAGTCTTTCCAGCAAAGAAAAAAAAAGGCTTTATGTTTGGATCAGAGGAACTGCTCTTTCTGGATGGACCCATTGTCACCAAGAAGGTGTAGACAAAGTATGCAGACAGCCAAGGATTCGCTTTAAGGAAGACACATGCCGAGATCTGAAGGATTGGCTCCTATAGGTTTAATATTGCTGTAGTTATCAGTTGGCTTTCCTGGACACTCCCAGTGCAAGCCGGCTTGGGCTGATATGTGGCACAGACCCTAGATGAATCCAGCACTTCCTTGGGAGACACCTCAAGGGGCACCTTAGTGTTCCATTGTTCATGTCTATTCCTGAATCTGGAATGATTTGGAAGACCCTTTAGGCAAGCAACATTAAGGAGATAGGAGGTGTTTGTACGTGGTGGGGTTGCTGGTAGGTTGGACATATTATCTGAAGGAAGGAATGTGAAGGCCTAATATCCTATTAACCCTAACCCCTGTCCAACCTCCACAGTTCATATGTTGAAGCTTTAACCCCCTATGTGACTGTATCTGGAGATAGGGCCTTTAAAGAGGGAATTAAGTGAAATGAGTTTGAAGTGTGGGACCGTCCAGTATGAAAGGAGTCCTTATAATAAGTCGAAACACCAGGGATGTGAGCCCGAAGAGGAAAGGCCATTTGGGTGGGACATGGTGGGAAGCTGGCCATGCACAAGCTGAGAAGAGATGCCTCAGAGAAAACCAACCCTATCAGCACCTAGATCTTGGACTTCCAGCCTCCAAAACTCAAAAAAAAAAATTTCTGTTGTTTAAGCTACTGGGTCTCTGGGATTTTGCAGCCCTGTCAAATTAATATACCAGGTTTGGCTCTCCAGATGTGAACCTCTCCTTCCTTCTGTCACCTATTCCAACAAAGAGTAGCAACCTTTGCATACCCCCAAATACTTGGAATGCTTCCAAGTTTTCCAGCCTTCTCCCCTCCGCTCTGGGGACAAGCAGTCAAGGAATATCAAGACCCCTTCAGTCAGCCCAGTGAGTTGAAAATGGCCTTTCTGAGCAGAGGTGATATCCCAGATGTTCATAGTGATTCTGTATGAGAAATTGTCTTGGGAAGAATTTGTTTTTAGCTTTCATAAAACCACTGTTAAAAAATTTGCACTGAGAAGCATCAGTAAATGCTAAAATGAGTGTGTGAAAATGTGAAGGTTAATAGGATATTTACATAATCTCAGAGGATCTCACCTCAATACTTACTAATTACAAACAGAGAAGTAGTAACTTTGTACCAGAGAAAACTGTCAGACACCCACTTTCTTCAAGAGGATAAAGTCAACATCCACAACAATGAGACACACGGACATGATGTGAGTCGTGTGATGTGATGCACTGAGAAGGACACACTTTGGTGATATTCCTATTGAACACACACAGCCCCCACCTACACACAAAGAAGCATCAGACAAACCTAAATTGAAGGGCATTCTACAAATATGTGATCTGCTCTGGAGAAATGTCAGTGACTGAGGCACAGCTCCCAATTAAATGAGACCAAAGAGACATTACAACTCCACGTAATGTGTGAGTCTGGCTTGAAATCTGGATGAGGAATGATGTCTGCAACTTATTCTCGAATGGTTTTTTTTATTCTCATCGGCGTACGTTACAGAGAGAGGCTGATAAAGAAAATGAGGCATGGGTGGATGTGAGTGCAGGGCATACAGGGGTTCTTTGTTCTCTTCTTGCAACTTTTCTATAACTTCGCGATTATTTCAAAATAAAAGGTTTTATAAAAAAGCATGCACTCCACAGTATTTCCCATGAAATAATCCATGGGACAACTCTAATTTTCTTGGGATATCAGACTCTTTCCCTAGCACAAAATGTCAGCATGCTTCCTTCCAAAAGATAATGAAAAGTGCATTCCAAGTATTTGGGGGTATGCAAAGGTTGCTACTCTTTGTAGGAATAGGTGACAGAAGAAAACATCCATTGCTTTCAATTTTTGCCTTGACTTCGAGGAAGCCATCCTGTGATATAATATGCATGAACTTGGTCACAGAGGATGGGAATAGAAAGAACAGCAATAGCTTTAGAGCCAGACTTGCTAAAATTCAAATTCTAGCCCTGCCGACTCACTCGCTTTGTAAGGGTTTAATTCAGGAAGGGCTCAGTGATGTTGCAGTAACAAATATCCCCGAGACCCAGGGGCTTACAACAAGGTCTGTCTCCCACTCGAGCTCCAGGTCCCCTGCTAGATGGTGGAAGCAGGCCCTACTTCCATGATATCCTCCCCTCAGAACCAACACTGTCAAGAGTTTCCAGCATCTGAAATGTCACCGCTTGCCTGGGCCATGGAAGGAGATGAAGCACTCCCATTTTATTGGCTAAAGCAAGTACCCGGCCACAGATAATTCCAAAGGAAGGATGATCCTACCATGTGCCATGGAGTTCAACCAAATATATTTGGTGAACGGCACTCCTGACTGGTACAAGCCCCTTGGACAAGTCTTTATCTTCTCTGGGACTCAGCTTCCTCTCTGTGGAGGGAGGAAGAATATTCGGACCCCATGTCTCAGACAGGTGTGATGACGGAATGAGAAAAGCCAGAAGAAGCATGAAATAACCTGGTATCATGGTCTTTGCTCTCCTCCCCGAGGTGTCTCAGAAGAGCAAGATCTTTGTAGATCTAGACAGATGGATAGATGGATGGACAGACAGATAGGTAGCTAGGTAACCAGTGATTGCTTTTTAGGAAAAGTGAAATCCAAAAAGACCTCAGTAAGAGAGACGATGTGTCTCATAGGTGAAGAGTATAGACTCCAATTTATTTTTCTTCTAGGTCCCATTGGGTTTCAGGACCCATCTGACACGCAGTGGTCTCCAAACAGGATTGCACCGATGCGAAATGTGTATTTATCGAGTCCCCACTCTGTGCCAAGCCCCATGCAAAGCATCTAGTGGCTCTGACCCCAGGAGAGCGATAGGGGCTTGGAGGAGGATTAAATATGTGAATAAACGTACACACAAGAGGCAGCAAAGGTATGAGAGGAGCAGCAGTGGGTGCGAGCAGGAGGAAGTTTGCATGAGCCCCTGGGGCCTACCCGGAATGCGTGGAGCAGGGATGGGGGAAACAGGATCACGACCCCATGTCCATGGTGCTGGACTTGGGCAGGCCGGAGCTGCGGAGCCAAAGGTGTCAGCACCCGAGGCCAGGTTCTCCCGGGGGAGTACCATCCTTGGGCCAGGCTCTGCTCACCCCCACAGGCTCACCCCTGCAGGCTACCACCCACCTCCCCCCACTGCCCCCTGCACGATGTCCCCACCATCTGCGCACAGCACCTTCCCGTGGCGTGGAGGACGACTCTAGCTTTTCTTTCCCTACTTACCTCAACTGCCCAATTTTTTCCCCAGTTAATATGCAAGCGTTATTCCTCGTCATTTAAAAAAAAAATTTTAAACCACCTGGAGGCCGTGGATTCCCTTGCATCCGTGTTCCACAGTCTCCAGTACCCTCTAACCACATTCACGGTGTTCCCATGCATACTCTCTAATTAGAATCCGATTTAAATTCATCCATCATTAACCTTCTGATTTTTTTTTAATTCATGTACCTCCTTTGGCCTCATTTTATGCAGCAACACTTATGGAAATAACAGGTTCACTGTGCTGATTACATTTTTTTCTACAAAACGATGAAGTAAATAAGGATTAAAATTTTTTAAATCGTCCCCAGTGGAGCGGGGACCAAGCGTTTACAAAACACTGCGTGGACCACATATGAAGAGAGCAGACTGCTCTGGGGGAAAAGAGCAGAAGAGGCTCTGCCATAAATGAGTTCTGCAGCTTTGGAAAAATTTTAGAACCTCTCTGGGCTTTGCTTACCTCATCTGCAAAGTGATTGAACAGCAATCCACAGTTTTTAAGGTTGCATGGGGCTGAAACGGCAAAGATGCACATAAAGCGTCTATCGTGGAGGCTGGCTGCAGTCTCTGATTCACTCCACAAACAGCAGGGAAGCCCTGTGCTCAATGCCGTGGAGGGTTGGGAAATGAATGAGACAAAATCAGTACCATCCCAGGAGTTTACAACCGGGCGTTCCTGTACAAGGACACTTGGAACATAAAGCAGGAGGGTCTTAAATGTCTCTTGAGCAACGCAGGCAAAATGCCATGAGAGTTGGAAGGAGGAAAAAGCAATGCCCCCCCCACCCCACCGGGAGATCTGGGAAGGCTTCCTGGAGGAGGGACCATTCAAGCTGGGCAGTGATGGATACGCAAGGTGTGAGTGTGCAGAGCTTCAGGGAGGGCATTCCGGGAGGAAGGTGAGAACTTAAGCAGAAGCACAGAGGTAGGGAAAGGCAGAGTTATCCTCTGGACCTCCCTCCTACTTGCGAACAGAAGCCTTTCTTTTTCTTCTCTGCCATCCTCCATATATTGGCAAAGGGCTTCTGTTGAGGTGTTCTCATCCGGGCCGTCAACATTCTCTTGGATCTTCAAACTATCCCATGGATCCATTCCTGCTCACCAATGTCACTCTCTCCTGCTCTGCCTGTCATTTTCCCCTTCTGGTTATTCTTGGCCCCCTGGGGTCCCCCGAGGGCAGGAATCAGGACTGGGGAGGGCATAGGGAAGAAAAGCCTGCAAAAGAAGGGCTTATGGAAACATGAGCACCATCTTCCCGTGTCTGCCTGGGGGGAGGGAGGGCAGGGATTAGGCGCTCTCTGTGAGGCCCTTGAGGGCAGAAGTAGGATGTATGAAGGGGCCCACCAAGGGCTGCTTTCCCACCGTGCTCTGTGCTGCCCCCTGGGGGCAGCTGTCTCCCCTCCGGTAAAATGAGGAGGGCATTTGGCCCGCACGTTTTTTGAGGGGCTGCATGCACTGGAGAGGAACTGGGGCAGCCAGATACTCAGAGTCCTTTTGCCTCTAAAACTCTGTTCTGGAAAAATCACTAAAAAGGCAACAGAAAATCTATCCTTGCCACCTGGTTTCCTGTTGGCCCCTGGCTAAATCAGCTTGTGGGTCTGTTTTTCAGCCTGCCTTGGCTGCTTTTGGCCTATCCGGGCCAGAAAGGGTTCCTACAACCGTCTTCAAAATCCTGGAGGTCCGGGATACGATTTTTTTCATTTCTGTCCACAGACCCGAGTGCGGAGCTGGGAACGGGTAGACACCAAGCGCCGGTTTGCTGAATGGCAGACAGAAGTGTGGTCTGCAGGCAAGCAGGACCCAGTGAGGACTGGTGACCTGCCTGTCACACAGCCCGGAAGAGCCAGAACAAGGTACGGGGACTTGGTTCGGCCCCTGGACCCCTGCTGGCCTGTCACCCATCTCCCCAGGCCTACTTTCTTCCAGGCAGTGACCCCATCTACACATGTCACATGTGTGAAGTCTGCAAAGAATAAATGTCAAGCTCAGAAGTGGAGCAAGGCCTTATTGGAGACAGCCTCTCTTCCTGGGTCCAGCGGAAGGTCGCCCAAGGCTAGGCTGGGCAGATGAAGGGACAGCTGTCGTGTCTCTGGTAGGAAACTTCCACAGGTCCCCAGCATCGGACGGGAGGCGCGAGAAAAAAAAGCCCCAAACAAAGAACACACATCAAATGCTGTGCACACGTGTTCCGAGGGGAGAAAATTCTTGGTATTTCATTAGTGGGGGCTGGAGCCAAGAAGCGAATTTTCAGTCACAGCGTCTTCTGAGGGTCACAATGTCTGTCTTTTCGTTTTTGATCTAAAAAAGAAAAAAAAAAAAGAGGAAGAAAGGACGGGAGAGGAAGAAGGGGGAAAGAAAGGAGAAAGCCTCCTTGCTGTAATTGAATTACTGAGCTGGCCTCTGGGGCTGATGCTGGAATCCAAGAGGCCTTTGTGCAATGTCTGGAGGGACCCAGGACAGCAGCAGGGATTTCAAAGGGGAAGAGGAAGAGCTGGGGCGTCCAGGAAGCTCAGAGGGATGGGCTGGGCTGAGGGAGGGCTGGGGGAGAAGCAGAAATTGAAAGCTGAAGACCCGCCTTGCTCCAGGCCCTGGCCTGACCTAGGGTACCTGCCCCTCCCCAGAAACCCCAGGCAGACGGTGGTGCAGGAGGCAGACTGCACAAACAGAGAGGTCCCAGCAGTGGCCAAGTCGTCCCGGGGGGGTTGGGGGGCCCGTACCTGACTGGGACAAGGGTGGAAGGAATGAACACCCCAGAGCACTTCCCAGGTGCCAAGTTCCACGCTAGGACCTGGGACCACGCAAGTAGCGTGTGCTCAGTGCTCAGTGTGCCAGGCATGGGGCTGGGAGGGCCTTGGTGCATCCTCAGAACAACACACTGAGGCAGGTACTGCAATATCCCCCAATTTACAAATGAGGAAACCGAGGTCCAGAAAGTTCAGTGATTTGCCTCAAGTCACACATCGTTGAATGGCAGAGCCGAGATGCATGGCTAGGTCAGTGGGACACCACAGCCAGGATCTTGCTCTACACTCTCTTCATGCTCCCACTTAAGAACCACTGGCCTACAGGATCAACCCAAACTTGGGTGCTGCTCACACTCCTGCCTTCTCTCTCATCAGCCCACTCAACACACCCGAGTGCCAATCAAACCAAATACTCACATGCCCAAACACACCCTACTCTGGGGTGCCTCAGGGCCTTCGCACATGCTGCACATATGCCTGAAATGCCCTTTAGACTCCCATGCCTCCTTAAAGACCCAATTCTGATTTGCCTGCAGCCTTCCCAGCCTTCACTTCATCCCCTCTCAAGCTGTGTTGCAACCCCTTCCGTTCTGATTTCATAACACCCAGAACATTCCTCCAGTGCAATGTTTTTCCGATTGTCTCTCTTCATGTCAGTCTGGATTCCTGGACTCTCAGCCCCCTGAGGGAAAGGAGCAAGAATTTCACATGCCTGGTATACAGCAGGCGCTCAACAAATATGTGCTGAATGAATACATGCAATGTGTTCATTTCAAACAGCCTCATCTAGTAACAGAGCAGATCTAGTAGACCATACCCTGGGCAGTCCCTGTTTTTACTCCATGAATACTTCTCAGACACCTACTAGGTGAACAAGACAAACCGAGTCCCTGCTCTAGTGGAGCTCAGAGGCTAGTGCAGGTGGCCATGACACAGCTAATGAACTAATTGATCCACTAACGCACATGATTGATTGACTGATCGAGGGTATGTGTGATGAGGGCTACGGCAATGTCATAGAGGACATATGGTTAAATATGGCGGCCGTATTTAACAGCGGGGCCTTAAAGGACCTGGGAATGGTCAAGGCTGCCCTCCCCGAGGAAGTGACATTTAAGAGGGGACCCAAAGGGTGAGTCGACATTGACCGTAAAGAGGGAAGGAAGGGTGTTCCAGGCAGAGGGAACTGGATGTGCCAAGGCAATGAAGCAGGAAGGAGCAAGACCAATAGATAAACCTGAAAAGCCAGTTGGCAAAGTGCGGGGGGCGGGGGGAATATCCTCACTGGTAAAGCTTTGGCCGTGACCGTAGGTGCAAGGAAGAGACCCATGAAGGGTTTCTGACCCAATGCCAGATGTGCTGTTGGCGGCTTCTCTGTTCCCCATCTCTCCAGACAGCGACCTCCCTGAATTTCTCCTGCACCACCTCCTCCTCCAACACGAAGCCGCACAGAATCTGATCCACCAAGATCCAGCTGGCCTTGGGGAAGGGGGGGAATTTGTCAGGGAATGGGAACACAGGGCAAGTGACAAGCAGGGATGGGCGTTCTGTTGGCAAAAGGGGAGGGTCCAGGAGACAAGCTAGGTCACCTTCCCCACTCAGAGGCAGGAAGCTGATCAACATGACTGGCCTAGGCTGGGCCCCAGATGCTCAGACTTTACCTGTGTTGCGTTACGAGTGGACTTACACTGTGTGGATGAGAGAACAGGGGTGAGAGGAGATGAGTCTGCGCCCAAGTTCGCACAGCCCACAATGGCAGGCCAGCGAGACTCCAGCGTCCATGCTCCTAACTGCTGCAGCATGTAACTCTGGGGTGAATGTGACGCTTAAAGAAGAAAAGGAAGGGCGACTGCTAGCGTTTACCGGGTGCCCACTATGAACCCGTGTCCCATCCTCTGCTTCGCACCACCTCAGGGAGATAAAGCCTAGTGACATGCCCCTTCTTAAGATAAGAACACCGAGTCCAGAAAGCTAGGAAGGAGCAAAGCTAGGATTTGAACTCAGGCAGCCTGACTCCAAAACCTGTTTTCTTAATCATTACATACCAAGCTCGCTTAGCGAGAGCTGGGACTAACCCCCCTCCCTCTCCCTCTCATGCCCAAGATGAATTTACAGAAGCAGTAAAGACTATTCACCCCTGAAGAGCATGGAGACTTCCACAAACAACCCAGAGAGGTGACATACTTCCTGAAATTCATACTAGCGTGTCAATGACTGCCCTGGAACCCTTCGCTCAGAGGATGTTTTATCGGGTGTCACGAGTGCGGGGGGAAAAGGAAGCATGAATGTGCCCGGGGAGGAATCTGTGGAACAAACACATTCGTTGGAAGCGGGTCTCCGGCCTCTCTGAGGAGCTAGGTCTGGAGGGCAGGCCTCGGGGTGGTAGTGATGAAGGATGCCCTCCCAAGATCCTAGTGGTACCTTTGGAAGAAGGTTTCCCATCTCATCCATGCCTCCATTCAGCTCCTGCCACACGCCAGCACCGTTCAAGGCTCCGGGAGCGGAGCGGCAAACAGAACACTGATAGTCTAAGGGAGGAAACGTTAAGAGCAAACAAATAGGAAAGAAGCGTTAGATAGTAAGTAGCAAACCGAGGGTCAGAGTCAGGCTGACGGGCCCGCTCAGCCAGGCAGCGGGAGCCCCACCAGGCTTGTGGGGCCCCTGGCGTCCCAGGCGCCGTGCCAGACGTGGGGGGGCGCGTGGACCAGCCAGACCCGTCCCTGTCCGCCCCCCCCCCCCGCCCCAGGAGCTCCGCGTCGCTCGTGGTCCAGTGAGGACGGAGATGTGTGTCCCTCAGGGGCCCGGCTCTGCTCCCTAGAGAAACAAACCCCAAACGGCCTCAGATGGGTCCTAAAAGCTCGCTGTTTGTGGCTATTTTAAGCCCTCATAATCACTTGAAGTGACTAACACTGATTAAGGTTTTACGAGAAATGAGAAAATTCCTCCCCAGCCCCTCCGCCATGGTTCCAAACCACCTCAGAGCCACTTTATTAACTCCCCCAGCCTGGAACCAGCCTCGTCTGGCATGACGGGGATTTATTTTTCCGTTGGGTCGCGGCTCGGTGCCGGCTTCTCTCTAATAACCAGCCCACCGGCTTTGCCACCACAGACAAGCCCATCCCCGGGGAGGCCGCTCCTTTCTCCACCCTGGGATGCATGTGACCTTCCCAGCAATGGGGAACGGGGGCCCCCTGGGTCTCCAGGTGGGCGCAGCTGGCCAGATGTCCTGGCTTGTCCTGTACCTGGACTCGCGGCACCAACATGGGCCACTCCCCCCTCCGGCTACCTCCTACCTGTGGCACACACATCCGGCCGCTTCTCCACCTCCCACCACCCCCTCCACCACACACACACCTGCTCCCCGCACAAGCTCACCAATCTTCCTGAAAGATGGATCTGAGCACCTACTGTATCTTCTGCAAAACACTGAGGATATGGCCAGGAAGCAGGCACAGGCCGTCTGGGGGCGGGGGGGGGGTAGCGGGGGGGACAGGGCGGGGAAGAGCCGGTAATTGTGTTAGGAGGTAAAATGACCTAGGTGGTAAAGAAAGATGTGAGCAATGTGCTTTGGTGCATAAAAGCAGTAACTTAGTTCAATGAGGAAGTCACAGAAGTCTCCAGGGAGGAGGTGGCTTTGAGCTGAGAATGAAGGATGGGGAAGGATTTCATAGGCGGATGGAGTTTATTACTTATTTGTCAGGCATTATGCTAAGCACTTGGAGGCATCCTCTCATCTCCTTCTGATAATGGTCCTGCGGAGCCATTATTATCCCTGTCCCCATTTTAGAGAAGGGAAAACCAAGGCTTTTAGAGAGCTTAAGTAGCTTTCCCAAAGCCAGATGGTTCTAAGGGGGAAAATAGGAGTGCTTAGCACTCTTAACTCAGACCCTGTGCTGCCTCCGAAGGAGAAAAGGGGAAAGCAACTGGCAAGAACTCATCCTGTGCATCTCTCCCCAACTTTGCTCTCAACCGTGTCCTGTTGGTAGCTTGAACTTGCCCATGGTGACAGTATCCGCACCACAGAAATTTCCAAATGCTATAAATCAGGGCTTTTTTATTTTATTTATTCCAGAGAGCTGGCTGACCAGCACGCTACTTGCATAGGAAAAGGCAGGAGGGGTGACTGGCTGGCTCCACTGGGGGAACACGCAACTCTTGATCTCGGGGTCGTGAGTTCAAACCCCATGTCAGGCTTAGAGCTTACTTAGAAAACAAAAAGTCATAGAGAAGGCATGAATACTTGTGGCAATAAGCTGGAACACAGAGTTCTGGAGACAAAATGCAATGGAAGAGGGAACTGAAAAGACATCGTGAGGCATAAGCAAAGCTTGAATTTTATCCTGAAGGCACTGGGGAGCCACTGAAAATTGTTGAGCAGGGGAGGGTCTTGGTCAGATTTGTGCTTTAGCAGGACCACTCTGTGGATGGATGAGGGGGGATGGCTGTTGGACAGAAGGCTGTTTCCCGAGGCGTCAGGACTTCCGTAACTCCTCTCCCTGAGAGAGAAGGTTGTCAGCCCAGGGAGAAGCCCGAGGCCTCACAGCAAATCCAAAAGGTCCTTAGAGATCCCTTCTTGACCATCGGAAGCAAGTTCCTAAATCCCGGTGTCTTCTGGGGAGATGGAGCCTGAAGTGGAGTGTCCCAAGCCTCACACCATCATTATCACGGCCTCCCCCGACCCCTCCCTCGAGCTTTCTCTTCCTTCATGCTGACAGAGCACAACCAGGCCCGTCAGGGCAAGGCCATCTCTTGTCCTTCCTTATAACCCCTAGAACACAGTAATGACTTTAAGGATGGATAGATGGATGGACTGATGGATGGATGGACGGACGGATACAAGAAGGAAAAAAGAAATGAGAGGGTGGAAGAGTTTCCTGTCCCAGGGAAGCTCCGGGGAAGGGCAGGAGGTCACAGAGGAGCCTGAGAGCCTTGGCAAAGCCAGCAGATTAATGGCCAGGAGACGAGTGGAGGAGAAAATGCAAGAAGAGAGACTCTGAGGAACACAGTCTTCCAGGGCACCGAGAGAGGCGGGTTTATGAGCCTGTGTCTCTTGTCGCGTCAGCTCGTAAACCCGCTTGGTTTCCTCTCTGTCTTGAGGCTGGCGAAACCCAGAGAGAAGAATGTCCTTGTCATACTGTGGGGGTGTGTGACTGCTTTTCTGGTGGGCTAGTGGGTTGGCATGGGGATGTGCCTGACGGGTCTTGGTTAACCACGAGGGTGTCTCCCCTTTGGATCGGTCTCCCTGGCCCTTGCCCCTCTCCCCCCACCCAAACTGGGAAGGGTTCAAGGCTCCCCAGGCTCTCTGGCTATGAGGGCAAACCCTCCTGACGTGTGAGCACTTAGCACATCCCTGGAATTCTCTGGGACTCAGTTTCTCAGCTGTGAAATGGAGAGAGTACGTGACTGCCCTCCCCTCCCGTAGGGAGCAGTTCCGATCAAGTGGGAGAGAAGAGGTCAAAACACCCTACAGACTGCAAAGTGCTGCTCCTGTGTGGGGTATCAAGATATTATTCTATCTTCTTTTGGACTCCAAGGGCTTCAGGGAGTGAAGGAGAGGAGCAGGGGAGAGTGGGAGGGATGTAAAGGTGATCGGGGACCATCCAAGCACTGGCCACTGAAATCCCTGCTCTCGTCCCCGGGGCTCCCAGCCCTCTCTCAACAGCAGCATGGGCAGTAACTCAATAGCAGAAATCATCACAGACTTGTCCTGCTCTCCCGGCAAAAGCTCAGTCTTCTTAACCCGAACTTGAAAGGTCTGTGGTGATCAGCTGCCCTTGACCCTGAGGCTTCCTTCTTGCCACCACCCTGACCTCAAAGCCAATAAAACCATGGCCACATTGACTTTCTGTGTGCCTGGCATCATGTTTTCTAAACCAATCTCATTTAAACCCACCTCCTTCCTCAACTTTGAGTAACTGACTGCTTTTCTTTGTGACACTTGGCTTCAGTGTCCCCCTTCTCAGAGATGCCCTTGAACCTAGCCAGAGTAAGTCCCACTTGTTATCAGTCCAGCAGCACCCTGTTCGTTTCCCATTTAGTCTGTATCACAACGTGCAGTTCGGTGGTGGGACTACTTGTGCCCTTGTGATCGATCCTTCCCCAACAGGGGCTCCACAGAGACTGGGCCCGGCACCAGGAGGAGCTCAACCCTTGCTTGTTGAATGAGTGAATGGCATCTCTCTGATATAAATACTATCATCGTTGTCCCCATTGCTCAGATTATAAAAAAAACTGAGGCCCAAAGAATTCAGGGCTCTTTGCCCAAGGTCACATGGCTAATAAGTAGTAGATCTACAAGAGAACCTCTCCTCCTGGCGGTTTGTTCTCAGGAGAGGATGGGGCGGCATTTCAAGTAGAAAGAGCTGAACTCTGCCACCACGTAGAATACAATCTGAAGTCCTTCCATTGGCCACACTGCCTCCTTGCTCTTCTTCAAAACACCAAACACACCTCTGCCTCAGGGCCTTTGCACATGCTGTTCCGTCTCCCAGGAACACTTGCCCCAGACACCCAAAAGGCTCTAATCAGCTGCTATTTTATCAAAGGCCTCCCCAGACCATGTGTATAAAGCAGCAGCCTTGCTCTTGAAGCCCTTGAATCCTGCTCTGTCTTCTTCAGAGCACTTCTTACCACCTGACAATTTATTATGTATTTATTTGTTCATCTTTGTCCATATGCCTATGGCTCTAAGAAGGCGGGGACTTTGTGTTTTATATTTTGCTCACTGCTAAGTATTCCCTATCCTTAGCCTGTGCCTGGCTCATTGTGAGTGTTTAGTAAATCCGTGATGAATGAATCAGTGAATGAATGAGCAGACTCAGAAGCAGGTGGACAAACAAGACCAGGCTGATGGATGACACAGGGCAATGGTAAGGGAAGGGTTAGGCTGAGGTGGGGACAGTGTATGGGACAAGAGGGCAGAACTGCAGAAGCAAGCAGGACCCAGAGACAGAACAGCAAGAATAGTTGCAGCCAACAGAACGTGGAAGTCCGAGTGTGTCCAATTCCTCCAGACCTTCCTCTCCTCAGCCTGGCAAGTGCCTGGTGAGCCGGTGGTGGTGGGAGCTTAAAAGGCTAGAGACATAGGAAAACCATTTGGGCACCCAGGTGTGGGGAGTGCCCAAGCCAAGACATTTGTGGTCTCACTCTTGGTCCCAGCCAGCCTCTACAACTGCCGAGAACATCTTCCAGGGAGAGAGCAGAGGATGCCAGCCAATAAAAGGTTTGCAAACCAGGCGCAGTATCAAGGAATCCAAGCAGGGTGCTATAGTACCTTATTCGTATGGCCATTAAAACCCAGCCCAGTGAGGTCCCGTATGACATTCTGGCTGGACTGTTGACACATATGGACACATTGAAGGTCATCAAAGCTATCTCTCTGCCTTTGTGCCAAACTCCACTAAGAAGCACTTGAGGAACAATTCTTGTGGCAGACATACCCTAAGATGACTCCTCCCCCACCCAACAACAGGTCATGCCCCCAACACCAATCCCCTCTTCTTAAGTGTGGGATAGAATCTATGACTTGCTTCTAGCCAATAGAATGTGGCAACAGTAATGGATGCCATTTGCATGGTTATGTTTCATTATAAAAGACCCCTTCTTAGCAGACTAGAAAGAGACTCCCTTGCAGGCTGTAAAGATGTAAACTGCTATGTTGTTGAGCAAGGACCATGTGGAAGGACCTGTGGGTGGCCTCTAGAAGCTGATGGCAGCCGCCAGCAGACAGCCAGCAAGAAGATGAGGACTTCAGTCCTACAACCACAAGAAGATGAATTCGGCCAACAACCTGAGTGCATCTGCAAATGGATCTTTCCCCGGTCTATCTTCTGATAAGATTGCAGCCCCAGCCAATACCTGGGGTGAAGCCCGAGTAGAGGATTTAGCTAAGTTGTGCCCACAGAGACTGAGATGATAAATGTGCATGTTGTTTTAAGCCACTAAGCGTACGGTCATTTGTTATGCAGCAACAGAAAACCAATAGAGTTCTTCTTTAAAAGATCTCTAAAGGAGGCAACCCCATGCATCCCCCTTCCATCCCTACACCTTCACAACATTGCACATTCTATACATAATTCTACAAGTACTCATTTCCACCACAGGGCAAGATCTCACTGGATTTTTATCTATAACTATCCATGTCAAAAATTAAAAATTCAGATTTTATATCTAAATTTTAATTTAATTTGGCTAGATACATAAATAGATGATAGATAGATGATAGATGGATGGATGGATAGATAGGTAGATAGATAGATAGATAGATAGATAGATAGATAGATAGATAGATAGATAATAGCTTGCTGTCCAGGTAGAAAACCTGAATTTTATTTTATTTTTTTAAAGATTTATTCCTTTATTTTTGAGAGAGAGAGCATGAGGGCATGAGTGAGGGGAGGGGCCGAGGGAGAAGCAGACTTCCCGCTGAGCAGGGAGCCCAACGTGGGACTCAATCCCAGGACCCTGGGATCATGACCTGAGCCGAAGGTGGGTGCTTAACAGACTGAGCCACCCAGGCACCCAAAAACCTGAATTTTATATATATATATAAAAGGAAGTATTCTCATATCTTCTGGGAAAGTTTTTCTCTCTCTGGTAAGAGCCAGGTTTGCAAGAAGAAAGATTCTCACACCCTTGGTTTAGAATGCATTCATGATGCAGAAACCATTACAATCACCTTGCCACATAAGGCAAAAAGCCCAAAGACAAAAATCCAGTACAGTAATACCAGGAGAATGAGCAAAATCTGGGTCTTTGATGATATTGTTTAACTGTTGCACCACACTTAGAAATTTCTGCTTCCAGATTTGTTCTCTCATGGGAGATAATTAAATGTCTTTAGTGTCGAAGTTTCTTGCAGGTGAAGCATTCCTAACAGAGAGACAGTGTCATATATGTGCCTCCGGACAGGGCAGGAGGACGTTTGAGGATGGACATCTCTCCCAGGATTACATGGAACTGGGGGGAGAGGTCCCCCAGAGGAAAAGGAAAATGTGACATCAGCAGAAGGGCAAAAAAAGAGAGACTGAGCCAACAAGTCAGTAGCTGCCCATCACCCACCCCTGCCATCTGCCCACCCCCGCCAATCTCCCCAAAAGGGTACAGGTTACCAACAATGAAAGAGAGGATCTAGAAAGACAAGGCTGCAATCCCAGGTTATGGCCTCCAACTAGCCCTCTGTCCCTTATCCTTAACACATGGGGGCATCTGTGGCCACAGCCTGGGCCTTCCCTACTGGAAGCACCTGCAACATATCATCATGACCACCTGGACAGCAATGGCCAGGAAAGTGAGAGAACTGGGACTTAAGTCTTGGCTTTGCTATTTGCTAGCTATGACCTCAGACAAATCAGGAGGGCTCGGTTTTTCCACCTATAAAATGGGGCTACCCCATTAAAGAATAAGTTAAGCACAGTAAATAAGTAGGTTAAATAATAGGACCTACCTCATAGGGTTATTTTGAGGATGAAGGAGAATATTTATAAGGCCCTAGATGAGGCTGGACCCCATCATCAGTGCTCCATAAAGGGCAACTGCTATTCTTATTCATCTCCAAGAGCTTGTCTGGTACGAGTATCAGTGACCTTGAGATTTTAAGTGGAGACCTTGGCTCAATGGCCACCCCAGGGCTCCCTTTTATAACAGGGCTCCCTACAACAGAAGGACTCCCTCCACCATTTTGGATGAGGAGGCCAGCTCATGCCACTGGGTGATGCCTCAGCCCATGGATTTATTTTTCCAGCTGCAAGAGCTGCTCTGCTTAATAGCTCCCCATCCAGCTTCCCTTCATGATTGAACTTGAGAGAGCATGTTTGCTTAACAACCACAATGTTCCAGCTTCCATAAATCATGGAGAGAACGTGAGGCCTGCCTGGGGGGATCTTGCTCACTCCTGAAATTGAGCTGGACAATCATAATTTGGGTTTAACTAAAAGAACCACAGGTTTCTCTTTCCCCATCAAACCCCCGTCCAGGGCGTCCCATCTCTGGATCGCCTTCCAGGTCCTCGGGCCGGGCAGCTCTCTGGGGTGTGCTGCCTTCACCTCTCAGCTCCTGCCTCGGGGCCTGCCGCATGCCTGCAGTCACAGGAGGGCAAAGCCCAGTGCTGGGGAGGGCCTCCCCGGGCCATTCCCTTTATGGTCTCCCCATTCCCGTGGCTCTCCTCTCCCTGACGGCCTTTCTTTTCCTACCTTACTCTGCTTATGGCCTTCTCTGATCTTCCTCTCTCTCTCCGACTCTGTTTTTCCATCACCATCTCTGTGTGACCATCTGTATTTTTCTCTATATGTCTCTTTTTCTATCTCTCTCATGTTCTCTCCTATGTCTCTGTCTCCCTCCTTTTCTCTCTCCCAAGGCTGGATCCTCAGTCTCTGGCTTGCACACATTCTCCTGCAGGAGGCAGTCATCCTCCATCTCCACCTTCCACTGATGAGAAGCAAGGACTAGAACTCATCCTCAAGCCGCAGGCTTATCAGCATGTGTTCTCACCTGCTGTTGGAGAGGCACCTACTGGAGAAGTCCCTGCTGTGTATTTCCCATGGGACCTAGGAACTGTGCTGCCGAAAAAGGGATACTGGGTATATCTGTGTGGGTGGAGGAAACAGATCATCTGTGTGACTGTGGAGATGTGCCAGGCTATGGGGGTCTCTGGTTCATAATCTGTAAAATGAGAATAGCTGTTGTGAAGACAAAATGAAACCAGGCCCCTGCCCAGCACAGACCAGGTACATAGTGAGCGCTTAGTAAGCTGAGCATTAATCATCGTGATTACTACATTGTGATTACTATATTAGGGATGGACAAAGAGGTTCTGGCTCTTTCTCAGGCTTTTTGCAAACGGAGCCTCCTTCTTCACCTGATCTGACAGAGAACTTTCCATCCAGTCCTTACCACCACCCCGGCCTTCAATTCACACCCCCAGACACCTCTTAAAGATCTCCCACCCTGCCCCATCATGCCCGCTGCCTCTCCCAGACCAGAGGCCAGTTCAAAGGGTTTCCCCATCCCTCCCATCGCGGACACAAAAGCCCGTTCCCCCTGGACCCTGAGCCAGCAGAAGAAAGCACAGGCAGGAGATCAAACGTGGGCTGAATGGAAGACGGAGGAGACAGAGACTGAGGAGCGAGATGGGACAGCAAGAATAATGACTTCCATCCAAGCCTCTTCCCATAAACCCACAGCTCTTTGAAGCCACTTTTCCTTTAATAAAATGCACTATTATTAATGACCCAAGTGGAAGCTCTCTGGGCAGGACAATGCCCCACTCCCTGGGGCCTCGGTGGGGCCTTGTGCATGGGAAAGCGCTCCGTGGCCCAGTGGATGCCTCCACATACCAAATGCCAAGTGCATGTCACAGGGGCTGGGGAGCTGGCTGGTGGCTGCCCAGATGTCCCTGGGTGCCGCCAGTGTTCGGGGCTGCATTGCCCTCTTGCTAACGAGGCTCTCAGGCTGCGCCTGGGGCCAGCAGAGTCTATGCCATTGCAATCCGGCTGGTTCATTAATTCGACAAATATTTATGGAGCAGCTACTATGTGCCAGGCCGTGTGTAGGATCAAGAGGGCAAGGCAGACACAATCCCTGCCCTCACTGAGCTTGGAGCTGGAACGGAAGAGATCATTTAGAAGAAGACGGGAACTAAGGCATTGAAGGGCATGAAGGCCCCATGTTCTAGATTTTTACCTGACACTTCATCCCCCCTCGGGAAGCTCCACCACTTTTCATGGCCACCTCATTGTCACAGCGGGGCTTTCCCTCACTGAACCCCCTTGTGCTGCAGTTCAGACTCCAAGGCACTTGGCACTTGCCAGCCACGCAGCAACCCTTGGCCGTGACCCCCTGCCGCCCACTCCCCCCACCAACCTCCAACTAGAGGGACTGTGCAGTGTGCTCTCTCTGCCACCTTCATGGCCAGCTGGTCCAGGGGAAACAACCACCCCAGATGGTAAGAAAATATCCTCATTGGAAAGAAATCACTTCATATGCTCTAAACCTGGAAGGGAACCTTGAACTGGCGCACCTTCAAGGCAACAGATCAGAAGACCCAAAGCCACACAGCCTGCCTATGACACCCTGACCCCAAATGGGGGGACTTCTCTGACATCACAGAAGGGATGGACGCAGTGTCATGTGGGACTCATGTTTGGGTCAAGGGAGAACTCTCTGTGCTTCACCTCGTGTGGGGACCTTGAGAAAAACACTTCCCTTCTCGGAAGCTCTGATGTCCGTCGGTGTGGTGGGGAAGCGCAGGACCCCGCGAGCAGCCTTAGCATCTGCTGTTCCGCAGGGAACTCAACAACCATGCTTGTTTTGTACAAACACAGATCCACAGGCGTGAGTACTGTTTACCCCCAGCTACAGAGGCAGCTGGGGTCCAGAGGACTCAGGTGTCTTGACAGGATCCCACAGCTGATGAACAGTTGACCCAGGATCACAGCATGTGGGGCTCTGTGGGCTGGGGTGAGGTGGAGGATAAGAAGATATTGGCCACCACTTCCTGGGGACTCAGGCAGGTTCCCGGACCACTCTGGACAGCCATTTCCCCATCTGTAAAATGGGAGGGCTGGACAGTCAGAGGGTCTATGGAAAGATGCCACACTGAAAGCTTTGAGTGTGTGGGGGTAGGACTCAGCTTCTGAGAAATGGACCATAACCTTTATCAGATTCTCCTAAAAGTGTCTGGCCCAAGAGAAGTTAAGAACGTGAAACCGAGGGGTCTCTAAGCGTCTTCATCCTTCTGTGATTCTGAGTCCAAGGGTGTTTCACTCCTTCCTTCATGCAAACTTTTATCAAGTAATTTGTGTCAGGCCCATAGGGGCCCCTCTGGTTCCCACATTCCCAAGATGGCCCTAGAAGTGAGAAGACAACATGAACGACGCACCCATACATTTCTTCCAGGAAGGGGCCCTCCCACCAGCCGTGCCAGGTCCCACATCACTCCTGTCTTCCGGGACTCCCCCTAGAGACTTGTCCCTCTAGGGAACCCCTCCCCTCGTGCCCCGGCCCCTGTCCCTGGCCACTGCCCCTGCGATGAGTTTTCCGCAGGCTGAGCAGCCGGACTGTAGAAAAACTGGTGTCTCTTCTGACCTGTCTGCTCACAAGTGGCATTTGGAAATAATTAGTAACAGGCCAGAGACCCCTCCCCAGCTCATCCATCCCATGGGAGCTGGGACTGGGGGGAGGGGCAGGGGCCTTGGAAACAGAACAAAGGGATGAAACGAGGAGGCAGAAGATGGAGCAATGAGGCCCCAGAAGGCCTTGCCGGGCCCTTGATGTCCTGGTGGAGGGTCTGGGTTCCAAGTTGCGGTCAAGGGGCGGATGCCCGCCTTGTACAGCCAGCTCCGGTGAGAGCCAGCTGCTGCTAGCCAACTTTCCATGACATCAGGACTGGCCTGGACCGAGTCTGCCTGGGCAGGGAGGTAACTCCACACCCTGCTTCCCTCTGGTCCACGGGGGACCCCTGTGCCCCCTAGTGGGATGGCCCTGGGGGTGTGTCCCCCTGGCAAGCCGTCAGAAGCATAAAGAACAGCCACCGCTGCTCCCCAGATGGAAAGAGCCCAAACCTCCAACCAGGGAGGGATAAATACATTGGTATACATTCACACCTACAATGGAGTACTACACAGTAATTTAAAATGATGTTTTAGAGAAGTCGAGCTCCAGGTCAAGTGAGAGAAGAGTGGGGCGGAGGAAGGTGGACACATATGGTTATCTTCAGACACATTTGCCTACGAGTTACATCCAGTCTGCATGTGAAGTGTATGAAAAATCGTCAAGGACGCTGACAAGGCCCCAAGTAACCTGACTGGGCTGCCCCTCCTGCCCGCTCCTGTGGCTCATCTTTCCCCTTGCTCAGCTCCATCAGCCAGCTATCAGCAACTCAACACACCCAAACCCTGCCCTAGGGGAGTCTTCCCATTTTCTGCCTCACACCCTGCCCCGCACTGCACCTAGGTGGCCTTCAGGCCTGTGCTGACGTAGAACTTTCTCAGATCGCCCTGTTCTTTTTTTTTTTTTAAAGATTTTATTTATTTATTTGACAGAGAGAGAGAGACACAGTGAGAGAGGGAACACAAGCAGGGGGAGTGGGAGAGGGAGAAGCAGGCTTCCCGCTGAGCAGGGAGCCCGATGCGGGGCTCGATCCCAGGACCCTGGGATCATGACCTGAGCCGAAGGCAGACGCTTAACGACTGAGCCACCCAGGCGCCCCCAGATTGCCCTGTTCTTGATGCTTGCGAGGCTCATCGCAACAGAGCAGTGTGAATTCATTAGCATATTATGTGGCCCCTGTTTGCCCCCCACCTTCACCTTCACCCCAAAGAGACTGTAAACTGCCCCCAGGCCAGGCAACGTGCTTGTTTTACTTCTGTATACTTAGCTCCTCAAATAGCACCTGGCACACAGTTGATGCTCAATAAGTGTTGAATGACCGAATGAGTTTGACACCGCAGGGCTAACGTTTATTGAGTGTTACCGCGAACCAAGCTTTGTGGGCCTTACCTCGGGACATCCTTGCAACCATTCTCAGAGGTGGGCACTATTGGTAGGCTACTTCCCCCTGTAGGGACCGGAAAACAGAGGAGTTCGGGAATTTGCCTTACATCATGCAGCTAGCAAGGGCCAGAGTCAGGATTGTAATTACGGTTATCAGTCTACAAAATCCATATTCTTAACCATTCTCCTCCCCAGCCTCTCCTAGGTAAACGAAGGAGGAGGGGAAAAGAGCAGAAGGAAACATGGCAGGCAGCATGGTACCGGGGATAGCTTTGGGTGATGCAGGGGGGCTTAATGATTTTATCATATTCTTTTCTATAATGTGCATGCATTTTATTTACAATCAGAGAAAGCCAACAGTACAATAGGAAGTATTTTTTATAAAAGATCACCAAACAAACTTGATGGAACCCCACAAATCCTCCGAGGACCCTCAGCAGCCCTCTAGGCATGAGAAGCCAGTGTCCAAGCCCACGCCGTCCGTGGGGCTGCCCAAGAGATCACCCACCATCAGCAAGTTCCCACCAGAAGGGGGGACCCCCAGACCATCTGCACGGTCTGCACGCCCTCACTGTCCACCCCGCGCCACATTTCTTAAATGGAGAGCAAGAAGGCAAGCAAGGAGACAAACACGTTCTCCCTCACCTCCTCTCTTTCACTAACCCACCTCCTCCTCCAGTCTTGTCTCATGCCCCCACGGACCCCCGGACTCAGGATGAGCAGCACAGCCCACCCCAAAGATCTCACACGTGATTCCATTTTGCTTTATGCATCCCAAATGGTCTGCCCTTTGCTGGCAGGGCTTGCAGCAAATTATTGCTGGTGAAAACAGGAGGCTGGGGTTTGGAAACCAGATGAAGCTTTTACTTTTACTGGCTGTGGGGCCAGGGTGATTCCCAATAGGAAGCATCCTGTACAGCGAGCTCCATCCGTGCAGTCACATAACAGGCATGTGTTGTCCATCTACGGGTTCCCCCCCAAGCACTGTGCCCGCTGGGGAATGGGGGGGGAAATGAGATATGATCATGGCCCTTATGGAGCTGACACCACAGGCAGAGAAAAAAGACAAGGTGCTAGAAGGAATTGGGGCGGGGGGGGGGTATGGAGAGAGTGGTGACTTCCCTAAAACATCATTTTAAATTATTGTGTAGTACTCCATTGTATGCATGAATTGCATGAATATATAACAATTTATTTAGTTGCAGAGAAAATCAGGTACCCAAGAGCCAATCCCTCAGTGGCTTCTGATCCCGTGCAGCGTGCACCTGCTGCAACGTACCCAGAGCTGCGGGATGTGCTTGGGACAGAGCGACCCCGTTGCCCCATCGAGGAGCCTGGAGGACATCCTGCTGCTTTCTCTGACTGACTCTCAGCTCTTCCAGGAGCCACATCTATACATCCATTCAAAAAAAAGAACAAGGTAAAGTCTGACGATCTTAAAGTAAACTTGCAGGTAGCACTGGCCTGAGCACATGAAAATGCCTGCAGTGAAAGTGAACGCAGCCATCAAGAATGCACATGTGTTTTGGGGCGCCTGGGTGGCTCAGTCAGTTGAACGACCGACTCAATTTCGGCTCGGGTCATGATCTCAGGGTTGTGGGATCGAGCCCAGCATCAGGCTCTGTGCTCAGGGGGGAGTCTGCTTGAGGATTCTCTCTCTCTCTCTCTCTCTCCCTCTGCCCCTCCCACTGCTCACTCTCTCTCTCTCTCAGTAAATAAATCTTTGAAAAAAAGAATGCATATGTGTTTTAATAGTTTGGGTTTGTTGTTGTTGTTGTTGTTTTGTATGGGAGGAAATAAACAAGTAAAAATCCCCTGAAAGTTAGCATGTCTATGTGCCCTATCATTCACAAAAGGTTTTGAGGTGACTGCTTCCCAGGAAGCCCCTGGTTCTAGCGAGGCTGGCTAGTGATGATCAGAACTTGTACTTACACCTCCTAAGCCAGACTCCACAATAAAGGGCCCACCCAATCTGGCCTGCACCCTCCACCCCCCGCTGCTCCTGGTGCTCTTGTGTCACCAGCACGATTCAGAACAACATTCCTGGCCCAAGTTCAGAACTGGCAGAGGTGACCGTGGAAGGGGGAGGTTCTGGGCCCTTCCTGGCTGGCTGCATGCTGGGGGCAAAGCGGGTCGGCAACGTCCCTGGGAAATCCCATGCTACACCGACAAGCACGTGCAAGGTGACAAAGACCTGACAAGGCCTTGGCCATGTGCATCCTTAGGAGTTGGCTCAGGTTTCGTCTCTGGCCCGAGGGCTTGGTCTGAAGCAGAGCTTCGCCGGCGTGTCCTCTGGTTAACTACACGGTGTTAATCGGAGTGATGGGAGCATGTCAGCTTCTTGAGGGCTGGGGCTTTGTCCTCTTCACTGCTGAATCCCGAATCCCCAGCACCTAGAAGTACCTCTGGCAATAACTCAGTAGCCAGGTGTTGAATGACAGAAATGGGAGTCTCATCGTCTAGGGAGTTTGGTAAACATGTGACAAGCCAGGAGAAACCGGTTTCTTCTACTCAGACCTTCTCAGAACCTTCCATACGCTCTGTGTGCTCTGATGCTTAGGAGGGTACAGCAGATAGACTCTTCCAGATTTACTGGGCCACGGACTCTTCAACAGAGAACCTTGTAGAACACGGGTTCTACAGTCTAGCACCACACATATGTCTCTCTCATTTTCCTCATCTGAGTCCCTCTTGAGAGAAAGAAGATAGACACGTAAGTTCAGGTAAGTTCTCCCCAAGTGATGTCAAAGATATTCACCAGCCTCTTCAATTTTGCATTCTACCCCGGCAACAATCCCAAAGAAAGAGACCTGGACAAATCCGGCCGCAGTCCCAGCTAAGGCTCTCATTGGCCCATCTCGGATCATATGACCACCCCTGAACCAATCACTTGGCTAGAGAATGCGGTGTTCTCATTGGGTAGGTGGGTATGATCACTTACCCAGTTTGGGAACCCAGACGAAGTCACGTCTATTCGAACCTCAGGAGCAATGGCTCCCCAGAGAAACATCTCACTCCTGTTACCAGAAAAAAAGGGACAGAAATAATGCAGTCAAGGAAAACAAGGAATGCCCCCCAAACGTCTATATTGGAACTGGCACATGGCCAGGCTGGCCTGGGTTAAGATTCTGGGACGGGGGTTAAAGGATCCCTGCTTTACTCCCACCCCCTCCACCCAAGGATGACAGTATATGGGGAATGATGGTCACAGGCTTGATCTGGGGCAAAGAGGAAAGACAATCAATGATAATGACACATCATTGCATTGAACCCTCACGACGGCCCTGCGAATTAGGTACTGAGATCACCCCATTTTACAGATGTGGAAACTGAGGTTAAGAGAGATGAAGTCACTTGCCCCAGATCGTGATGCTATCGTGCAGGGTGTGTGTGTGTGTGTGTGTGTGTGTGTGTGTGTGTGTGTGCGCGCGCGCGCGCGCGCATACGCCCTGCAGGAGTGGCAAATCGACAGAGAGAAACTCCGGTTTGAGGCTGCACCTTCTGTAGCTTCTGAACCCCAGCGCTCTTTCTGCATTGTGCCAGGAGCTCCTCCCAGGAGGAGGCGAGAGGCACAGCAAGAGAGGAGCGCTGCGGGGGCTGTCGGAGGCCTCAGGGCCTCCAGCACCGCTGCCGTGGTCTGTGACTCAAGGCACCACCAGCAGAACTGGCAGAACGGGGAAGGGGACACTTTGCCTCTTTCTTGCCAATGAACCCCTCCTCTACATTGCCTGGGGGCGGGGGGGAGGGTGCTGGAGCACGGAAGATGGGAAAGATCTGGAACTCCTGGGGCATCTGCTCTGGGGCACATGGCCATCGGGAGCTGGTGCCCGCCGAGAGGCAGGAGAGGGGAGAGAGGCATGGACCATACAAGCAGACAGCCCTGGGCTTGAGCCCCAGCTCGGCAGTTACTGTCAACGAGACCTTAAAAATACTCCTTAGCCTCTCTATGCCTCAGTGTCGTCATTTGTAAAGTGGAGATAATAGTATTACCTATGGCACAGAGTTCTGGAAAAATTAGATATGATCCTGAATGTAATGTGCTTCATACATATTGAATATATTTTCAATTCCCCCCTGAATCACCTGAGAGCATATGGGGCATCTTTCAGAAGGTTTAGAACCTTCCATGGTCCTTTGCCAGGAAAACTGCTTTGGGACAGGTTCCTTAGCAGGTCCCTTGACCCAAAGGCCTCTTGCCATGCATCAAACGTGAGTTTGCAGAGGGTTCGCAAGCAACCCCTTCTCGTGAGCTACGGTTTCCGTCCTATGCTCAATATCGGGGTCACCAGGCCTCCTCAACCCCACCCTGCTTGGTTTGTGTCCCTGTCCTGCCCCAGGTCCCCCAGGCACTGAGAGGGCAGCCAGCCTGGAGTCCAGGGTCAGGGCACATCCTGTTTCAGCGACTGGCAGTGCTTCGAGGCTCTGGGAAGATGCGTCCATTCCTCCTTCGCCACTGGGAGGTGGGGCACTGGCCCAGGACGTCACTTTCCTGCCGCTCGTCCTAACGCCCAGCAGCCTGGCAGCTCTAAGGCAAGGCTGGGTGGGCAAGGAGGGTGTGGGAAAAGGTCCCTGAGGTGTAGCCTTGGCCTCCCGCCAGGCGCAGGCACCACAGGATGACAGCGGTGGCTTCTCCTCCTGCTCCTTCTGGGGAGCAGGGAGCCCAGGGCCCCCTCCTGCTCCCGGCCTGTCTGCGTGTGGTAAACGCTTGTGCAACTTGGCAAGGCGGCCCCAGCCAGCGAGGTTCCCAGGGTGGGATCTGACTCTTGGAACAGACGAACCCCCGCCAAGAAAGTGAGCTTCGCTGCGCAGCGTGGCCAAGAGCAGGAGGTCGGGGAGGGGCTGAACTCCATCCAGGGAGTGCTCCCCACCCTTGGCTGGTCCTGGAACACCAGCACGGTGGAGCGGGGGCTTCCAGCCAGTCAGGGCCACAGCATCCTCCACCCCCGGGATGGGATTTCAAAGCCAAGACCCAAGAGGGGGGTCCAGGGAGGGGGACTCGCGCCTTCCATCAGGATTGCCTCATTAGTGGTTTTGCATTGTTAGAAATCTCTTCATTGGAGGCCCGGATTGCAGCAACATGGGGCTTTAATCTGGGCTGGGCACGGGGACTTGTGGCCAGGAACCCCAAAAGGAGAACAATTAATATCGCCAAAGCGGGTCCTTCTGACAGGCTCCATTTCCCCTTGAGACGCCATCGGCTCATGTTCTGGAAGGCTCAGGAAGAGACATTTCTCTCCATTTCTGCCAGTCTCTCTCTTGGCCTCTCTCACATGCAGAATCATGAGCTTTCCATCATATGCTGCAAGTGAGCAGCACCCAGATTTGCTCACTTGACAGGACCTGGAAACCGTGGTGCTAAAATGTGGCCTTTGGCCTGTCAGCCCCAGACAGTCCTATTCTGCACAAAAATCTGGGCCTTGTTTCCTCAGTTATAAATGAAGGGGTTGGAGTCATGCAGTTGCTTTTCAGGGATTTTGAGCCATGGATACTTGTACCAGGTGACAACTTACAAGAAGGTTGGACCCAGGTGGCCAGACCAGTGGGCCAGACCAGTGCTCCCACCTCCTGGAAATGCTTCCTCTCCTTTGGCGTCAGGTCACCACCCAGGCTCCCCCCTCCCCGGTTTCTCCCAGCCTCACTGGCTGCCCCTCCTTGGTCTGCTCAGCCCCCTTCCCTTTATCCAAACTTATCCCCATCCCACAGTCTGATGCTTCTAAACCTCTCAAAGCAGCCCAGCTGATCTTCCAAACACTGTACATTTGATCAAGAACCTCACTGACCTCTAGGGACTGAACTGTATTCCCCCAAACTTCAAACATGAAGCCCTACCCCCCAAAGTGATGGTTTTGAAGGTGGGACCTTGGGAGGTAATTGGTTTAGATGAGGTCATGAGTTGTCCTTCATGATGGTATTTGTGCCCTTATGAGACACCAGAGAGCTTGCATGAGGTCACAGCAAGAAGGTGCCCAGCTGCAAACCAGGGAGAAGGCCCTCACCAGGACCTGAATCTGCCGGCACCTTGATCTTGGACTCCCCAGCCTCCAGAATTGTGAAAAATAACTGTCTGTTCTTTAAGCCCCCAACCTAGGGCATTCTGTTATGACAGCCCAAGCTAACACACCTGCTGGGAAAGCTTCAGTGCCACTGTCTAATTCTCCAGGCCCCCCTCACCACTCTCCCCTGCACGTTCTTGGTCCCAGCTCTGCAGGTATGGACATTCCAGCCAAACACCCCAGTCTTGCATCCCAGACATGGAAGGTGCTTCTAAAGTGGCTCCAAGTGATCAGAGGTTACCACCTTCTGGGACTCATGGCCTCTGGAGTCCCCGCCCCTTGACAGTGGGCTGGACCCAGGACTCCCTTCTAACCCTCTAGCCAGCAAAAGTGGTGGGTGTCACTTCCCAGATCAGGTCATGAAGACAGTGGCTTTGTCTTCCTCTCTTACCTGCACACTCTGCTGAAGCCACCTGCCATTTTGTGAGCTGTCCTGTGGGGACACCTACATGACAAGGAACCAACAGGGCCAACCGCTTAAGAGGAACTGACACCCTTGGTCCAACAGCCCAGGAGGAAGTGAATCCTGCAAAAACCCAGTTGGGTGAGCTTGGAAAGAGATCCATCCCCAGATGAGCCTTCAGATAAGCCCAGTCCCAGCTAACAGCCTGACAGGACCTAGGAGAGACCCAGAGCAGAGGACCAGCCTCCCCATGACCAGATTTCTGACCCTCAGACAATAGATGCTGTTGTTTTAAGCCACTAATTGGGGGAGGGGGTATTTGTTATGCAGCAAGAGCTAACTAATACACCAGGCTTTTGCATAGGCATTCCCTTCTGCCCAGGACACTCCACTCTCCAGACAGGCTCATCCTCAACAGGATGCCTTAATCTCCACTGGCCATCAGGTGTCACTGTAATCTCCACTTTTTCAGCCCCCCCTCCCCCACAGAGTCGTGTCTGGGTTTTTTCTCTAAATGTTCACCCTACCTGACTGTAACAACTCACCTTTTAGACTGTAGCTCCTTGAAGACAGGGACTCTACCTGCCTTGCCTGTTACTGCCTCTCCACGATCTTGCACAATGTCAAGCTCATAGTAGGTGTTCAGTAAACACAAGGACTATGAATGAGTGAAACATGATGGAAGAGACGCTCAGAAAGACCCAGAGAAACTGATTTGGGTAACTCCCAATAAGCACTTGGGTCCCTCCCCAATAATACCACACAAACAATTATATGATTTCACATGGCTTATCCATGAACGATACTTACATAGTTATGATCATAAAGAGTTGAATTATGGATTTTACCAAAATTTGTGATAAATCAGGGAGGATGGAGGGAAAGGCTGCCCTGTGTGTGCACGTTTATCTTTGTGCATAAAAGTTAAGTCATCAGTAGAGGGACCATGGATTATGAATAAAACACAAAAATCAAGAACTTCTAGTACAAGCAAATCATTTACAAATATACAAGTAGATTAGAAGCAGCAGCTGAAAGAAATAAAAATGCTTGCTTCTGAGAAGCAGAAAGGAGAGGGGCAGGAGATTGCTGGGTTTTGATATAAGCTTTAACTTTTAAAGCCACATACATCTTTAATAAAATAGACATTACATCTCAGAAAAAAGTAAATAGGAAAGAAAGAAAGAAAGAAAGAAAGAAAGAAAGAAAGAAAGAAAGAAAGAAAGAAAGAAAGAAAGGAAGGAAGGAAGGAAGGAAGGAAGGAAGGAAGGAAGGAAGAAAGAAAGAAGACAATTTCACATTGTCAAAGACCATTAAGAACATACAGTGGGTAATGGAAGTGCCTGGTGTTGGTGGGATGCTTCTTGAGATGGGGTGGCCCTCAATGAATGCTTCGAGTTGGCAATCTTTGAACTTAGCCCTACCTGAAAAGGAGTTAGCCACATGAGGTGTGGGAAAAGCATTCCAGGCAGAGGGAACAGCATGGGTAAAGCCTCAGAGATAAGATCACGCTTGGTATGTTTAAGGGACGGAAAGCCAGTGCATATGCAGTGTGGACAGCAAAGCCAGGGGTTGGACTGAACTGAGAGAGAAGGGAAGACCATATGAGGTGATGTCAAGAGGTGGCCATGGAGACGGAGTCCAGAGGAGACACCAGAACTGGAGAAGCCACATGAGAAATCAAGCTTTCAGACAAATGTTAAAAGCCATGGGGCCAGAGATCAGCCAGGCAGTGAGCAAACATCAAGCAAAAAGAAGACATTAGGGCGCAAGTGTCCTGTTTGCAACCTATGCTGATAGATGCCAGAGAGATGAGCTAATGGCCCCTAATGAAGTTTCATCAATCACTTTCCAGTGTAAGTTTATCTTACTTTTTAGAGCAATTTCCCATCTACTATCATTTCACTCACTAGAGGAGCAGGTTGAGGTCAGAAATACAATTAGAAACACAACTCATTTGCTAATTATCTAACCTGACCAAGAGCCTCATTAGCTCTTTTTCCCCAGTGTCCACAGGCTCAGCCTCCCCTGGATCCTGCTCCACCTCTTCACCTCTTGACCTTCTTTGGTTTTATTAATCTGCACTCTAGAATTCTCCTTCTTCCACCTTCTTAGTAAACCAGGCGCTTAAGACACCTGTTCCCTCTCACTCCAACTGCAGACTTCTACTTCCTGAGGTTCAAATCCTGGTTCTCTGGATTTCATACCCCTCCCACAAAAATCCTAGGCCTAGCATCTGAGTCCTCAGCCCCCTCTGAGCTCTGGACACTGCTTCTCAGGACAGGTCAGCCATTTTGACAGAAAGAAGAGTGTGCAGAGCATAGGCTGAGAGTCGGTGTAGTTCTTCCTCCATCACTCCTTGGCTGTGGGAGCTCTGCCTCCTTCCTCTTCACATTTGGAGGCATATCTTGATCCTGAGGGGCCTTTTCCATGAGACAAGCTGCTGTCAGCACCTGCCTAGGGTTGCCACAAGTCATGGCTCAAAATGTTGTCTTAAATGAATGGATAAGAAAACCTCATTTTCGTCCTACAGTTAGAAATGGGGTACCATATGAATTTTACACTATGGTGTGAGGGACTTATATGTCAGAGTCTTTTCTTGTGTTTTGGGTTATTCTTTAAGGCCTAGCTCTGGGTCTGTGTTCTCTAGAAAGCCTCTCTTAACTACATCATCCCACAGGGGTTTCTTTCTTCTCTGAACTCAGGTCTCCTGAGTGAGACAGTGTCTACAATACCCATAGATTGATTTATTCACAAACATCCAAAAAACAGACAACAAAAAATAGTATGAAACAAGCCTCCTCTTCTCAGTGGGATGGAAATTTCTCAGTTGTGGGATTAGATCTTTTGCTCTATAATAATGCCCAGTTTAAAAGCAGGAGACTGAAGGTCAAGTCCCGGCAATGCCACACACTACTCTGTGACCTTGGGCAAGCTATTTATCCACTCTGTGTCTGGTTCCCCATTGATGGAGTGGAGAAGCACTATTAATTTCATGGGCTCCTCTTAGGAATGACTATATAACTGCTTTGTAAACTGTCAAATGCTGAACAGATGGGAATTTATTAATTGTGATGAATACAGTATTCAGGTTGTTCATAATTTTAAGTATTTAAATAAAGAGCTTTCCACCACCTTAAGGCTGAGATTTCACCATGGGGCCTGCCCTGCCCTCCGACTCATTCACACCACCCAAGGAGCGTGGCCCAGAAGGAGGGAAGAGTTGGGGAAACCAAGGCCCCCAGAGAATATGCTGTTCTTGACCATGGGGCGGAGCTCGGAGCTCTACCCAGACATCCCGACTGCGCAGGCGGGGGGCCAGCAGGGCAACTGCTCCTCTGATGTGGCTTGGGGTATTGTTCAGTTTGGGGTTTTTGTTGTTTGGTGTTTTGTTTTTTTATTGCTGTTGTTCTCTTTCTAATCCTAATGACAGAGGCAAGAGGAAGCCCGGGCAGAGGGAAGGCATTTTTTGGAAACTCTTTGGGAGCTCTGAAACCCCACCCCACGACTGGCGGGTCACTCTGACTTCTCTCTGATGGAGACAGGGTTGGAGTAGGGGACAGATCTTGGCCGGAAGCCTCCTACAGCATAACCAATCCTCTTGCCCACCCAGGAGAGGCTGGCCTGGGAGGCAGCTGTCTCCAGGGGTTTATCCATCATCCATGCCTAAATTGTCAGGATGGAAGGCACCTTCACCAGTTTCCAGTCTGGTGCGTCCCAAAACGGGTTCTTCAGGAACCAATTATGCTAGACATTAACATGTGTTGCACAGAAGTAGCGTACCAGAGTCAAATGCACTTGAGAAATGCTCACAGTCAAGTGTATTCTTTTTAAGTGCAGGACTTCTCAGAATCTTAACATTTACACATGTAATGTTGTGACTGTCCATGAAAGGGCCAAAAATTTATTTAATTTGGTTAATATTATCTTTGTGTGTGAAGATCATCCAGTAGCTCTGCAGCTCTAGGTGGGACAAGGATGCCAAGAATATGTAGTTTATTTCTCTAAAATTACTATAAACTCCCTTATGAGCCTGCATCCAGCAGGTAGAAGGGAAGAAGGGAGGAAAGGAAAGAGGGGGTGAGAAAGGGGCAGAGGGAGAGAAGGAAGCTGAGTTTTGTTCAGTCTGGTTTAAAACTCATCCCAACCCAACCATCTTAACACTTAATTAGGATCAACTCACTCTCTACTCATTCTTTTTGATTCCTGCCCAGCCCTCCCTACTGCCCCCCAAATAGTGGCCGGGTGTTTGGGGAAGGGGCTTATAACCTCTTAGCAGATGGGGGTGGACACAGAGCCAGGTCCTTTGGGTGGGCTAGCTGATGTCCCCCAAGGTCCTGTCCCACTAAGGGCTGCTCTCGACCTTTCCCATGGTCGGAGCCTCCCTTAACATTCCCTTTGAACCAAATCACAGTTTATTTAAACACAAGTACCTCTTTAGACCTAAGCAAAAATATCCTCAAAATGGCAGGTTTGACACACGAGTTATCTTCTCCTGAGACCCGTTTAAATTAGTAAATATCAATTTTCTTAAGTTCCCAGGGGTGCCACCCAACATCATCTCAGGAATCACTAGTGATTCAACCCCCACTCTCAGGTCGGCACTGGTCTGGACCATCCCTGGTATTCTAGAAATACCAGCCAAATAGAAGTGGGCCTTCCAGTTCTTTCCACAAGTACTGCCTCTGCACAGATACTTGCCCCCAAAGAACTGCTACTGTGATTCCAAAACTCCATGATGGCTGGTCAACCTTGACTGAAGCTTTTCTGCAGGGGTAGGAGGTGGAGGGGATTACATTGCACAGCGATGCTGCAAAACTTATCTAAAATCCTCTTCCTCTACCTGTCCTTCCCCCTGCACCCTCTTCCTGGCAGGTGTCAAATCGCTTGCCCAGTTCCATCTCCCCTTCCCCTGCCAAAATCAGCCCTATTAGTTTTTTAATTAAAGCTTTTGAAGGAACCCCTGGGTGGCTTAGTCAGTTAAGCAACCGACTCTTGATTTCGGCTCAGGTCATGATCTCGGGGTTGTGCGATCAAGCCCCATGTTAGGCTCCACACTGGGCGGAGAGCCTGCTTAAGATTCTCTCTCTCCCTCTCCCTCTTCACTCCGTCCCTCTCCTTCTCTAAAGAAGAAGGAGGAGGAGGAGGAGGAGAAGAGGATGAAGAGGAAGGAGAAGGAGGAGGAGGAGAAAGAAAAAAGCTTTAGAAGACTCTCACCTACACAGCTGCCCCCAGAAAGCTCCCCACCATCCCTGGACAGAGGATTTTGACCAGTCCTCCTTTTACCCACCCTCTGTCAGGCCTTCACTTGTGCATTGACTTCTCAAGTGCATTTGACTATGGAGCCCCAGAGAGAGGGACGCCCACTGGGAGCATAAGAAAAGAAAGGAGTATGGCAAAACTTGTCGTTATTTTCAAATCCTTGTCACTCAGAAGACCGAGGCCCAGAGGAGGTAATGGGGCAACTCCAAGGTCAGCGTGAATTGATGGCCAAGCTGGGACTGACTGTTGCCTGACTCCAAGGCCAGGGCCTTTTCTGCCCCTTCCGGTTTCCCTGGCGTAGGCAGCGAGCCCAGTCCCAGGCCCGGCAGTGGGAGAAACCTGGGCTTTCTTCTCCAGGAAATGAAATGACCTCCTTTCTTTCCCCACCCCAGTGCTTGCCTGAGCCCTGCTCTAAGCCCCCCACCTAAGAAACAGGATTTACAAGCCCGCTGCTATAATCCCTTTAAAATGAGCTTTGGGGACTATAGGGACTCTTTGGGCGTTTCATTTTTTCAAAACAATATTCCTGGCTCAAAAGCTAAGATTTCACCATTCTCAGGGGAGTCAAGACAAAGGCTGGCCACAGCTGCCCAGGGCCCCGGCTCCCCTCGGGGGTGAGAGGGCACCCCCTGAGGTTCCCCCCCCCGGGCTCCTGGGGCAGGCTTTGTAAGAGTAGGTGTTACTGCTCCGTGCGAATCCAGATACCTCCTTCCAACGCCTGCCACCTAATTGCATAAATATCTCCCCCACCAGAAACAAGTCACTCCTTTCATTCTTAACCAGGAGGCTTCAAATGTGAGGCCCCTGGGGAAGGTGGCTCACTTGCTGAAATTAGTTTTAAGGTGTAATTGATTGCTCATCCTTTACTGAGAGAGTCAGTCAGTCTAGATGGGAGCATGGGAGGTAGGCGTAGGACCCCAAAATGGTGGAAACACGCCTAACAAGGAAATGAGCAGAGCGGGGCAGGGAGGAGGGGGGTTGGGGTAAGGCCACCTAAGACAAATATGGTGGTTCGTTCCCTGCACAGAAATCTGAAGACCTCCACTCTAGTGGTTGTGTGACCTGGGGCAAGTCTCTTCAACTGAGTAGTGCTCTGGGGTCTAAGCCTCTGTCTGCCAGGCCACCTCCCTGGAGAGCTATTCTAATGAGCCACTTACAGTGACCACCTCACCCAGGTTTGCCCAGGACTCTCCTGGTTGGTCCCAAGCAAACAGGACTGAGCCGTCTGCCCTAAGCACCACCCACCTCCACACTGGCCCTACCCCGCTTGGCTGTATTGCCCAATGAGCCCCAAGCTCTGCATAGCTGGCTCAGCAGGTTTGGCTTGAGGCTCAGGACTGCCCTTTTTTTGTTTGTTTTTTGTATAGTAGGTGTTTATTTTTATATATATTTTTATTTTATTTAAAATTAATTAACATATAGTGTATTATTAGTTTCAGAGGTAGAGGTCAGTGATTCATCAGTTGTATATAACACCCAGGGCTGATTACATCACATGCCCTCCTTAATGTCCATCACCCAATTACCCTATCCCCCCACCCTCTCCCCTCCAGCAACCTGCGGTTTGTTTCCTACAGGTAAGAGTCTCTTATGGTTTGTCTCCTCTCTGATTTCATCTTGTTTCATTTTTCCCTCCCTTCCCCTATGATGCTCTGTTTTGTTTCTTAAATTCCACAGATGAGTGAAATCATATGATAATTGTCTTTCTCTGATTGACTTATTTCACTTAGCATAATACCTTCTAGTTCTATCCACATCATTGCAAATGGCAAGATTTCATTTTTTGATGGCTGCATAATATTCCATCATATATATATACCACATCTTCTTTATCCATTCATCTGTCAGTGGACATCTGGGCTCTTTCTGTAGTTTGGCTATTGTGGACATTGCTGCTATGAACATTGGGGTGCAGGTGCCCTTTGAATCGTTACATTTATATCTTTGGAGTAAATACCTAGTAATGCAATTGCTGGGTCATAGGGCAGCTCTATCTTTAACTATTTGAGGAGCCTCCTTACTGTCTAGAAGTCCTACCCTCAGCAATCAGACAACAAAAAGAAATAAAAGGCATTCAAATTGGCAAAAAAGACGTCAAACTCTCACTCTTCAAAGATGGCATGCTACTCTATGTGGAAAACCCAAAAGACTCCACCCCAAAATTGCTAGAACTTATACAGAAATTCAACAAAGTGGCAGGATATAAAATCAATGCTCAGAAATCAGTTGCATTTCTATACACTAACAATGACATGGAAGAAAGAGAAATTAAGGAATCGATCCCATTTACATTTGAACCAAGGACTGTGCATTTTTAGCAAGCTCCCCTACCAGGGATTCTTATCTCCAGGCACCTGGGCAAACATTGACTTACGGGAGCCTCCAGCAAGACACTGAATAAACACAGCCATTTACTGAGCAAACCCTCATGCCCACATGCCCAGCACTGGACTGAGGGCTACAATCCTCAGCACAACCCTACAAGGTAGATGCAGGGAAACTGAGGCTCAGAGAAGTTAAGTGACCTACCCAAGGTCACGGAGCTAGGAAGTGGAGTTCAATCCCAGGGCTTTCTCATTCTGGAGCCCAGGTCGTTATTCTCAGGTATAGGCAAACTTTCTGTAAACGGCCAAATAGTTAGTATTTCTTAGCTTTGTGCCATGAGAGCTTTATCCCAACTACTTTCTCTTTGGTTATAGCCTGAAAGTAGCCATAGACAATACATAATAGAGTGGACATGACTCTGTTCCAATAAAACTTTATTTACAAAAGTAGGCAACAGGTAGGATTTGGCCCATGGTTTGCTGCTCCCTGGAGGAAAGCTTATCCAACACACCTTCACCCCCACCACCAACAATACCAAGAACAAGAACACAAAGGTCATTCCAGGCTGTCTCACATACCTGCCCACCATGGCCACAGCTGCCAACCGCTGCTTTCTCCCCATGGACCTGAAGGTTTCCTTCTTTGAGGGGTGTAGACCCAGTCCCCGGGTGCAGACATGAAAATCCGAGTGTCTCCCTGCTGAGGCCTGGGTCCTCAGGCCACGGACAACTCTCTCAGCCTCCTGGAACACCTCATGCTCTGCTCCCAGCACATCTCAAACCCAGAGGGGCTGGATTCTGGGACAGAGTCACCCCGAAGATGCAGAAACCCAGAAAACGGTAAATCCTTCAAAAGCCATCGCCCCAACCTACAGAGAAGGTCTGTGGCTGCCTGCCAGGCCCTCTCAGAGGTGGAGGACTGAACCTCAGAAACCTGCTGCCTCCCGCCTTTCTACCCTGGGCCACAGCAGCTGAGGCCTGTGGCCAAGACACTGCAATACAGGCCATGTGACGCACAAAGTGGTGGGGGCTTTCACCATGACTGTCGAGCCTCCATGGGGGGGGCGGGTGTCAGGTGTAGGGAGTTGCAATCAGCCTGCTGTGTTGAGGAGCTGCTAAAGGGAGCATCGGGTCCTCAGGTCCTGGGTCCAGAGCTATCATGATTCTCCCCATTTTACAGATAAGGAAATTGAGAATAAGAAAAACCTTCCCAAGGTCCCGCAGCTTACCGGTAAACAGAGGTAGGATTCAAACCCGCAGCGTCTGGTTGCTGGGCCCAGGGGCGTCTTCGCCGGCTCAGGCTGCCCTCAGAAAAGCCCAGCGGCTGGGGGCTTACACAGCGGAAACTCATGTTCTCCCAGCTGTGGGGGCTGGGAGCCTGAGATCGAGGTGCCGTCAAGATTGGCTTCTGGGGAGGCCTCTTTCGTTGGCTTGCAGACGCCCACCTTCTCACTCTGTCCCCATGTGGCCTGTCCTCTATGTGTGTGGACGGAGGGAAGAGACAGAGACAGAGAGAGACAGAGAGACAGAGACCTCTAGTGTCTCTTCTTTTTCTCAAAAGGACACCAATCCTATTGGTTGAGTGCCCAACCCTTATGACATCATCGAACCTTAAGGTCCTATCTCCAAAGTCAGTCACACTGGGGGGGTCAGGGCTTCAGCATATGAATTTGGGGAGCGGGCACCATAATTCAGTCCATACGAGGAGCTAACCACTGGCACCAGACCACACCACAGCCATGGCACAGGCCACAGGGAGGAATGACGACTTCCGCTCTACAAGTTGAGGGCATAGAGGGCCCAAGGGCTGAGGTCCGGGCCCCTTGCAGGTAAGGAGCACCACAAGGGGACCTCCAGCCTGGTGCGTTCACAGCGGCCATGTCAGCCCCCAACGTAGAACTGCCCTCTTCTGGTTCTCCACAGGCAGGGACCTCCTAGGGGACAGGGGCCACATCTCCTCCCCGCTTCATCCCCGCATGCTTGTGCCTAAGGATGGAGGGAGGGGAAGCGGTGACATCCGTCCTTCCCTGGGGCATGTTCGACAGATTCCATACTTAAGCCCCTGTCACCACAGTGGTAATCCACTCGCTAATTCACCCTTGACCAAAGCCCTTCCTTTTCCTGTCTTGTTTCCCATTCCTCCGCCGGCATTTCCTGGGATGGGCTTCCACATAAACCACTGGTACTGGGTTCCTTGTCTCTGGGTCAGCTTCTAGGGAACGTATACTAAGACTCAGAGACCTTCCTCCCTCTCTGGAAAGGATACGTTTTCTCCTCCAATAGGCTGGCAGGAGCTGGTCCGGACCCTGATGAATTGGCAGAAGCAGGGGTAGTGGGCACAAACGCATCAAGAAGCTCCAGAGAGATTGACTTCTGCCTACTGTCTGGACCGAGACCCCAGACCCCCAGGTTGGGGAGAGCCTCATCTTCAACCTGGGTCCTTTCTCACATTGGGATGTCCCCCCAAGTGGTCACAGAGCATGGCCAGGAATAAGCTTGACCCAGCTGATGGTGCCAGAGGCCTTACTTCTTAAGACTTTCCTTTGCATGTGGAGCTGCTCATTTACAGGACCACAAACAGTACCACATCCGGTGGGTGCCTCTCTTGACCCACCAGGTCCTGCCAGACAATGGGGCCTGGAGTTTCTCTTCTCGAGGGAAAAGGGAAAGTTGGAATGTTCACTTGCTCTTCTGTTCCCCTGGGGCCCTCCAGGGCCTCCCTGACCATCATCCAATAAATGAGAACCTTTCTACCTCAGAAAACCCCTCCAAATCTGCCACGTGTTCAGAATGTGCTGACCCTGCGCCCACCCTGCCGGGCCTGGCCCTCAGCAGAGTCTGCTCCTGGAACATCTCCCTTCTGTGGTGGCCAGATTTTCTCAGCCCTGCCAGGGACAGCCAGTAGGTTTCTTGTAACTTGGTTTCTCAGCCCATGTCCCTTTTTAACATCATAAATTTTTTTAAAAGGCAGGGGCTGGAATAAGGGGAGGGAGGATGAGCAACTATAAACAAAACATAAAAGTTGTTTAATGGACGGCATAATGAGGCCGCCAGGAAACAGCCTGGTATTGATTTTCCCTGACATTTCACCTATTAAATTATGAGCTTCTTAAGGAAGAGCTCAGATTTTTTTTTTTCTTCAGTCAATTAAGATTCTTTAATGAAGACCAAAACTGCTTTTGTCCGAGTACTACGTGGGCCCAAGTTCCTTGACAGGCAAATGGTGGCGCTTGGGATGGGGCAGGGGGATGCTGGAGGTAAAGATGCATCCTGATTTCGGGGACTTGGTGGCGGAGTCCAGGCTGGGACCCAACCCCATAAGCCTCTACTCAAGAGTCTGATGCACTGCCTGGTTGTCTCTGAAGTTCAGGCTGGGGCCCAGGAATGGTGGGGGATCCCCTCAGGTGGGGTTCTATGAGAATGTGGAACAATCTAGAGCAATCCAACTGCTTTTGGGAAAGTCTAAGCTGGTCGGCCTAAGGGTCTCGAACTATAATTCATAAATTCCGATACTGACCCTATCAAGGGGGTAGAGGATCCCCATTTAACAGAGGAGAAACCTAGGTTCTAAGAGGTCAAGTCACTAGCCCGAGGCCAAATTTTGTGTTTAAGAGGCCACATCAGGATTCTCACCTTGTTCTGAATATTTCCAAAGCCCACCCCTCTTCGCCATATGCGCTGCCCACCTCGGCACAATCCTAGGGAACAGGGCACAGCAGGGCAGTGTGGCGCTCTGGGGCAGTGCCCAGTGGAGGAGACACCCACAGCCTCCCTGTGCTAATAATTCTCCCCATTGGTAGGACCTTAACCCACCCCCCCTTCCCTCCCTCTTTCATTCCCCTTATGAATCTGTTCTCAGCTCCTTCATTCACAAAGAGGTATCAACAGTTATAACTGCATAAAGTTGAGCCCCTCCCAGGAATATTTATATCTTGAAAAGAATGAAAGTCTAAAACTTAAGGCACACAGCCATGGTAAGGCAGTTCAAGCTTGGGGTACACTGCAATTGGATAACTTCAGGGCTTTTTTGGCTGCTCAGAAAACCCACATGGGTTCCCTCTGTAGGTCAGTCTGCAAGTATCAGCCAAGGACAGTTATGGATCCCAGAGGGGATGGCTTACCTTGGGCCTCCTGAGCCATTGTGGACCATGTGCCTCTCCGCATGACTTTGACACATGGACTGCCCATGGGAGCTGGGAGTCCACACAGTTCAAGTCCTCTGAGGGAGCTGCTTAACCCCCCCTCCCATAAATAGCCTCAAGGGTAGGTACAGCGGGTGGGCTAGGGCCATTCAAACATTTTACCCACCCAAATACTGAAAGACGGTGAGTTCCTACAATCCAGAGACCAAAGCTTTGCCACTTCTCCCTTAAAAGGATCTCACCTGGAGCAATAACCTCCAGAAAGGTAAGAGTTGCCACGTATGGAGTGCTGGCCACCTGCCAGCCCCAGGCCCCAGCCCTCTACTCGCTTCATAATATTGATAAGTTGTTGTTGTTTGCTCTTGACTTATAAATGAGGAAACTGAGGCACAGAGCATTAAAGAACTGGCCTGAGGTCAGAGCTGGGATTCATCCCAGTTCTGAGTTGGCTGTAACCCCCAGACCTCTCCAGAAGCAGCAAGAAGGCAGGCTTGCACTGCGCCGGGAGGCTGCACGGGCTTAGCGGAGTCTGCCCCACGTGTCCCTAAAGACAAGGCTTCAGTCGGAAGGAAGTGGATGCCCCACTGAGGCACCTGCTCTTTTCAGCGGCCCAGTTCTACTTCCTCTTGTGCAGACAACACCCTAGTCTTCCTTCGGGGAACTCCTCAACTTTCAATCCACGTGGAGTAAGCAGAACAGTCGTCCTTGGCTCTGGTGTGGGCAATGACCCAAGCCTGGCCTATCAGGAGAGTTCATCTTCCCAGGCCACGGTGATTGGTTCAGGGAAAGGCATGTGACTCAATTGGGGCCAATGAGAGTCAGGCCTGAAACTTTTGCGGGAAATACGAGAAGGTGGCATGCTTTTCCCACTGGGTTTGCTAAGCTGTGGGAAAGAGAGCCTGGAGCTGCCTCTTCCCACCTGGTGGCCACCTTCCCACCATTTGGGAATGAAGCAAAACAGAAGAAAGCAGAGCCAAGAGACAGGGAAAGACAAATTCCTGCTGGTGTAACTAGAGCCCCAAATAGGCTGCAGCCCTGGGATCAGGTTCATAGACCTAAACCAATGAAATCCTCAGACTTACCTGCCCCTGACCTAATGTTCTCAGATATAATATAGGAAATTTGGGGCGCCTGGGTGGTTTAGTTGGTTAAGCGACTGCCTTCGGCTCAGGTCATGATCCTGGAGTCCCAGGATCGAGTCCCGCATCGGGCTCCCTGTTCAGCGAGGAGCCTGCTTCTCCCTCTGACCCTCCCCCCTCTCATGTACTCTCTCTCATTCTCGCTCTCTCAAATGAATAAATAAATCTTTAAAAAAATAATAATAGGCCGGCGCTCTCACCAAGGGGAAGGCCATGTTCAGTTCGAGCGCGAAGATCGTGAAGCCCAATGGCGAGAAGCCGGACGAGTTCGAGTCCGGCATCTCCCAGGCTCTCCTTGAGTTGGAGATGAACTCCGATCTTAAAGCCCAGCTGAGGGAGCTGAATATCACGGCTGCCAAGGAAATTGAAGTTGGTGGTGGTCGGAAAGCTATTATCATCTTTGTTCCCGTTCCTCAGCTGAAATCTTTCCAGAAAATCCAAGTCCGGCTAGTCCGTGAATTGGAGAAAAAGTTCAGTGGGAAGCATGTTGTTTTTATCGCTCAGAGGAGAATTCTGCCTAAGCCAACTCGAAAAAGCCGTACAAAAAATAAGCAAAAGCGTCCCAGGAGCCGCACTTTGACAGCCGTGCACGACGCGATCCTGGAGGACTTGGTTTTCCCAAGTGAAATTGTGGGCAAGAGAATCCGTGTGAAACTGGATGGCAGCCGGCTGATCAAGGTTCATTTGGATAAAGCACAGCAGAACAACGTGGAACACAAGGTTGAAACTTTTTCTGGTGTCTATAAGAAGCTTACAGGCAAGGATGTTAACTTTGAGTTCCCAGAGTTTCAGTTGTAAACAAAAATGATTAAATAAAACTTTCACAGTATTGTTAAAAAATAATAATAATAATAATAATAATAATAATAATAATAATATAGGAAATTTGAATTTCAGACAAATAAATTTTTAGTATAAGACTATCCCAGATATTATATGAGACATATATTAAAAAAAATTATTTGTTAATTATCTGAAATTCAGATTTAATGGGGCATCCTATATTTGTATTTGCTGAATCTCACAAATCCTCCCTGACCCCACAGGTAATAGTCCACTGTGGAGGCTCCACACAGTCCATCTCCTGCCAAATTCACTCCAAGTGCCAGGGCATATCTGTGACCTCTGTCCCCCTGCCCCTATGCCAAGTCAGTCTTTGCTGAGCAAAATACCCCCCTTTACAGATGAGAAAACTGAGGGTCAGAGAGGTTAACTACATTTCACAATTACAAGTAAGCCGCAGAGTCCAAATACATAGTAAACGGCAGAATTCCATCACTGATGCTGAGCCCAATGATCTTCTAGAGCAATCATTCATCAATTACATCATGGCTGCCTGGGATCTTGGTCAAGAACTTGACCACTTTCACCCTAACCATTTTATTCATCATCCACAGACACCTTAGCCCCAAGAGGAGGCTCCCAATATCTGCTACAGGCCAGTGGCATGATGGGATGAGCACTGTACCATGGTTTGACCACTAGATTGAATCAGACTTTGCTTTTTAACACTAGGGTGACACCAGGGCAATCACTTCCTGGGTAGGCAGCTCTTATTAATCTGCAGGGGCCCTCTGTCTATTAGGGCATCGTCACCCCATTCTACAGCTCATCGGGGACCATCTCAGTGCTCTGCCTGTCCCTAGATGACAGAGATGGGCACAGACCATGGACCCCACCCTCTAGCCCACAGTGATTGGTCCAAGAATTGGACCTACACAGGGCAAATCAGAGTCCTTTCATGAGATTTGGTATATGGATGCTGGAAGAAATCCATATAGGGTATCTCCTTAGATCCCAAGCTGTCAGCACCGTGCATGCCTCAGGCTTCCAGAAGGTATCTTTTCCACCACAACGAGAAAGCCTGCCTGAGAATGAAGCCACACAGAGGAAAGCAGGGTGAAGAGGTGGAAGGGAGATAGATATAGAGCCCCTGGATCGAGCCATGCCTGAAGCCAATGATCCCTGGAATTCCTGATTACAGGTAAGCAGGGCAATGGCTATGTGGGCTTCTGAGATCTAGGCCTTGGGAAATCCAAGCCAAAGGCAAGGAATTTCAGGACCTGGCTGCTTTCAGGGAAATGTTCTTTAGTTATTATTTTTTATAAAACTATATCTTCTTTATTTTGCGTACTTCAATTTCAGAACAAAATAAACCAAAAAACACTCAATACACATCCAGATCCCTGTCAAATAATGGGAAGGGAGAGGGCTTGAGGCCCTTGTATCCTGCCTCAGACAAAGACAGGAGGAAAAACCCCACTAGACATCAGCAGAGGGAACCAGCTGAACCAGGGCCACTCAGGGGCTACGGGGGAGCCATGGGGACACCATGCAGAGGGTCCAAGTGCCGCAGGTAGAAACTAATCTACTTCGTCCATGTGAGAGGCATCCTCCCCACCCTCAAGGGGGCAGATCCTGTCAGGATCAGCACCTCCGGGTTCCTCTGCTGTCACTTCATCTTCATCTGTGCCCAGTCTAGCTTGATCATGCGGCAAATACGGTCGGAGTGAGTCTGGACATCCTCCGGTGAGAAGCCAGAGGAGAACAAGGCCCTTTCAAATATGAGAAGGAGGCACCAACAGGTCCTTGACAGCCTTGTTCCCGTCCGCCTCCTCCTTCTGCCGAGGCCTCTCCACCATGGGGCGGTCAGGATTGATCTCCAGGTGCTTTGTGGCCATCATGTAGCCCACTGTCGAGTTGTCCCAAAGTGTCTGGCCTTCTGTGATGTGCTTCCATGGTGGCCATCCAGACGTAGGTGCTAGTCACAATGCGGCATGAAGACACTAGCCTGTGGGACGCCGTCACCTTCCCAACCTTCTTACCCAAGAGGAGAAATGTTCTTTGAAATAGAACTACACAATCATAATTTTCAAGATACCAACATATTTGATTTTTACTTCTCCAACTATGAATTTCATCCAAAGATGGGGGATTTGTTGATTGTTTCAGTTCAGCTGTGCTATAGAGAGCAGGGAGATTTTTTTTTTTTAAGATTTTATTTATTGGGGTGCCTGGGTGGCTCAGATGGTTAAGCAGCTGCCTTCGGCTCAGGTCATGATCCCGGGGTCCTGGGATCGAGCCCCGCATCGGGCTCCCTGCTCAAGTGGGGAGCCTGCTTCTCCCTCTCCCTCTGCCATTCTCTCCACTTGTGCTCTCTGGCTCTCTCTCTCTGTCAAATAAATAAATAAAATCTTTTTTTTCTTTAAGATTTTATTTATTTATTTGACAGAGAGAGAGAAAACACAAGCAGGGAGAGCAGGGGCAGAGGAAGAGGGAGAAGCAGACTCCCCGCTGAGCAGGGAACCTGACTTGGGGCTCGATCCCAGGACCCTGGGATCATGACCTGAGCCAAAGGCAGACGCCTAACCGACTGAGCCACCCAGGCACCCCAAGAGCAGGGAGATATTTTGAGAGTCAAATATTGAGGTAGAATCCCTGAATCCATGGGGTCTGGAGATGAAGAAGAGAGCTAGCCCAGGAAGAAAGGGGTGCAATCCCCCGGGGCCTGTAAGCCAAAGGGAGCAGAATACAGGAAAGAGATCCACGTGGCAGAAGCTCTGTCCTTTACTCATGACGCCCGGATAACCAATGCACCCTAAGCTCCCTTCAAAACCTTCTGTCAGGGAAGTGTGGATCTCAGTTATTTTCACAGTTTGAATTCAAATAGAGCAACCCTAGCCCCCTTCTTCCCCAGGTAGCAAATCTGATCTTCAGCTATAACAAAAGGGTCAGCTTGGGGAAAAGCGGTCTCGAGCCTCAGCTTTGGTCATGGGATTGTTTTTCTCAGATAAAGAAAACTTTTCTCTGGAGTCCTTTGGGCCACTGATTCTCGGGATGTGTCCTGGGGGCAACTTGCAGCACAGCCCCCCAGGGAGACTTTAATTTTGAGGCCGATTCCTGGGCCCTACCTCAAACCCACTGAATCAGAATCTTTCAGGATAGGACCGAGGAATCTGCATTCTAATCAGTGTTCCCACCCTCCCCAGGTAATTCTTCGAATATTTTGAGACCTGCTAACAAAAGCCAGGATCAACCACCTCCCTGCCCCGGTCTACACCCTGGCTGAGCTGAACGTGGAGGATGGAAGTAAAACCTGGCATGACCACATGAGAAGGTAATGCCTGGGAACCACGAGGCTGTCCTTCCATCAGGCTGGGAATCGACCAAGTTCACTCCATGGCACAGTTTCAAGATCCCAATAGAGAGTGAGCTTGATTGGAAAGATCCAGGAATCTGGAACCCACTCCTATTGGGCAGGGTCTGAGTTTAGTCCCAGCTCTGACACCAGCTGACAGTGTGATCCCGGGCAAGTCACTTCCCTCTGGTGGATCTCAGTGTCCAGTTTGTCAGATGAGGAGGTTGGACTATACCAGGCATCGTCAAAGTCTTTTTTAAGCAGCAAAACTTTTTCTTTAGTAAAGCCTGACGTGAGCCCTGATTTGTAAAGAGGACTGAGTCTGGGGCCTGAATCAAACTTCCTGTCCCTTTCTCTCTGTACATCATCTAATTGCAAGCATTCCAGGCTGATTTGATAATTCCCGGTCTCCTTCTGTCTCATTGCTCTGCCGTCCCAAGCCAGCAGCCCTCGTCCTCATGGTCAAAACTGGTTCACCACCAGCAAGCCAGCATTCTACCCAGTGAAGGGAAGGACTGCCTCTTCTTTTTAAAGTCATGGCCCATGGTTGTACACATCCTTTCTACTTACGGCCCCCTTCCTCCTTCTTGACAGAACCTCCTTTTATTAGGGAGATATCTATCCCTCCCTCCTACATCTCAAAGAAACACTCCCAATCTCCAGTTCCAAGGATGCATCCTCACTGGTCTAAGCGAACCACTGTAGTCCTCCATTCCCCTGTCGGGATGGGGTCACACGTGGGCCTGTGTCTCTGGCCAAAAAGATTGAGGAAAAACCCACTGGGGACTCCCAGGGATGACTTCTCCAAAGATATACAAAACAGTGACAAACACCTCCTTATTCACTGGCCAGTGTCATGTCTGCCCAGGGTGCCTGGAATCGCTATAGTCACTTTGACCTCACGAGGAGACTCACCTGGAGGGTGCACAACAGAAAGGTCTCACTCACTCCACTGCAAGCCCTATGGACCTCAGGGCATTTGCACACCGTTCCCTCCACAAGGAGTGTTTCTCCCAGATCTCACCGAGGTCATTCTTCTACTTCATTCAGGTCTCCGCTCAAATGCCAGCTCCGTAGAAGGACTTCCCTGACTTCTCTCCCCTCTATGACTCTATTCTCATTTGTTTGGTTTTTAATAGCTCTTAAATTGATATCATGTTATTTATATTATATAAATATATTTTTATATATATTTATATATACACACACAATGTATATAGATAATATACACACTGTGTTGGATGTATAATACATATACACTATATATATAGTTATATGTAATATGTGTATGTATATTATATAGATACATTATATATATATATATGCACCCTATATAATATGTACATTGTGTGTATGTGGGGGTGTGTGTGTGTGTGTGTTTATCATCAGTCTTTCACACAGGAACATAAGCTCCAAGAAGGCAAGGACTTTGTTTTTCCCCCCAGGGCTCGGGAGAGTGCCTGGCATATAGACAGCGCCCAGTAATATCTCATGGATGGGGGAAGGGAGGAAGGAAAGAAGATGACCAGTGTTCTTGATGATGTTGTGGAGCCTCTAAATTAACCAGTCCTTCAGCACTTCTTGTTGCTGGTAATAATAACTATTTCTCTTTTTTTTAATTTTATTTTTAAGTAATCTCTATACCCAACATGGGGCTCGAACTCACAACCCGAAGATCGAGTCACACGCTCTACCAGTGGAGCCAGCCAAGTGCCCCAGTATTTATTATTAAGCCAGTCGATTGGGGGGTTTCCAACACAGGCAGCTGGAAGCTCCCTATTTCATGGATCTGTCTGGCTTCCTCTGTCTTGGATGCCCTTCCCTAATGAGTCTCCCTGTTGGCCTCCTCCCCTCCCAGGCTTGGCCACCATTCTGTGTCCTTTCCAGAGTGCTGCAGTGAAGAGATTCAAAGCAGGGGGGTTGCAAGCAGCAACATCAGGGTCATATCCCAGTTCAGCCAATCACCACACTAGCTCATGATCCTTTGCCAGTTACTTGGTTCTCTGAGCTTCGGTCCCCTCAGCTGCAAGATGGAATGGCAGTAATAACAGTCCCTCCCTCGTGCACTTACTGTAAGCATTCAGTGAGGTCATGGGGACCCTTGAGAGTCACGTGGATTTAGGACAAAGACCCTTCCTGACCACTTTCCAGCAGCGTGGCGTGGGTTTCCCTCTGTGCCTCACACTTCACATCTGTCGAATGGGGACAATAGCGGGGCTGATGTAAATGAATTAAATGGGGCAATGTGTATCAACTGCTTGGCACAGTACTCAGCACATAACAAGTGCTAAGTAAAATGTTATTAGGTATGCATACGTGCGTCCATAAGTATTCCCTTTGGAGGATTAAGAGACCACAAAACCCAGCGCCTGCCCTCCAGAGGCCACAGAGGATGAGGCTGAAGAGGTAGGCAGGGCCAGCTTTTGTGGGGTGTGTCCAGAATGGTCCCCAGGAGACCTGGGGGGAGTGCATTTTTGACTCTCCCCAGGAGAGTTTGCCTCCTGCGCTCCAGGGAAGGAGTTTGCATGGGGAGAGCATCTTACCCAGGTGGGGGGCCCAGGAGCCCCACTTAGCACTGACCTTATGAAATTTCAGTCCCAGGTCAGGCCCCTCCACCACCCACAGGAAGTAGCCGAGGCCATTGGCTCATCCCTCCCCCGGCTGGTTTTAAACTGAAGGCATTAGGTTCGCTAATCGCCTGTAATCACCTTGTTTGAATTAGCATGGCAAGTGCTTCCGACTAACAGGTCTGTTATTCCAAATAACCCTCGGTGGTTTTAATTACGTCCCCTGGAATGCGCGGCCTCCCAGCCCTCAGCTTTATTAGGGAAAGGTCCTGTAAACCCAGGATGGGGCGTGATTCCTGACCTCCCCTGCACAGACCCATAATAAAGAGAAGCAGGGGAAGGCATTTTACCCGTCCAGATGCATAGTGCTCCCTTAGCTCTCTTTTTCAACCCAACACAGGATGGAGGAGACCCCAACGCCTGTCCCCTGCCCCACTCTTGGATTCCATCTGCTTCTAGCGACCCACAGAGCTGTGGCCCAGAGACGAGCAGAAAGCCCTCAGCACATTCATTTCGATTTGGTTCTGGAACATGCCATCCCCTTCTTCTCATCCATAATGGATTTTCTTGCTTTGTTTGGTTTATGCCAAGTCTGGACAGTCACTACTAACATCACCACCACTTACAGTGGAGGAAGAAGCACAGAGAAGTCGTGACTAGCTCAAGGGCACGCAGTAGAGCGGCCTTTCTCAAACTTGGGTGGGCACCCCAACACCTGGGGATCTTGTTAAAATGCAGCTCTCGTTTCTGCGGGTCTGGGGTGGCAGCCAGCCAACCAGGTCCCCGGTCTGAGGAGCACACTTTGAGAAACATGTTGCCGCAAGTTGGCTGAAGAGAAGGAAGCCGACTCGGTGGCCCCTCTCCAGGCCAGGCACTGTGCTAGGCTTGTAACAGTCCCCACTGCTGTTTCATGCCCTGGTCCACGCCACATGTCCCCCTGGGACAGAGGACTGTGCATTCCCATTCCCTCTCCTGAGGGAGCTGAAGATCCGAGAGCTTCGGGATGGTTTTCCAGACTTCCTCAAGTCTTGGGGCTCAGTTGGGATGCTAGAAATACAGCGGTGAGCAGAGCAGACTTCCCGTCCAGGAAAGTCAGGCAGAGTGTGGGGGCCAGAACTGAGGGTTATGTCTGAGCCCTGGGCCTCCGGCCTCACAGGCCTTATTCCGTTGCATCCTCCCAGCCACCAGGTGACGTGAGTATTAGGGTCCTCATAATTGAAGAGACTGACGGTCAGAGAGGGTGAGCCACTTGCTCAGGATCACACAGCTGCTCGTCCAAGGGCAGAGACAGAGTTTGTAGCCAGGGCTCTGGACCCACAGCCTCTCCCGTCAATGTAGCCATCAGAACCAGGCCGGGGAGGGAAGGATTCCAAAGTCTTCAGGGTGGAGCCAGCCACAAAGGGATGGTTTTATTTAATGGCATGGGAGTGGGGGACATTTTCCCTGTCCCCACCCTGACACCACAGTGAACCTTGAACTGCTAAATTGAGTGAGATGGGGCAGGGCAAAAGGTGAAGGGAACTTGCTCGCAGCCCACGGGGCTGGGGAAATGAGCTAATTAGGACCTTTCAGCAGTGGGCGGCCCCAGCTGGTTCTGGGTGGACACAGTCCCCCTTGCCCTGAGTTCAGAGGGTCAGCCCTGCCTGAGGAGCAGGACGGTCCTGTCCCTGCCCATCTTCTCCCCGGGGGCCCTCAGGTGCTGCAGCCAAGGGAGGAAGCTGGACCCATGCACCTCTGTGGACAGAGACCCATTTTCACCCTTTGCTTTGCAGCTACGTGGTCACTCTGGGGCTGGTGATTTCCCTCCAACTCCCTGGTTTTATTTTGACCTTGCCCATGAATCCACTGACCTAGACAGGAAACTCCAAGATGGCCAAGACACAGGAATGAGTTTGCCAGATTTACCACTGGCTCCCCAGCACCCAGTTTGGGGCCCAGCACCACACTGGGTGCTCGACAAATTTTTTTTTTTTTTGAATGAATGAATTAAGAAAGAAACAAGCTGTGTAAATCACAAGGGTGTGTGCTAACATTTTCTGGGCAGTGTGGGCGTGACTCGGTCTGGTTTTGCTCTGACAGGATTCATTCAATCAGCACTTACTGGTCACTGTCTCTGTCCTGGGCCCTGGGAAGTCAAAACTTCAGTGAGTCCCTGGGGAGCCACGGTCCAAAGAATAAAACATCACCGGTGATCTTTTCAGTTCTCTAAGTCTGTAATCGTCAAGAAAGGCTTCTCAGAGGAGGTGGCATTGAAGCACATCCCTCGGAGGAGGACTAGGACTGATCAGCTGGAGATGTGGGGTGGGGCATCAAATGCCAAGTCTTCGGCAGGATCCAAGGCACAGGGATCTTGCAGGTTTCGATCAGGAGACAATATCCCTGCATGGCTCAAGCCACAGAATGAACATCAAGTCCCCACCCAGTGGCATCTGTGGAGGGTCCCGGGTCCTTTCCTCTCAGGGAAACAAGGGAAGTACTGATTTATCGCAGAAAAGGGAGCCAAGGGAGATGGAAGCTAATGTTTCTTAAGTGCCTAGGTGGGCCCTGGTCAGTAGTGGGAGCAAAAAGAGACCAGGCCCAGGCTCTTTGGAAGCTTCTAGTGGGGAAAAGTGTTGTCAACCACTCACACAGTAGGTACACACAGGGGTGGTGGCTGCAAAGGAGAATCCAGAGCGTATCACAGAGGGAGCTGACCCAGGGGGAGGTGTAGCTGATGAAACAGCTATAGAATAGCTGGAATCCCTGATGTTTGAGCTTCTAGATTTATTCTGGGCCAAGCGCCCAGCACAGTGCCTGGCCCGGCGAAGTTCAACAAATGGTAGCAAGTGCCATGTTCCTGAGACCTCATTTCATCAAGACCATAACCATGCAAGGAAGGCACCATAACGATCCCCATTCTACAGATGAGGAAACTGAGGATCAGAGGGTCCACTGCAGGGTCCACTGCAGGTGTGGGATGGAGCTGGGAGGTGAACCCAGGCAGGTGCACCCAGCTCTTTTCCATAACACATTGCCTCCTGTTTCCACAAACCAAATCTGGGAAGAGGGGCATGGGAAAACTATGGTCCCTCAGTCTCATTCATGGAGAACTGAACAGATTTAGCAACAAATCCACGAAGTCTTCAAACCAGGCAATGCATAAGCCAAGCATAGGTGCCTGCCCGGCAGAAGGAAGCATCACAGAACTTAGCACTGGGAGGGGCCTTACAGAGAAAGTGGCTCAATAATTATTCTTTTCGTCTCTTGGAAATATTTCTTTTTATTTTTCTAAGGGAGTGGCCATTAAAGGGACATTAAAACATAGTAGGTTAATGTAAAAAAAAATAGGGTTGATAGTTATTTTAATGATCACTGCTGTTATTTGCAAACTGTGCTAAAGAGCTGGGGTTACAGTCATGGAAAAGTCTCAGTCCTCAAGAAAGTCAGACCCCCTAACTAAGGGGACAAGACAGAAATGTCTGGATGTCTGGAAAGTTAAATAATACAAGCAAGAAGGAACAGTTTGATCATAAAAAAAAAAAAGTCACACCCCATTAATTATAAAAGGAGTGTCTCAGGCTGAACCCTGAGGCTAGAATTATCACCAACAAGCAGTGGGTAGAGAAAGGATTCCCATGGAAGGAAGGACATCGCTAGGTTTTGAAGGATGAGGAAATTCGGATTAGGGGGCTGGGCGTGAGGGACCATCCTATTGGTTTCTGTCATCCTTGAAACAAACCCCTTTGGTGTATATAACAAGAACATCAGTTCTCCTAAGAATAGGTGGTTTTTTTATTAAGGAACAAAATCCCACTTGGGGTTCCGTGGACAGGAGAACAGAGAAGGGCAGGAAGAGAATGCCCTTTGCCTTCCTTATCCATCCAGAAACGGACATGTCCGGAGGAAGTGGCCTCCACCAGCAGGGAGGATGAGTCGCCCCTTGGCTGACCATGGAAAGATTTTTTTTTTCCTAATGTTGTCCAGAAGGCCTGGTCTCACAGAGGAGAAATGCCGGAGCTGGCCCAAAAAAGTAAAAAGTGGGAGTTTTCCACTTAGAACAACTTGAAAAACCTACAACTTGGAGAGCAGCGTGGCCCCTCCTGGGACTGCTTGATCATGACCTATCACGTAACACTTACTCAGTTCGTGGCTCTGGCCGTGGCCGGAGCCCTCTGGCCTCCGTAAGCCCCCGGTGTCTAGGTCACCAGGCCTGGGGGCTTGCTTTCCCTCCTCCCAGGCTTCAAGGTCTCACCTCAGCTCCCTGCCTCAGGTGAGAAGCTCACCAGGTTGAAAGATGCCCCACCCCGCCTGCCCGGCTCCCCAGTACCCCCCGACAGCCACGGCGGCCTGGGACCGTGGGATGGGGAGCAGAGAGCTGGCTGCTGGCCCTGCCTGTCCCATCCCTCCAGCAAGCAGCCCCAACAAGGCAGCGAGCAAGGGACAGAACAGCGTTTGAGTCAAACCCTCGTGTATCAGTTTTGATTTCAACTGGAATCGCCTCCCTGGGCTGGATTTCAAAAGACAGCGTTACTAATGAGAAACACACAAGTTCTTGAAATGAAGTTAACTTCTTTAAAAAAAAAAAAAAAGCCTTTTCTTTGGCTCTGTTGATATATATTAGAACCACATTGTCTAAGACAAAAAAAAAAAAAAGCCGTTCTGCTTCTGAACAGAAATACAGGAGTCTTGTACTTTAGAAGACACCGAGAGGCTGGTGTCCTAGCCCATCCTCTCTCTGGACTTGGAGGATTGTTTGGGGTTTTCTTTTTATTTTTTTAGGGTGCTAGGGATTTACAACTTCAATTTAAAACAGAAAAGAAGGAGGGATGATACAGAGTGTCTGAAGTGGGCGAAAGTGAACACAAATGGGCAGTTCGGATTTTTTTAAGCACTACTTAGCTATTTTCGAGAGAAGTGTAGGGTCAAGGGCAGACATGAGTTCATGGCCTATCCTGTCCCTTTCCATTTCCCGGGCCCATGTGACCTGGGCAAGCCACTGCACCATGCATATTCTGAATATTCTGGGGGCTGCCCCCTTTCAGAACCTGTAAGCAGGCTCCTGACTATCCACTTCCTGCTCCATCCACATTGGCCCTTCTCCGGAAAATCAGTGTGGGCTCCTGGAAGGCCCTCCAGCCAGGGTCAGGAGCCCCCCTCCAGTCTTCACTCGGGCAGGGCCCCTCCTGCTTTGGGCCCCTCCGTTCACCCACCTGGGCCCAAAAGGAGTTGGCTGAGATGATCCCTGGGGTCTCTTCCAGAGATGATGGTTCACCAGTCGGAGAGGGGCAAAGACGCCATCTGGCCTGTAAAGACTTTCAGATGCCCAACAGGGGGACTTCCAGAGGCCGGGCATCCCCATGGGATCAGCTCACAGTCTTGAGCATCTTTTACAACTTTCTCAAGCAGCTGGGCCCTTACAAATGCTGATGGGGTCAGGAAAGGGGTGGCGTGGTCCCCACCCTCGCGGGGCTCACAGGGGTGAAAGATGCATCTGTGTGCAGCGCTTCACTCCCAAGGAAAACCATTTTTCAAGGGAATGAAGTGTGCTGCATGTGATCCTAAAACACACTGCAGGGGCCCCTTTTCCCACTGGAGGGATGATGACCAGTCATGATGAAATCGGGCTTCGAGGAGGGAATGGGGGTCCCAGCATGATGCGGGGCCTATTCTTGGTTCCATGTGGCTTTGATCTATTCCTATGGTGTCCCCTGTGCCTTCTGAAGTTTCCCCAGCATCTAGAAGAAAGTGGGCAGAGGGGGCATACACTGCAAAGGACTCCTTACACTGGGATCTCGGCCCCACCCCTCGCTCGGCTGGTTAGCGTCAGGTCCTCACCTTTCCAGACTTCAGTTCCCCAGCTGTGAAATGGGAAGGCCTACCCGTCAGTCATGTTCAAGGACAAGCTCTGGCTATGAAAGCTGGTTTTTTCTCATGGGAGGGGCCCTTATTCAGATGCATGGCAGACATGGCACGTTCTGTGCCAGTCTAGAAATTATCTAGGGGCAAAGTTAGGAGTTGAGTTAGGAGTTGCCCCCAGAAACCCATCTTAGCCTTCCTGTCTTGGCAGGTTCTTCCATTTCTCAGGCTGGGCCCGGCCTCTGTCATCTCTGGGTCAGGCTGGAAGCTTCCAGGAGCACCTTCACCTCCCCGTGCCCACACATAATCCAGAGACAGGCAGTAGGGCGGACGGACTGGAGTCTGCAAAGCCAGAGGAAGACCATGGGCAGGACAAGCCACGTGCATCCAGATGTTCTGCTCCCGGGACCTCACAGCTGCCCCGTCTCAGGTGTCTGTCCAGAGTCAGGGGTCTTCGGAGGTCGGTAGCCCCAAGAGGGTCAGTCAGCTGGGCCTGCAATAGCCTGCCCCTCAGCAGCTGTCCCAAGCCTGGCTCCTTCACATCTGGGGGACTTGTTTTTAGCCACAGCCAGACCCTGACCCAACCAGCCTCAAAACCTTTCAGTCACCTTGAACGAGAAATGTTTTTTTCATTAACGTCCTCCTTCTCTGCTCCCCTCCTTAGCCCCCCAAAGAGGCCCCCAAGCTTGAGCTTCCTCTCCCTGTCTCTGCAACTTCATAATAGCCCCAGGCAGCTGGAAGAGAGGAGGCGGTGATCTCAGCTGACAGCCATGCGCTACAGCCCCCACAGCCCACCCCGACCCCTCAGCGAACAAGCCATCTGCCTTCCCTTCGCCCACGGTGGAGACAGCTTTGTGCTTCTCCCCTGCGAGGTCTCCCAGGAGCTCCGACCCCAGAGACCAGCTCTGAGACAGGAAAGGCAAGCGCTGTTCCATCTGCCAGGCGGGTTCTCAGACGCTATCCTATTGAATCATCCTTGTCCCCATTTGACAGATGAGGAAACTAAGGTGTCCCTTTCTGACTCTTCTCCCAGAGTGCAGAGCTTTCTTGGTGGAGGTGCGGCTGGTCCTAGGTTCTCTGGGCACCACCTAGAGGAACCACCTGTAGGTAGGTGGTGGTTCTCTGGCTGTCTCTTGACGCCCGCCAAGCCTTCCCCGTGATGCATGTTCTCCTCACCGGCTGGTCAGCATCTGTGGTGACCCAGCACTTCCCTGGCCTCTGCTCACCACCTCTGTCTTCCTCTCTCCTTCCTTCAGAAATGCTGACATTAGTCAACAACAGACACTCTACTTTGGTGGAAACTGACGGGCATGTGACCTACGGAGTCAGAAGGGGAGCACATTTTACTTAAAAAAAAAAAAGGTGGGGAAAGAGAGGAAGGAAGTGGGGGGAGGGAGGGAGGAATAAAGAGAGGAAGAAAGAGGGGCTCCTGGGTGGCTCAGTCAGTTAAGCATCTGCCTCGGCTCAGGTCATGATCCTGGAGTTCTGAGATTGAGCCCCGCATCGGGCTCCCTGCTCAGTGGGGAGTCTGCTTCTCCCTCTCCCTCTACCCCTCCCCCCTGCTCGTGCTCTCAGCCTCTCTCAAATAAATAAATAAAATCTTTAAAAAAAAAAAAAGAAAGAAAGAAAAAGAGAGAGGGGAGGAAGGAGGGAAGAAAGGGAGGGAGGGAGGGAGAGAGAAAGAAAGAAAGGAAAGAAAGAAAGAAAGAAAGAAAGAAAGAAAGAAAGAAAGAAAAGAAAGAAGAAAGAAAGGAAGGATGAAGGAAAGAAAGAAAGGAAGGAAGGATGAAAGGAAAGAAAGAAGGAAAAAGGAAGGATGAAAGAAAGAAAGAAGAAAAAGAAAGAAAGAAAGAAAGAAAGAAAAAAAAAAAAAAGAAAATGCGGCTTTAGAGTCATTTAGACTTTGGTGCAAATTTTGGCTCAGCCACTTACTGGCTGCACGATTCTGTACAAGACACTTATTTCTCCGAGTGCAAGTCCTCCCTTCTGTTAAACAGGTATATTAGGGAAAGTACCTACATCCAAGGATTTGGGGGAGAACTAAGTGAGACTCGTAAGGGCTCAGAAGATCTTAGCTGTGATGATGAAAAAGAAGGAAGAGGAGGGAGAGGAGGAGGGGGAGGAATTCAGGCTTTTGGTTCTTCCTGCAGATTGTACTCAACTCCACTGGGTTGCCCCCCGATCACCTTCCCACCAGCATCAGGAATGGGGGCGAGGAGGCAAAGCGTGGTGCTTCCCAGCTGCACGGTCTCATAGAGTGGTCCGTCGCCACACAAGTTTTAAAATTGATTTAATTCTGTTCCTTAGTCACACAAGCCCCAGGCCACATGCTCCGTAGCTACACGTGGCTGGTGACTCAGCTGTCAGCACGGCAAAGTCCCAAAGCACCGACCTAGAGCGTGGGCTCCGGATTCAGATCCTGGCTTGATGTGTAATAGCCACGTGACTCTAGGCGAGTTCCTTCATTTTCATCTCCTTCCATTTCCTCATCCGCAAAATGGGGCTGATACTAGTATGCATGTCCCAGGGTTGTTCCGAAGATCACCTGAGTTGATGTTTGTAAAGCACAGCAACAGCACCTAGCATATAATAAGGGCTATTAAATAAAATCAGATTACAGATCATGAAAGCTGGCCTTCTGTGTCCCTACGTATAAATGGCAGAAGTATCACTGCCCCCCAATACACAAACACACCTCAGTACTTAACCATATTCCCTATTCCATATCAAAGGAGTCAAGCTTGTGTCCTGTCTCCTTTAATTTTAATGCTTGTACATAATTTAAATGACAAATATTAACTAAGAGAAAGGAAGAGGGAAGTGTGTCAGAAACCAGAGATCCAGAAGGTATAGCAACTGAACCCTAGATCTTTCCCAGAGCTTCCTGGTGGCCAAGGTAAAAAGGAAAACGTGACAGATGGCTCTGTTCTTATTATTTGATGATCAAAGGAGGTGGTGTGCTTTCTTTTATACAAGACCTCATCCAAGAGGAAATCTTGATGTGTATGTGCATCAATGTAGATTAAAAGTCTATGATTAGACCTCTGGGCAAATCCCTAAGTTTCTCAGCTCCTACACACAACTGAGAGATGCAAACCCCACGGGTAGGTGGCTTTGTCTCCCCATATCCTCTGCCCCAGAGTATTGGTCAATCTTCCTGTTCCAGAGTATTCTAAGAATCTCTCAAGTGTTTCCACCGGGCCCTGACCCTGACCCTGACCCCCGGACCCCACCTCAGGCAACAAGAACTGTATGCTTCAGCCCCAGCATAACCTGGCACACGTGTTCCTAGCACAGAAATCACCGTAGAGACGGGGAGACCTTTTTAGTCATGGGATCCTGTAGTATGGCCCATTTCACATCCAGAGGAAATGGTTTCACAGAGACTCAAATTTCTTGCCCCAGGCACGGAGTGAGTCGGTTGCGGGGACCTGTCCTGGATGGTGAGAAATGGCTGTGGCAGTGTCTCTGAGGTCCAGAGATCAGTGCCAACCCTGGGCCTTGCTCCTGCTCCATCTGCCTTCTGCCCGGGAGTGGGCACTGAGCTGTGGGCCACGGGGGCGGAGAAGAGCCTCGGGAGATGCAGGATGTGGCTGCTAATAAGATTAGCTTCAAACTCTTGCCATCCCACCCTGCTCCATGGGGATGTCTGCCCGTCTGCTCCCCGATGCCCCACACCCAGGCCTAGCAGTCAAGCAAGTGGGGAATGGACTGGCCTCGGGAAGCCGGCAACATGGCAAAGTCAAGTTCACAGAGACCCTGCAGGAAATGGCTGGGCCTGGGATCAGCCCCGGGAGCCCGCATGCGCTCTGCAATGGCCAGACACCTGCCACAGGCCAGGGAGCTTCCTTCCTGGGTTGCCGTCCTCCCTGGTGTCCATCCCAGTGGCTTTGGCAAACCTCTACGCTTATGAGCCAGCCAATAAGAGGAGCCTCCACCCTAGCGATAAGCCCATTTGGAGAGGGAACTTTTTCTTTAAAGATGGAAAATTTCATCAACTTGCATGTCATCTTGTGCAAGGTCATGCTAGTCTCTTCTGTGTCGTTCCAATTTTAGGGTGTGCGCTTCCCAAGCGAGGGTGCAAGAGGGAACTCTGGAAGCTCAAAAACCTCCAAAGCCTAAAGCAAGGGAGCTAGGATGATGAGTGATGGGTGGGGGAGCTGCTCTGGTTCAAGGTCTCTGTCATGGGCAGAACTGTGTCTCTGCCAAATTCATCTGTTTGAGTCCTAACCCCTGTACCTCAGAATGTGACTGTATTGGGAGACAGAGTCTTTCAGGAGGCAGTCAAGGCAACATGAGGCCGGACTGGTAGGCCTTATCCGAAGCAGGCAGGACGCAGACAGGCACAGAGGGAAGACCATGGGAAGACACAGCAAGAAGACAGCTGTCTGCAAACCACGGAGTAATCAGAAGAAACCAACCCTGCCGACACCCTCGAGCTTCCAGAACGGTGAGAAAATTAATTTCGGTTGTCTAAGCGACCTCGCTGGTGGTACTTGGTTTGACAGCCCAAGCAAATAGATGCAGCCCCTATTTTGTCTCCCAGTAAATTGGACCACACACCCCAAACAAAGCTGCCAAGTAAATCTCCTCACTCAGGCAGAAGAGAAAGAGCGCAAGCCCACACTGCAGGTGAAGGCCTACTGGGTTGGCTCCATATACACACGACCTCATTCCATGCCCCCAACCCTGCCAGGCGCAGCATGGGCCGCTTCTCCCCACTAAGGAAACGGAGCCCCTCAGAAGTGAAGCACCTTCCAGCCACGCTGGAACTCACATCTCTCTGATTTCAAAGCCTGAGTTCTCTTCACCAACTGTGCCGACAGGCAAAGGGCCTCCTGAGTCAGAAGAACACAGACAGAAGTTGGCTAGCCGGCAGGCCATAGGGTAGCAGAGGGGATTCCTGGGGCATCTATCCTCAGGTATTGGTGAGCTCAGGCCATCATGCTAGGCAGCCTCCTGCAGCCTCCCAGAGAACAGCCCAAAGCGGTCCCTTCCTTGCAAAGAAAAGATGCCCTGGGCAGAAAGAATAGAAGGAGAGGAGAGCAGACAAAGGGGATTGAAGAAGAGGACACCAAGGTGGGCCAGAACCAGAGAAGAGAGGAACCCTCTATCCCCAGCTGGGAACAGCCCCTTCCACTTCTCATGCACTCCCAAGGCTGCCGGACACACCGTTCTGTTGTAACCAACACATATAAACCTGCGTGCCAGGCACTCTAATCCTCTCTCTGCTAGCCTCTCCACAGGAGAGGAGAAAGTAAGGTGCAGAGAGGTAATAAGATGCCCAAGGGACTGCAGGTGGCCAACGGGAAGAGGAGACTTCAGTCCCTATGTCTGGAGCCAGAGTGCCATTCCCAACCATTCCCCCGCGTTCTGGGAGAGACTCTTTTAGATGTATCACTATTTTCACTGTAAAGAAAAAATAAGGTGTCTTGTGGCATGAAGAGGCACTCTAGAAGCTACCATCATTACCAACCTAGCATGAGTAAGAATGTATTCCCTTTAGCAGGGCGCATTTGAGAGAGGGAAAACAAGAGGGTCCAAACAGAGAGAGAGAGAGGGGCCCAGCTCTGGCGGGCCAAAGCCAATGTGCATAACAAGGCCCGAGGTCCTTGACAATGCAAGCACCTCCCCTCTGCAGGCAATGGGTTGTTTCAGGGGGCTGGTCCCCGGCAGGATTCTGGGGTGCCCCTTCCTGCAAGCAGTGCTGAGGAGACAAGCTCATTTGCTTAATAAAGTGCTTCTGAAATGAAATCTGTGGCATAAAGCGGTGGTCGTTGTAGTAAAATGCCCAAGATTTATCAAGCAAACACTATGACATAAGAGGGTGCACTGTGATGTCCACACCAAGTCAAAAATCATCTACGTGTTATATGTTCATACACATGTATTCCTATATTATAGGGAACGTCCATTCACCCTTCTTTTGGTAACAGTATCCCGAATTTTCTTCCCCATGCTCTAGCCAGGGACTTTTGAACGTTGGTATGGCTTACATACAGTGAAGTGTGTACATCTTAAGTGTCAATTCAATGTTTATTTGTGTACATACACACCTGTGTAGGTACCCCCAAATCAAGATATAGAACATTTCCAACTCTCCTGGAACATGCCCTGTGCCCTTAGTCAATCCTGCCCCCCAGTCCCAGAGGAAAGGGCTCCTCTGACTTTCAGCACGTGGAGTGGGTTCTCGCCGGGCTCTGTGCTCCACCGCAGAGCTCTG
>NC_138379.1:14954161-14960232 GCF_054177405.1 Leptonychotes weddellii
ATCAGAAAGAATAGATATCAAGGGCAAATTTGGTCACACTCAATTTTATTTAAAAGTTTATGTCTTCCTTTACTCTTAGGACAAATTCTTACCATACTCTTCACAGACCCCCAGATGCCTCTGCTGCCTCACCATGAACCAGTCACTCCTGCGACACTGATTGTCTCCCTCCTGCCACAGGGCCTTTGCATAGACATTTCTTCTTCCTTGACCACTCTTTCCTCCCATCTTCACATACTTAACAGATCCCAACTCCATCTTGGCTCCCTCAACAAAGCTTTCCCAGGCCTCATGAATGTCCCTTTCCCCAGTTTCATGCCTTCATATCTCTCCTTTTGAATACAAAACACAATTGAATCTTTACAATTATGTGATAACTTCGTATCTCTTCCCCACCCAACTATGAGTACTGCGAGATCACAAATGACATCAGTGTTTGCTCACTGTTGTCCTCCTGGTATCTGACACTCACTTAGTAGGTCTGGAAACAAATTAGTATTAACTGTGGTTCTGGCTGGGGGGAGAACAATATTGCAACACTTTCCCTTTCTAAGTTGTGCATTTTCCTGTAGTGTTCTACTTCTTCAGGTGTACCTATTATTTTTGTAATCAGAGAACAAATTAAAGATTTATTTTTATAGAATGAAAAATAGTGGTTCTTCTTCCCCCATAGAGACCCCATTGGCCAGAGGTATCTGTTCCAACACCAAAGTATATGATAAATAATCCTTTTAATTTTTTTCATATTCACGCACATAAACAGACACCATGAAACCAATGCACAGAATTATTTCCCTTTTAGGTTTTGCTCCCACAAAGTTTTCTAAACCTTTGATGCCTATTGCTATATGTTTGCTAGAAGCACCTCCAGACAATAATATAAATAAGCAAGTAGTTAATGAATTTTAACGGAAAAACTCAAAGGAAATTTAGCTTTCTGCATCCAGATTTTCCCCCTGAGTACTTGTGCTCTGCATTGTGATTTTTACTGTGTGCATCTCGGGAGTCACGTCATCTGCAACTAAAATGATTCCTGATTCACATGATGGGATTAAAGCTTGGTGATCCCTGGAGTTTTTCCATGAGCTCCAGGATGTCCAGGTGCTCGGCCACCTGGTCACAGATGAAATGATGCAATGCTCTGCCCAAACCTGGAAGAGTGGGCTGACCGTCAGGGAATAGTCCTTGGGCTTGTGGCTCATTCATTATGTGATCTTGGATCTTGGACAAGTGCTTCTACGTCTCTCGGCCTCAGTTTATCTATTTGTGAAACAGGAAGGAGGGGTTTGATCAGGCTAGCGCTTTCCAAATTTGATTTTGGCTGGAACCTTTTGTATTTTTTATTTTATTTATTGAATTATGTTTAAAAATTGTTTTCTTTTTTTTTTCTTAAGTAAGCTCTACATGGGGCTTGAACTCATCACCTGAGATCAAAAGTTGCCTGTTCTACAGACTGAGCCAGCCAGACTCCCCAGAAAGCTTATTTCTTTTCAAACAAATTCAGAAGCCAAAGTTCAACATATAAATGGACAAAAGCAGAACTACTCTGAGGTAGGAACGGGGATCTGACTGACATCCATCTATTTGCCGGTCTTTCAACCTTCCCGACCCCCACCCCTGCCACTTGCACACGCACACACGCACCCGCACATGCACTTGCACTTGCACACATGCACACACGCGCACCTGCACATACACGTGCCCACACATGCCCACGCTCGCTCATGCACGCACACACATAGGGAGCAGCAACCTGGGGGACACCTCCGTGGAACCCGCAGGGCGCCGGGGCACGCGGTCTACAAGCTATGGACCGGGTCATCTCTTTCAGCTCTGATGTGCTCTAGATTTCATGTGATTTTGTTTACCTCGGTGTTAACTGCCTGACCCCCGCCTTTGCCCACCTGTTTTTTATTTTGCTCCTTCCCACAGCAGCTATTTACTGAGTCCGTGAAAACAACCGTGTGCCAGACACTAAGCTGGGGAGACGGCAGCACCCAAGACAGGCGTGGCCCTGCCCTCACGGAGCCTACAGTCCTCGAAGGGAAACAAATCCCAAACCAACAACAGCACAGATGGCGTGTGACTGTGACAATAGTGCTAGCAAGAGAAACTCCAGGGGGCTAGAGGCTCAGCGGGGGCACAGAATGCCATTCAAGGAGGGACCTGAAGGACGGAACAAGGAGGCCAAGAGGAGAGAAGGAGCTTTAAGGAGAGGAAGCAGCCTGTGCAAAGGCCCTGAGTTTCAATCTAAGCACATCTGGGAGCAGACAGAGGACAGAGCCTTGAGAGTGTGTTAGGAGACTGGTCTTTTTTTTTTTTTTTAAAGAATTTTTTTTTTTTTATTCATTTGAGACAGAGATACAGAGCAAGAGAGAGAGCAGGAGCAGTGGGGAGGGGCAGAGGAAGAGGGAGAAGCCGACTCGCTGCTGAGCAGGGAGCCCGATGCGGGGCTCAATCCCAGAACCTGGAGATCATGACCTGAGCCTAAGGCAGACTCTTAACCGTCCGAGCCACCAAGGCGCCCCAGGAGACTGGTCTTAATCCAAAACGAAACGTGAGGCCCTGAGCGAAGTATGCACCTGGCCTGATATACATACATACATACATACATACATACATACAGCAACATTTCTGGAGCTCCTACTGTGTGCGGCCACTGTCCTAGATCCTGGAGATAAAATAGTTTAAAAAATTTTTAGAGGCAAAAATCTCTGCCCTCGAGGAGTTTATATTTTAAGGGCAGAGGGAGAGACATAATAAAAACATTAAAACAGGTAAGGGGCAGGCAGCTCAGGGCTTTTGGGGGGCCTGAAGCTTATACAGTTTGGGGGGAAGGATAAACTCCTTAAGAAAAAAGAATAAAGAATTATAAATATCGAGGCACCTGGGTGGCTCAGTTGGTTAAGCATCTGCCGTCGGCTCAGGTCATGATCCTGGAGTCCCAGGATGGAGTCCCGAATCGGGCTCCCTGCTCAGCAAGAAGTCTGCTTCTCCCTCTCTCCAGCTCATGCTCTCGCTCTCTCTAAGTCTCTCTCTCTCAAATAAATAAATGAAATCTTAAAAAAAAAAAAGAATAAATATCAATTTTGGTCAGGGCCTTGGCACCTGCTAGTGTGGAGCTCTAAAGTATAAGCATCATCAGGGTCATGGAAAACCCACCTCTGGTCAGTTCAGTGCGATGGAGAAAAATCAAGCCCAGGGGGACAGGGGGAACGGGGAATGTTGGAGGAGGGGGCTGCTATTGGAAATGAGGTAGACAGACAAGTTCTCACTGAGAAGGTGACCTCTGGAAGACCTAGAGGAGATGAGGGATCCTCATGGGATTTTGAGGGAAGAGCATTCCAGGCAGAAGGAACAGTGCTTGCAAAGGCGCTGAGCCAGAAACCTGCCTGGAAGGAGGCCAGCATGGCCAGAGCAGAAAATCGAGGGGGTGGAGGGGGAGATGGTCCGAGAGGTAACTCGGACCAGTGGGGTCAGACTGGTGTTGATCAAAGTCATCCTGTGAGGGTTCAGGGTGGGCAGCCGTAGAAACCCAGAGACCAGGTGCCAGGCTCATTCCAGTGAGAGAGGCCAACGGAGAGCCTGGAACAGAGAGACAACAGGCACGTTTCAAGAGCTACTCGACGGTAGACGCGGGGGGACACCTCGGCTCTGCTAAGTCGGGGGCTGGCTGGGGAAAGGGAAGCTGGAGAAGAAATCTAGACGAGCGTGGGGAAAGGGGACAGAAGTCTTCCTGCATCATGTACTCCCACCCAACCCGGTGAAAGGAAACCCAAATATTTTTTGACAAGTTAAATCGTGTCCTTCCGATGCAAACGTGACTCTCTCGTCAATGTTGTTTATCATCTTCAAAGATGGCAGAACCTTTGCAAAGCAGCCACGGAAGGCCTTCTGTGCTCCCACCCCGGTGAAGCCCGAGGCCTGTGAGGCCCCCGGGGGGTAGCAGCAGATCCTATTTGAAGAAGGCAACGTAACCCTTACACGGGCGACGCTGGCGGAACACTGGGGCATTGACCGGGGCTGGGGCCGGAGGAGGAAGGTGAGCAGTGTGGGGAGGAGGGCATGTGGCTGTGCTCCTGAGGCTGGTGGTTTGGGTGGCAGAACAGACTGGAGGATTGAGCGGGGCCGCGGCGAGTTAATCGGTGCAGGGTGTCGGGCAGGCGGCCTCCGACACCGCCCTGGGCGGTGCTGCTCCTAACAGTTCACCTTTCATGACCAATTGCACCTTCTGAACAGGCTGTGATGAGCCAGCCTGGCAAAAGCAGACAGCCATTTATGTCTTCCAACGCTGGAGACGGGTTGCTGGCTTGGGGGGCAGAGGGTGGTCCTCACCCTCCTGGTTCCAGATGGGGAAGGGCTCCCTGGACGTTTGGGTTCGCAGACCAAGTCAGAGGCTGAGGGGTCCTCTGGACACCAGCTCTCCTTCATTCCCACCTGTGCATTATGTTTGGGGCAGAAAAGACGGTTTACTGGGGGGTGGGGGGTGGGCAGAGGCCTGGCTTTGTATCCCAGCTCTGCCTCGACAGGCTGTGTGAACTTGGGCATGTTCCTTGACCTCTCTGAGCCTCAGTTTTCCTTGTCTATCAGATGGGGAGAGCCCTCTAATGCCACCTCCCAGGGCATCGGGGAGGATTAAGTAAGTGCCCAGAACAAGAAAGTAAGTGGAGGCCAGTATTATTATTTACAGACCAAAATTCAAGGCTATTAGGCTGACACTCACAGAGACAATGACCCTGAAGAGTTCAAACCAGAGCTGGAAACCCAGGACATATGGGCACTCTACCAAGGGACCTCAACCTCCAGTACGCTGATCCAAAACTTGAAAACCCAAACACCGTGAGAACTCTTTGTGACTAGCAAAGAAAGACTCTTCCAGCCCTTGAAGGATGGAAATGGATTGAGTCGGCCTCTCCAGTTAAGAGGCAGGAGGTGACAGGCCTTGGCGAGAATGGGGAACACCCTTGGGAGGTGACCAAAGGCTAGAGAAGGGCTCCTTCCAGAGCACGTCAGGGCAGCTCAGGACTCCAGCTCTGACCTCCACTCGGGGAAACAGACTTGCTGTCAAAACTGACAGGAATAACCGAGAGGCCACTTCCCATCTGGCTTCGAGAAGGGCTCATTGAATGAGCATGCAGGCCAAGCACTCTGCTAACTTGGGAAGAACATGATTAATGAGGCATAGCCCTGTCTTTGTAGAGCTCACGAGGACTAATATATTCTGACCTCCTCTGTGAGTTTCTACAAATATTATCCTCTTTAATCTCAAAACCGCCTGAGGAAGAGGCGTGAGGAAAGGAGTTCGGAGAAGTTGAAGAGCTGCCCGAGTCACCCAGGCCTCGGAGCAGACACCTGGTCGCTCACTCACACCAGGGCATGGGGCCGTCCTGCTTCCGGCCTGGCTCTCGAGTCGTGCTTTCTCCGCAAGTCACCTCTCCTGTGTCGCTGAAAATCACATGCAGCCATGCTCTGTGATAAGAGGTTTGAAGGGAAAGAGAATTCTGTCTCCACTTCCCCAGAACCAGTGCCATGCCCCTCCCTTCAGCCTCAGCCACTTGCCCTGTGGGCTTGGCCCAGGACCAGCCCCCCCAGAGGACACACCGAGTGTCTCTCGCTCAGACCCCACAGGGACCCCGCTTAGGCCGAGCTCAGAGCCCCGGGGCCACTGCTGCCATCAAGCACGCAAATCAAACTCAACCATGACCCAAAACCACAGTGATTTTCTGAACCTTGAAATGAACACAAACCTTCCCAGTTTCCAGAAACTCAAACCCAGTCGAAGGTTCACACCTCCTGAAGGCAAAGCCAGCCAACAAACAAAAAACATCCAGACAGATCCAAGCCCAAACGTTAACTTCCAGAACAGTGTCAGGCCAAACCTAATGCCCCCAAACTTCTGGTCATGGTTTCGAGCCTTTGAACATCAGAAGGAGGGTACTGAGGAGTCAGACCAAATGGGAACTGAGGGGCAGGGCCAGAGAGACGGGAGTCCTGGTGTGGCAAGGCACAAAGACAAGGCCTCTCTCAGCCTTGAGGGTCTGTGGTAGAGACTTCCCTTGTGTGTGGGAACA
>NC_138379.1:14960332-14998515 GCF_054177405.1 Leptonychotes weddellii
AGTCAGCACTCAGGCCCCCGGGAGGCTCCCCATGGTGAGCTTTCCCGGTCATGCCGTGCTCTGTGGGATCGGGCACAGAGTGGTGGAAGGGAGACAGAAGGGTCTTTGCATTGCAGAAGCTAGGAGGCAGGGAGATGAGGCCTGGGGCACACAGAAGTCACCAGGTACAGAAATCACCAAGCCTATCCCCCAAAAATGCGGTGCCTACATCTGGCCAGCAGCCTGAGTCCACAGTTGACAGCTGTGTGTCCCTGTGCCCTGAGTAGGGTGCTTTCTCGGGGCTGTCCCCTTGCACGGGGAGCCAGGCTGCTTCCCTGCTGGGCCTGAGTGGGGAGGCCGCAACTGAGTGGGAGGGGAGGCCCAGGGCGCTCAGAGGCCACTGAAGGATGAGTCTAGTGCAGCGAGGGGAGGGGGACGACACCCACTTCCACGGTGGTCAGTGGGTAAAGTAAAGGGGGGCTTAAACCCACAGGGGTCCAGACATGGGGTAGAACTGGCGGTCTTAACAACCAAACACTCTGCCAACTTAGGTCCCCTTGGTCCAGGCTCAGCCATTGCCCAAGGGTGAAGAGCCATTCTGCTGGGGAGATAACCCTTCTGGGAAAGTTCCTGGCAGAAAGTAGGTGGTATCGGGCAAACCATCGGGAATCACAACGGGGCGAGGTCAAGCCTTCATTTGACTCCTGTGTGGTTTGGGCAGGTCACTTAACCTCTCAGTGCTTCAGAGGCTCCTGTCTGTAAAATGGGGATAATCCTACATGGCAGCCCTGGACGAAATGAGTTCAAGCTAAAAGGTGCCAGCACATAGTAGGTGCTCTAAGTCTTGTAGGTCACTCCTGGCGGGGTTGGCTGCCCCCGCCGCCACAGAGGCTCTGCTTCCCGAAGCACCTACCCCACACAAGAGCCCAGGTGGTCCCCTGTGGCCCAAGCTCAGAGCCCGGACGCATCAGCGTCCACCAGTGCCCAACTCGGGTTGAAGGAAGGCACGCACCCAGCCACCAGTTGAGGCGTGTTGAGCCCCTCCACGGAAAAACTTGGATGGGCTGGAAAATCCCAACTACAGTTACATTTTCAAACCTTCTCACAATCCAAATGTCAACACCAATCGAAACAATATGTTTATTTGCAGCCCTCCTGCCAGACCAGATTAATTTCTACAGGCTCAAAGCCCATTTTGGAACCGTAATGTCTCAATTTTACAGATGAGAGGAGGGAGGAAAATAAAGCCAAACCCATCTTTGCCTTCTTGATTTGAGAAGTGCTGGGGGAAGGAGAGCACCAGGGCAGGCTTCGTGGTTGGCCCCGTCCCCCTGAAGATCCCATCAGAGCATCTGGGGTACGTCCCTTCCCCTGGCCACTACCTTGCAGCTTCCTTCTCCCTGGGCCCTGCCAGGTGGCCGATTTCTCTGCTCAGTGGGGGTCTGGCAGGGTGGCAGGTGGGTGGGGACTTTCAGGGGGGGTCAGGAAGACGAAAGCCAAATCGAGAGATGAAATATCTCTGAGCCCCAGGGTTCACGTGGACCCCAGATGAGCTGGGTCCTGGTGTGTGGCTTTGTAATAAGGAGAAGAATGTCTTGAGTCCAGACACTGGGCCCCACTGGCAGAAGACCCAGCCCTGCCTCAGACATCCTGGCATGTGCTAGGCATTATGTGGGTGCATTGCACCATCTGGAATGCTCACAGCAGCTTGGCAAGGTGGGCACTGCCATTGTGCCCATTTTTCTGATGAGGACACTGAGGCTTCCCCAAGGTCTCCAGCATGCATGTGGCAAAGTCAGGGTTGGAGGCTGGTCTGTCCAGAGATCTTGTCCTTTCCAGCCCTGTGTATGAAAGAGTAGAAGGGAGGCCTCCTGGGGGAACACTGGCTTTGGGGTGGCTTTCAAGCTCCCCCTGCCTCGCAGCTACACGGGCAACCAGCTCCCCCCAGGATGAGAGCCGAGCGGGCAGGACAGATGGGACGCTGAGTGTTGTTCACTGCTGTCCAGCACATTCGGCTCTCCTTACTCTCCAACTCCACCTGGCTGAAAGATAAGTTTAGTATAACGTCCTCTCAACAAAAGTCAGATTCTAAGGCAATCGTGAGAAATGTGTGAAGTCCTATCTGTGGAAGGGCTGGGGACACTCCTCAGCTCTCCTTCCCGACTGCAAGCCCTGCCATGTCAGAGCTCCTGTCCACCCTTTGAGAAGCCTCCCCCGATTTCCCCATGCTTTTACCCCCGGAAAGTATCTTTCTTGTTCCAGCTGGTGTCCTAGGCAGCGGTTTATATATCTGGAGCCCTCACCAGGTCAGGTAAGGGACTTGGCCCCCAGGAGGCCCTCAGACAAATCTGTACTGAAGGCATGAGTCGAGAATGAAGGTACACCAACACCATGAGAAAGGTGCCGTTATTGCCCCCATTTTAGAGATGAGGGACCCGAGGCTCAGGAAGACACACTGACCTGCCCCAGGTCCTACGGCCGGTAAACAACAGTACTTGGTTCACGGCCTGGGTCTACTTGACTCCAGAACTGTATTCAAGGTCGGAAACAGTCAGGCCCCACCCCCAGGACGCCTGCTCCATTGGTCACTGCAGGAATCGGACTGGGCTTCAAGTAAGCCAGGCCAGAAAATTGGAGGGCTGGGCTGGCCAGCCTCCTCACATCCCACGGGCACACGCAGAGGGGCCCTCTGACAGGTCCTGAGGACCCCAGGCCATGGGACTCGGGCTCTCAGATTCACTTCAAATGGGTCTCACCCTCGTTCCCCGCTGGAGAGAGGTCAGGCCCCCCTCAGGCAGGCCCCCCTCTGAACAGGCCGGCAGAGGGAAGAGGTTTTCTTCCCCACGATGGTGGAGGGCTATGGAACGAGCAAGGGAAACAATAGAGAAAGCTGGAAAGTGTGTGTAGGACCGCCCTGGAAACTTTATCCTGGTTGGATCACCCATCCAGGGGGCCCACGACGAGTCCTGGAGCCACCCGGCAGTGCCAAATGCAGATCAGCAACAGAGAGGCAGGTCCCAGGGAGCAGATGGGAGGTGGTCTGTGGAGCCCCGTGATGGGAGTCCCGGGCCCCCAGCCAGGACGTTAGCCCTCTTAGAACGCATTTACACAAGAGGGCCAGGGTCCGACATTCATCCCCTTGCTTACTTATGCACGCTCCCTTTTCATTCGTTTTTAGAATTATAAACAGCGTTGAGCAAAAGGAGACAAAAAGAAAAAGAAAATCCACTCATGATCCCGCCTTTTAGAAATAACCACTGTCACTACGTTGATACACATGATTCCGAATGATTTTCTGTGCACATTTGTCTGTTTGTTTTAAAAATGGGACCATACTGTTCGAAGCTGCATTGTCACCTACTCTTTTCCCTTTACAGCATGTAAAATGGTCACGTGTGACCACATGCTTACGCAAGCACACAAAATTTCTGGAAGAATATGCAAGAAACCATCCGCGTGGTTGCTTCCAGAGACGGAGACCGCAGATCTAGAATGGCAGAGAAAGTGACTTCGGATGTCACATATTTTTATTTAATAAGCACTTCCAAAGTGTTTATTACGTGCCAGGCACCTTTCTCCTAAGCGCTGTACAAACATTAATCCATTCCACCGACTTTAAAAATACTTCTGTAGAGTTTCGTTTCTTATCAGGTGGGTGTTACTTTCATAACTAAAAATGAGTTTAAATTCTCAAACTTAGTGAACTAGTGAACGTCTCTCCACGTCAAATAATATCCTTCAAATAATATCCGTTTACGTATCACCTCGACTTGCCAGCAGCAGTTTTCTAGCCGGCAGTGTCCTGGGCCAGGCCCATTCCAGTGACCAGCCCCGGGATGGAGAAGACCAGACTTTCCAGCGTCCTTGAAAAGGAGCCGAAGCCGAGAGAAAGGCTGTCCCCACCAGCGGGCAGTCACGTCTGCATATGCTTTACAAACAGAAATGCTTCTCTGTCCTTGAGCCAAACCAGGTAGCAGACACAAAGCCAGACCAGCCACATTGACTTATGGAGCCTCAAACCAAAGTGACCCAAATTCTAATTTCTTTTAAAACCAAATGTTGATGGAACCAGAGTTATTTCCCTGAAAGCCCGAGAGAGAGCTGCTCAAAGTGGGACCAGACCTCGGCATTTTGGTAAGTATTTCAATTAGACTGTTCCTTAAATCTTGGAGAAGTTCTATTTCAGACGCTCAAGGCCCTGCGTTGTTTCAGCTTTAATGACATTGTGGGGCATCATTCACACAGGTTGGGCGTCATTCCACAGTTCAGACGTGGAAAGGCCTGGGTTCTGGGTGACCTTAAATGGGTTAGCAACGTTCTGAGCACCAGAGTCCTGCTCCTTAGGGCTACTGTAGGATCGAATAGCCCTAGGAAGAGGGTCTCCAAGAAGTGGTGGCCATGGAGTGGGATCTGCCCCTTTGGTGAAGTCCCAGGTCATTTTGAGACTAAGCCACAGACCCAGCTAGAGTAGCTGAAGGCACCTCCAAAGCCCTGGCCCACAGGCCTCTTGCAAGCCCTTCGGAAGCCCGGGCTCAGAGCCCAGACACTGCTGCCTCGTTTCTAAGCCCTAACGGTCATGGGAGTGGGAGGGAAAATAGCACCTGCCATCCCCAGCTGTCCTTCCCCCTGAGGTCACACCTGTCAGCCTTAAGCTGCCCATTCCCGATGGCAGACCTGACTTGACATCAGCACTGGAGGCGCGTCCCCACTGGGACAGGGGGCTCCACATGACAAAATGGAGCCTGGGGCTTGGCCTGGGGACCAAAGGTAGACCCCCAACTCCCATACACACGCTCACACACTCCCCCATGCATATGCAGAGGGACTGTCTCTGCCGCCACTGAACCCTCCACTGGGAGCCACCATCCAGCTCAGCTTGTGCCCATCGATTTTTGCTCTGCAGCAGATTTGCGCCCACACACACGCATGCATCCCTAACCAGGAGAAGGAAGGAAGAGGGGTTGAAAATCAATGCTCTGGTGCCTCTGAACTCCCCTATAGGGAAGTTGTCCAGACCTTCCAGGTGGGAACAGAGGCTTCTAAGGGAGGACAGTTCCCCAGACACGCCCAGGAGGCCACATGAGAGAATCCAGCACCCCGGCACGGAGCCCACTAAACAGTTCAAGACTCTCAGCCTCTCTTAGAGCCTCCCCAGCCAGCGGCTCGGGCCAACCGCGAGCAGCACATTCTAAAAAGGTGTTTATTTTTAACAGGCTTCACTAATATCATGAGCCCCAGCCCAGCCCAGGAAGGCCTCCCAACAGAGACATTTCCGTGGGGGCAAGAGTGTCCCTATGCCCCTAGGAGGGGCAACCAAGTCAAAATCCAGGCCTGGCTGTCTGCTTGGAGGGGGAAGGGAAAACAGTGTCACACAAAATAAGGCAGCACCACAGCCCCCTGCACCCCACCTCTCTCGCTCCTGGAGACCAAGCTTTCTGTGTGTCCCTGATCTGTGCAGGGACTTGCTGGCAATCAGACGTCAAAATGTGAGCTGACCGCAAGTCAGATCTGTCTTCCCAGCCTAGCAGGGAGAGTAGGGGTCAGGGCTGGAGTCCAATCTCAGGCCCCAGGTTCCATCTCCTGGAACTATTGTGACAGCTCAGGAAAGGGTTTTTACCTGAAACATGGTCCCCGTCCTCAGGAAAGACTTTGATCACTGGAAACTCCCAGTGAAAACCCTCCTTACACACCCAGGAGTCTCCATGTCCCCATCAAGCGATAGGAGACAGGCCCTCCAAGGAAGGTTCCGGGACTCAGAATGCTCCCACAGAGCCCTAACCGGTGAATGAGTCCCAGGGAAGCACAGTCCACAATTGCTGAAGGCGGCCAACGGTAACACTGTCCCCAGTCCCCACCCCCATCCAGCCGAGCTCAGCCTGCAAATACTTCGAATTCTTCAAAATTAGAAGGGCCAGTCCCCATTTTGACCAAAATGCAATTTAAGACTAAAATCCCCCCAGTCTAAGGGAGGCACCCACCCCCCACCCCAGGCCCCTTGGAAGCTGAAACTCTGCTCTGAGACAGCTTTGTCTGGCCGCTCTCTTAGCCCCTTCAGTTTGCTGGGGGTGATTAGAGTGGCCCATGAGCAATAATAATGATAACCTGGAAAAACAAATGCTACCTGGACGTAGCTACCAACCTGTAACTTAGGGCTGTGGATTTCTGGGCGAGGCAAACACAAAGAATGTCACTTTGGCCTCACCATTAATCTTCACAGCAGATGTGAGTTTTGTTGCTGAACATGAATGGGGAAAAAAAAAAAAAAAAGCACTTCCCTATCGAGCCGGGGCTCGGGTCTGCTCTAAAATGCATACACAATTCATAATGATGCATTTGATTAATGGTAAATGAGCATGGAATTCTGAGGGCCAACCCATGTGACGGCCACATTAGCACCAGATGAAGCTGTCATGCGGGTGATGTGACAAAAATCCAAAAGCGGGCCACTGTGACCGAGAGACCAGGGCCGCGTGGCGGACGGAGACCAAATTTTCTGCGATTTCTTTCTTTTTTTTTTTCTTTGTAAGGGGGGAAGACAGAAGAATAATCTACAGATGAACGAAGGAATAAAGAAACACGATTCCAATTTGCACTCCGAAGTTGTTGTTTAGAATGAAAAAGGGAGATTCCAATGTAAAAGTTTGGATTTCTTTATGTCTCCTATCCACAGGGGTGAGCTCAGAAAGCCAAACGGGACCGGAGTGGGAAAGGGGTCTCTTGTGATTCTCTGATAAGCTCGGTTATTACTGGTGGTCGGGAAGGCCATTTAAAAAAAAAAGGACAGAGCTCTTAAAACCAGTCAGGCGTTCCCAACGGGGCTGAGAACCAGAGTCTCGGGGCCGCAGAGGAACGGGCAGGCCCAGCACAGAGCCCGTGGTCGGTCGGTCGGTTGTCGGTCGGTGTTTCAAACGCCTGTGCTTTGCTGGGTGTGGAATGTCTCCAACTTCAGCCCTGGCGAGTCTTATTGAAAACATTATCTTTTCCATCAATAATACCTCCAAGTTCTTTATTAGCAAACTCCCTGGCAAAAGCTGACATATTTACAGCACGCAGTAAACTTTACGTATCTACAACAATATTAGAGGAGAGAGAGAGAAAGCCCCCACTCAGTGACCACGACAAATCATTCAGACTTAAAGTGATCAAGTGGGAGGCTAATTGTCCCAAAAAGAAGGACTCCTGACGACCCCCATCCCATCCAGCGGCAAGAGGAGCGCTAACAAAGATGAAAAAAGTTATGTTTGAGGATTGGAAACATAAGAATATATATTTAAAAAAAAAAAAGGAAAGAAAAGAAAAGAAAATCCAACTGATATCACCGTCTAGGCTGAAGGAGAAACCTGATCTTGAATGGAATGGTTAACATTTGGGGCTGTTTGGAAAGAATTGCTCCAAGATGTTTTTGCTCAAAATGTATAGATTTAAGGTAAGACGCTCTGTGTAGGTCCTAACCACTCTGGAAACAAGTCCCCCATTACTTTGCATCTGACAAAGGTAGGGACGAATTTTGTTTTCCCTTTCTTTAAACTGGGTAGCCTCGCTGGCTTTAACTTGGAAGCGCGCTAGAGAAAATATTTACTTGTCTTGTTCTTTTTATCACTCTGCCAGCGTGTTCTCCTGTAAGGATCGTGTTTTTCTCTCAGCTCTCTTCACTCCTTTTCCTCTTGCATTCAGGCCAATGAAGTGTCGACCCAGGGCCCTGACTCTCTCCTAGCCCACGCTCCCCTAGAGAAAGTATGCCAACTTTATGGGAATTCATGGAAAGGAAAATTTTATATATTATATATATAATATATATATATATATAATATGTAATATATAATGAAATCTCAAGGTTCCCAATGGAGGGCACTAGAGGAACGGGGGCCCCCAGTCTCCAAAACTCCTAGCCACAGAGAAATTTATTTGTTTTGATGAAAATAGGAATAGATGCGTATTTATTTGGGAGGAATCCCATCAATGGTCTTCTGGGAAGTATTTGATTTTTCCTTGTTATTTGGCAAATCCAGAGAGGGAATTGGGTATTCATCTGAAGCTTCTGTTTCCAGCCCTTTTGTTAAATGAGTCTCTCTTCTCCTGGAATGTTACATTAAACCATTTTCCTCAAGGAAGAAAGAAAAGGGGGAAAAAAAGAAGAGAAAATTTCCAAGTCTAAAAAATTTTTCTTCAGAAGAAAATATCAAAGGTATCTCAGGGAGGAAATGAAAATAATCGCGTTAGAGAAGGGCAATTTTTAAAAGTTTTTCGGACTCTGCATGTGAACAGAAAGACTTTGGAAACTTGCATTAATAACTGGCTTCCCTGGGGCTGCTCATTTGCGGGAATCTGTTTCTACAGCCACCGTTTTCTAACCCCTCTTCAAAACAGATGCATAATTTTCTAACTTCACAAATGGGTCGTCCCACACCTTCACCATTCACAAAAACTAAATTAAATTAAATTGAAGAGTGGGGTATATTTAAACCAGAAAACGTATCTTCAGGTGAAAAGCTTTGATGAAGAAATCAATATTAAGAGTTCTGTTTTTAAAGTCAGTGGTTGGTGCAGATGAAAATGAAAATTGGTGACAATAAAATGTCATCAGATTCTTATACTTTCGCTGTACGGAACATCATCAAAGTCACCCCATATGTTAACATGGTTTTTATATATCTTTTGTATGCGGCATCCATTTAATTTTTATCAACAATGACAGTCCCAATCTCCAAATATTTGTGTCAGGGGCAGGAAAGGGATACGCACCCAAAAATATCCTCAAAATTATATACTGATGTCAACACCACTCTTTAGAGCTGTTACGTTTTTGTGGTTTTTCTTTTGTAAAAACATCTCTTCCCTAGGCTTTTGGTCCATACCATATCTATAGATGAGATTTTTTTCTTTTTCCTTGCAGTCATGGAGACCACAGCCTCTGGCTGCTCCAATAGCAATATCTTTTAATTTGTTCTTTCAACCTCGAGGAAGCCATACTATTCCTTTTTCGCTCGGTCTGTGCTGGAAATGAATTCCACAATTTGCAGAGTCCTCGGCATCCCTTATCCCGTAACAATACAAGATGTGGAAAATGTGCTTAAGATTGAAAATCGCATTTTCAAAATCCAAGCGTTTCTCTTTCTAGACTTTTGCTAAGCAGCTTATTGTACAAATCCAGGTATTGCTTAAATATCTCTAGGGGTTAAAAAAAAAGAGCGTGATGTACTATTTATTATATTTCATTAGATAAACCTCAAAAAAGTAAACATTTTCTCCCCTCGATTCACCCACTGCCTGTTTCAGATTTTAATGCAATGATATGTTTTCTCAGGATCTTGAATATTTATATTTCGGAACTTAAATATCTTTATTTAAACCATACAGTCTCAATCTCCAAAACCCTGGATTTTTAATATTTTGGCGACTGAAATTTGGCATGTTTGAAGGTTTGCTTCTCTGCAGAAGTCTCTTGTTATCCAAAGTAGAAAAACAAACTAGGGGCAGATTATAAACTGCCCAACGCTGGCTGCTTACACAGCCGACCCCGTTTACGTTCTGCCCTGGGGACAACGACTTTCTTAATAATAAATAGGGAAAATGTAAAATGTTTTCTTTAAATTAAAAATCGAAACGAATTGTTTTAATGAATATCTCTGGTTATGAGGGAAAAGCATGCCTTCGTGTGTACACTTTCTGAAGAAAAATTTCCTGTGTGGTTTTCCCTGTGAGATCAAAAGGAACTAATTAACTTTTCTATAAGGTAAACAAAACTTTAACTTGAAATATCCCCATGAAGTATGTGGGAAGTGAGCTTTTGTGTGAGTGAAAGCAAGACGGAGGGAGGGAGGGAGAGAGGGAGGGAAGGAGGGAGGAGGGAGTTGGATTTAATTTTATATTTGAAATTGTCTCATGCTCAGAAGGTATTGGAAACCCAGTGTTGTCCAAGAGTCAGCCTTCTTTTTATTCCCCCATTACCAAAATGATATTTAAATCAAAGGCTGAAATGTTGCCAAGTTCAAATCCCCCGAAAGATTAATAAGGCATTGTTCTGTTCATAGAAAATTGGTTCTTCTTAGAGCCCCTTTAAGAAGAACTGGGTGTGTGAAGGAGCATGAGGAAAGAGTGTGGGAAAAGAAGAGATCTGGAAAACGGGGCCGTGGCCTGAGTGGGAGGGTGGCATGGGGAGAGAATCTTCAAGAGCACAGACAACCACTCGCCCCATCCTCAACCAGAAGTCACCGGGGTCAAGGGGTCAAGGGGAGCAGACCCCCAGCTGGAGCTCCCTTTCCCCAGGACTGGGCTCGCTTTCTCAGGTTTCGGGGACAAACAAGAGCAGGAAGCAGCCCTGAGGGGACCAGGAGGGTGTTCAGGGCTGTGCCCCCTCTGGGTACTGACCCCTGGGCTGAGAGATGAGAGGGGCCCCTCTTGCCCCTCCCAGGAGGAGCATCTGCAACCAGGGACTGAGGCCCTCCCAGGACAAAGAGTCCTTGGCCAGCTTCAGGCAAGCCGCCCAGGGCCAGGGCCCCCTGGCCGGGCCTCCTCTTTGCCCTTGGCAGGTTGGGCCAGGCGGCCAGCCCAAAGGACAGAGATTGCAGGAGGCAGCCTGTGCGGGAAGAAAGGGCTCCTCACTGGAGGGCCCAGCAGGGCAGGAGACCGTGGGCACCTCCACTGTCTGCCCTCGACCCCGAATCCCCAGAGCAGAGGCGTGGGTGACGCACATCCCACACACACACACACACACACACACACACCTGCCTCTGCTCACCAGCCCCTCCATCGCCTTTTATGCTTGCTTTGTGGATGATGAGGCTACTTGTTGTCATAACAGCTAATATTTATTCAGAGCTTACCAGGTGCCAGGCTCTGCGCTCAGCGCTTTACTGGAAAGTTCACAGCAAATATAGGAGGTGGGCAATACTGCCCTCATTGAGCAGATGAGGAAGCAGAGGAACAGAGGGCTTAAGTCACTTGCCCAGGGGCACCCAGCAACTCACACACAAGGTCACTGAGCCACAAAGCTTAGCGGGATTTGGTTGTGACCAAGCCCCCCCCACCCCATAACCCCAGCTTAGCGGCCAGGATCCAGGCAAACAGCCTAGTTCTGTTATGATAGGAAGGGTCCTTGACCAGGCTCTTTGCCGAGACTCTTGGCCGCCTAGCTGGGATCAGAAGAGGCCTGTGTGAACTCCAGGGACCAACCCCCCCGGGGACATTCACACCCCATCCCAGTGGCAGGAGCTCGATCCATCTGGATCAGTCCGTAAGTGTATACTGATTGTTATTAGTGATGAGGGACCCACCTGAAGTCCTTTATTCATTTATCCAGCACCTAAATCCGCAAACCATTTCCTGTTGTGTCAGCTGGCAGGGACTGGAGACCACCCCCACAAACCATCCCTCTCATTCACATCCAGGGAGCTCTCTTGAGAGGACAAAGAAAGGTGGGCTCCTTGGGGAGGGGGCACATCACCAGAAGCCTGTGTCTCCTCTGATGTAGTCCCTGGAAGAGGCCAGAACCAGCATCCTTCCTCATGGCATACCAGAAGGGGGGGGGGGGAAGTCCCAAGCTTGAATACCCTAAGTGTATCCTTTTTTCCTCTGGAAAATAACTAAATCCTCATAGAAGAAGAAAAAGGGGAGAGGTCAAGCAGACCATAAATACTGCCCGGGTTCAGTAGCAAGACCAGCAGCGATTTTCCCTAAGGCCCAGTATGGGAGTTGATTCAGACCACTACTGCCACATCCCGGCTGTGTGACCTCGAGCAAGCTGCTTTACCTCTCTGAACTTCAGTCTTTCTTCACGGGGGCTTAAAGAAAGAATTTCTTCTCTTATCGTCCACTTCACCTGGAAATAATCTCCATCCCCAAACTGCCCTCCTGTATCTAAAATCGATTACTGTTTCAGCTCTAGTCCTTTCAGAAACGTTTCATTATTATAGGAAATGTCCTTGACTGGAGCCCCTTTGTCACAGGCAAATTCCACTCACTTTCAGTTAGCCCTGCCGCTGACTTCTGCCCTTTGCTGAATGTCCCCCCAGCACCGTCCCTCTGTCCCGGGATACTGCCATGACTTCCATGCCTTAGCAGGAGAATTCTCGGTTCATCAGGCCGAAAACGCCGTCCCTCTGTGCCCTCGAAGTCCCTAAGGCCCAGAGCTCTCTGAGTACCCAGGCCCCTGAGTCAGTAAACATCTGCTGAGCACCTACCATGATCCCACTCATGTGCTGGTCCCTGGGAGTTCAGGTGCAAACCAGTCAGACAAGGGTCCGTTCACATCATGGTGGGCAGGGCCGCACGAAGCCAGCAGCACGTGGGGTGGGTCCCGTCCCAGGCAGGCGGTGAGCTGCTCCATCTCTAAAGCAGTGGGTCCGCTCTGAGGCGGGTGTGTGCACGCAAGCCTCACTCCACCGTCTGGCTGCCCACCCCCCCACCCCACCTGGACAAGCCCCTTCACTTCTCTAAGCCTCCGTGTTCCCAGCATTTCATTCAGGGCCTCCCAGGGGACAGGCCCCATACTGGCAACCATGGGACCCAACAGCCCCCTCTGGAGTCTAGCAGGGAAAGCAGGGGATGGATGAATCACTCCAGCTATGAGAGGGAGGACGAGAGTACAGCCCTCCCTGCTACCCCCCTCCTCCCCCTCCTCCCCACCCCCAGTGAGCGCTGACTCAGCCACAGGGGCCTGGCCCTGTCCTCGCGAGAGAAGTGCCATCGAGGAGGAGGTGGGGGCTTGCGGGGCACATGGGAGGCCTCAGAAGTGGGAGCTGGTGCTGGGGAGCATTGAGTCCCCCTCTATCCAGGAGCTTACACTCAGGGTGGGGGGCAGGAGCAGGTGGCTGTGCGCCCCAGATGCTTCTCAACAGGTGTTGCCTTCCAAGTCCCCAACTAAACGGAGACAGCCCGGGTATGACTGACCCAAAGGTCAAGTCTGACTCTGCTCTCCTCAGAGGGAACCAGAGACCTTCCTCCCTTACATGCCCTCTGCCCAGCCTTCTTTTTATTCCCCCATTACCAAAATGATATTTAAATCAAAGGAATTTGGAGTATACTGTTTTCTGGCAAAAACACTCCCACTCCCTGCATCTAGAATTTGGTTGGCTTCTGGAAGAATCAGCTATGTGTATATATGATTTATGTACAAACACATATTCCTCTCTATCTGAGTGCACACACACACACCCTGCATAGAGTGAACACTGGATAAATATTTGCTGGTTGGACTTGTCGAAGACATATATATGTATGCATCTGTTATGAGTAATATATGCATCCAATATGCATAAAGAGATAGACACATATGGTTTTATATACAAGGTTAGAGATCAGTTTATATGAGTGTATACACATCCATAACTTTATTTCCAGTTGGCATCAGGCAGTTGGCTGGCATCTGGTGTAAACGAACTGTTCATTCATTTGGGACAAGCATGTAATCTGTGTGTGCACAGAGTGAAAAATGCGACTGGTTTTTTTTTTCCTTTTTCTTCCAAACGTTGAATATACAACTTGTGATACTTTCAATAGAGCTTACAGAAATATCGAGTTTTAACCTAATTGTTAACTTGGAATTTCCAAAATTAACCATAAAAAATAACACGGGGCCATCAGTCCCTCCCGAAGCCACCGGCGAACCCAGCTCTGAAGAATTACTGTATTTAAACACACTGGAGTCAGATTCCACCGCTGTTTACTGAACCGCTTCGGGCTTGTGTACCTTATTCCATTTAATCCTCACAACACCTTAGGAACTAGATTTTATCCTCGCCGGAAGAGTGCTTACCGAGGCTGGGAGAGACTAGTGACCCTATACAAGGTAACTCCGCTCGTGAGTGATGGGGCTCAGTTATCCCTTCCCCAGGACTGCCGTAACAAAGTACCACCACCCGGGTGGCTGGAAACAGCAGAAACTTGTCCTCTTCCAGTTCTGGAGGCCAGGAGTCCAAAACCAAGGTGTCAGCAGGGCCATGCTCCCTCCAAAGACTCTAAGGAAAAGAGGTCTTCTTTGCTCCTTCTAGCTTGGGGCGGTTGCCAGCAATCTCTGCTCTATGCCTTGGCTCCTTACACACCTCACTCCAGTCTCTGCCTCCAGCTTCACAGAGCCTTCTCCCTGTGTGCCTGTGGCCCAGCTTCCCCCCTCCTACAGGGACGCCAGTCGTGGGGAGAGAGCCCACCCTAATCCAGTCTGACCTCATCCTAACGAATTACATCTGCAAAGGCCCTCTTCCCAAACCAGGTTGCATTCGCAAATGCTGAGCAGGCGTGAATTTGAAGGAGACACTGTTGAACCCCGTTTGGCTGGAATTCGAACCAGGTCTTTCCAGAAGAACTGGGCCCAAGTCTTCCACCTGCCGGGTGGAAGGGAGCAGCGGCACCCTCTGGCCGACCCTCCCGTTTCCCTCTGAGTCGGGGTTTGACACAAGCGAGAGGAACACAAGGAGGTCGCCTTCCTTGAAAATGTGGCCCAGTCGCACAGCGGGACATTTGCAGGGGTCCAAGCTCCAGCTGGGGGGGCAGCGAGGGGGTGGCGTATGGCCCTCGGTGGCTGCTGGCCTCTGAGACTTCTGTCTGCTGTCCCTGTGTGTCCCCTGGAAACAGCTTCCTCTCCACCCATCCTTCCTGTCCCCTTCCAGCTACTCCGCACTGCCCCAGACGCTGGCTCCCCTCTCCTCAGTACCACTTTCGGGAAGCCACCGTGAGCCCCCCTGGCTCAGAGTCCCGGGGGGGTCGGGCCTGGAGCGACAACCAGGACAGGCACCCCCGGTGGACCTGGGCTCACGTAGGGAAAGCGTGTAGCTCCGGCCCCCGCTGCCACCTAGGAAAAGCAGAAGCGTGAAAACCAGGCAGGCCTCATTTCCTGGGAAGGGCAGGGGACTTCCTGCCTGGCCACTGGAGGGGCCTATTTAGCTGTCGCTCTCCTTATCTGTGGTGGCATCCCATTGGTTATTAGGACCCATACTAGCGATGGGGAGTGGGTGTTCTGGAGGCTGACCGCTGGGGTCTGACTCCTGGGCCTGGCACTCACCAGCTAGGTGACTTTTCAACATGTGAGCCGACCTCTCTTTGCCTCAGTTTCTTCTTCTGTAAAATGGGCATGACAACAGTTATCTACCCCACACCATGGAGAGAATTCAGCAACTTCCAGCAGGTAGAACGTCCTGTTGTAGCAGTAGGTGCCGTAACCCTCAAGGGCAGCCACCAGCATCTCAATGGCGGCTACCATCACATAATGGTCATTACCACGGAAACTGACTGGCGGCGTGACCGGCGAAAGGTTCATGGAGTCACCATGGTTCCCAGGGGCGGAATTACTTTTGCAGGATCGGATTTTTTTATCGAGTGGACCCCATGTAATGCACTCACTCCCAACACCGGTGCTCCCCGCCCTGCCCCCATGAGCTGCGGGACTGGGGCAAGTCAGCTGACCTCTGGGGGCCTCGGCTTTCCCATCTGTAGAGTGGCCTCCTCCCTTCCCAGACTGCGCTGTGGAAGGAAGGCGAATGTCTGTCACTGTGGGCCCGGGAACCTCCATGTCACTTGCCTGCACGTCCGATCCCTCGTGTGGGAAACGGGGTGATAATTCATCCCCCACAGGGTTGTCCGAAGAGTCAGAGACAGGGAGCGTAGGAGTGCCCGGCTCACAGTCAAGACAATGAGTGACACAGGTATGATTACTTAGGATCGGGTCACCTTCTGAGGTACACGTGTGGAAGCTGCAGGTCACGGCCTCTGGGGACAGGAACTCTGGGTGTCGGAGTTAAGGGGTCACTGCCACACACACCCGCCTTCGCCTCAGCCCCCAGTGCCCTCCCGTCTGCCATGCCTATCCCAGGGAGTCAGGGGCAGAGCACCAAACGAGGATTTTCAAGCCAGGACCAGGCACTGTCAGCAAGCCTGGGGCTTGGTCTCTGGAAGGCCCCGAGGAAAAGTCGGGGGGAGGATGAGGAAGCAGGGCTCTAAGCGGGGAGCGCTCATAAATTCATTGGCAAGTAATTTATGGCAACCAAACGTAACACCTAATATGTGCCAGTGTGAGAGGTTAATGGGGAAGGTTAAGGGGCGCAGCCCGGCTGATTTATGGGCCTGGCCAGGGGCTTTCATCCTGACCAAGGCTCCGGCTCCAGGGGCCCCGCCCGGAGGAGAGATGGGGGTGGGGGTGGGGGGGAGCGAGGGAGCAGGGCAGCTTGAGCGGGTGGGGTGGGGAGGGCCCTGGGGCAGGGAGGATCTGAGGAGAAGTGGGATAGAAGAGGGGAAGGGAATGGTCTAGAAAAAAGGCAGGGAGGAAGAAGGGGGGATGTGCCAGTCACACGCACCCCTGCAAGGCAGCGGTGATGGAATCTGTTGCTCGGAGGCCCTGGAGGCTTGTCTTGTATGTGACCTTCAAGTGGTGGGTTCCAGAACAGTGTGCGTGTATCAGTGTGGCCAGGAAGACAAAGTGGAACCAGCGCGTTCAGTGGTGTAAACTGGGGAGTAATTTATGTGTGCAGAGAGTAAGGCAGTTGACAACTAACTTCATCAACATAGAACCACAGTCCGGAGCCAAGGCGGGCCTGCTGGCTTTGCCACTTACTGAGAGTTGGGGCTCTCAGTTCCCCGCCTATAAGTAGCCGTCGTGATGTCTACTGCCAAGGACATTTCTGTGCATTCCGCAGCTAACCTGGCACCGTAGCTGACCCGGAGAAGGTGAGGTGCAAGAGTCGGGACTCAGGGGACACCAGCGGCAATGTTTTAACGTTAACAGCAAAAAGAGCAACGAGTAGCTGGCTGAGCCATCCGTCACCCCCCCGACCCTGGGATAGTGATCTCAGGGCCGCTGGGCAAGCTCCCAGGCTGGACCCTTGAGCCGGCACCCGGACTGGCCTTCTAAAAGAATCAGACTGACACTGTCAAATTCAAGAAGATTAAATACAATGAAGGCTGGGAGGATTTTTGAGACCCTGCCGTCCCGAACAGCAGAGCCAGAATTCCCTGAAAGCCAGGCCAGGGTCACCACCGACGGTTATAGTAAGAAACGCAGACCCCCACGTGCCCAGCCCCTCGGAACTCATGGAGCACCTTCTGCCCGCCAGCCCACGCAGGCTTCCCTGTGGAAAAGCTGGGCTCAGAGAGACCAAGTGACTTGCCCAAGGTTGCACAGCCTGTCAGTGTGTACGGAGCCATGCCGAGAGCCCAGTTTCTTGGCTCCAAGTTCAAGACTTTCTCCTTGTGCCCAGTGCTTTAGTTACAGAGACCCACGCACTTGCTGTTGTTTGCTGGGGGGGGGGGCAGCACTACTCACTCTGGGTGGGGGGAACGGAGGAAAGGCAAGCACCGCCTTAACGGATGCACCTCACTATGTCTAGAATCTCCCACTAACCACCACCCGTTACCTGGGTCCTTCCAATTCTGCTCTCGGTCCCTCTCTCAGCTAAATCCCCCTAGAGGCCATTTTGTGTTTTCTGAGCTGATTTCTCCCACATCCTGCCCTAGCCCATAACAAGTAACAATTCCCCAAAAGTGGAGGTGGGGAGCTTCTCCTGATTCAAACCTTCCAGATCCTCCAGGGTTATCTGACTCCACTCCTGAGTAGGGGCTGTGTTCACAATTTGGGGCCGAGCAGTACTGGTACCCAGCCCCCAACACACACACACACACATACACACATACACACAGACACACACACACATATACACACATACACATACACACACACATACACACATACATATACACACATACACACACATACACATACACACATATACAGACACACACATACACACACATACACATACATATACACACATACACACATATATACACACACATACACATACACACATACACACATACATATACACACACATACATATACACACATACACACATACACACACACGTACACACACACACATGCACGTGCACCTTCGGTTAGAGAAACCTCCTACATGCATATGAGCACACACATGTACAAACGTGTGCACACACATAGAGAACACACCTGCACAGACATCTTAACTCTCGAAAGCCAAGCCAGCTCCTAGCCCCTCTCGACAGAGACCCTCAATCAAAGAAGCATCGGCCAGCATCCAAAACTAACTTGAAATTCTATTAAAATGTTTACTACAGACTCACAGGAACGGGGAGATTCTATTCATAATGCATAACACCAAAACCATCTGAAAGACTCTCCCTCTCCCCTCAGCTCCCAGGGCTCCTAGACCTGGCAGCCTCCCTCCTGGCCTCCCTCCTGGCCTGCCTTCTCTCCTGACTGCAGAGTCCCAAAACCCCATTCTCCCACCCTAGCCTGTCTGTGCTGTTCCTACTTCCCACGTCTCTGTAGCCTTTCTCAGGTAAATGCAGCCCTTTTTTCTGGCTCCTCTGCCCCTCCTCCTTGCTCCACAATTCCTCTGATCCCTGGTGGGTGGGGGTGGGGGTGGGGCTAGAAGCTATGAATACTCAGGCCCTAGTAGTTTACACACACACACACACACACACACATACACACACACACATGCAAGCACGTAGCCATGGTCTTATGAGTCTCCTCGATAGAGGGTCCTTCACCCGCTGCCAATCCCTGGCCTTCGAGGCATCCGCACCATGTATTCAGCTAGAGCCCTCATGCCTTCCTTCTGCCCACCTGGCTGCTGGGCTGCGATACTGATTTGGGGGAGAAGAACCAGGTGTGGCACCCGGGCTCTGCTTTGCCCTTTCCTGGCTGTGTGAGCCCGGAGGGGTCACTCAGATTCCCTGGGAGACCATGTGCCTAAAACGCAAGATGTGCATGGCCTTCCTGGCCAGATCCAGACTTGAACGCCAGCTCTGCAACTTCCTCGCTGTGTGTCTTTTGGCAAGTGGTCAGCCTCTCTGAGCTTTGATTTCTTCATTATAGAATGGTGTATCGTGATCACAACCTGAACGGTTTCTGCGAAAACTCAAGAAAACAAGAAGTTGTCAGATCATGAATACAAATATTTGGGAAATATTTCTTTGAACGCAAGGGCAACAAGTTTCCATTTTGGACAAGGCCTTCTGTTTCCAACAGAATATTCACTGTAAGGGAAGCCAGGTGGGCAAGAGAAGGCGGTGTAGGGTCTCATATTCCAGGGTTGGAATCTCAGCTCTGACCCTCCTGAGTGTATTCACTTTGTCAAGGCTCCAGGCCAACCCCCTGCCTCATTTGTCTTATCTGTAAAATGAAGAGAGCACCATAGTACCTTCCTATAAGACTGCTCTGAAGAGTATCCACTCACTCAGACGAAAAGTAAAATAATAAAATATTTACCGAGCACCTGTTCGGTGCCGAACACTTCTCCAGGCCCTAGAGTATGAAAACTACATACGATTCCTGGCCTTATCATGGGGGAGACAGACCATAGACAGGCAAACAAATAAATAAGCCAGATAGTGACAGATAGTGATAAACGCTCGGAAGAATTCAAGCAAGGTAAGTGACGAGGAGTCCCCGGGGAGGTGAACTTGCATCAGGTGCCCCAGAAGACAAAATCTCTGGAACAAGCTGAGAACTGAGTCTGCCTCATCATAGGTGCTCAATAAATGATACTAACCACTGATGATTGTTACTATAGGTCAGATTCACAGATTGATCAGGAAGTGCTTCTGGGAGCTGACGGAAAATCACCCGAAAGAGCGGGTCTTGCTGCCCCGTTTGGCAAGGGAGAGATGTGGGAGGGATGGCCTAGCGAGGGCAAAGGCCCGACTTGCTCCAGCTGCCACAGTGTTTCTGGAAGGTCCGGCACCATCTTCTCCTCCAGCCCCCATCAGGCTTTCATTTCCTCAGGCAGAGGCTCAGCGCCAGCGCCCTCTGGATGGCACATCAGAGACCAGGACCATTTGCCACGGATTTCACGGGGTGTAAAGTGCTCGGCACCCATTAAAGCTAGAGGGGTTGCGGGCTGGGGGCTAAGATCCTGCCTACAAGGCTCAGAAACACTTTGGAAAGAGCCAAAGATTTCCAGCACTTTGGGAATAACCCTGATCTCTGGCTTTGCCCTGGAACTGTTTATCTCAGCTTTTAAATGTCGTGGGCCAGGCTGAGAGTTTTGTCAAAAGGAAAAATGAAGGGGCGCCTGGGTGGCTCGGGCTGTTAAGCGTCCGACTCTTGATTTTGGCTCCAGTTATGATCTCGGGGTCCTGGGATCCAGCCCCACCTCAGGGCTCTGCGTTCAGCAGGGAACCTCCTTCTCCCTCTCCCCCTCCTCCTGCTCACATGCACACTCTCTTTCTCTCTCCCTCTCTCTGAATAAATAAAATCTTTAAAAAAAAAAAAAAAGGAAAAACGGAGCCAGGCTGAGTGAGTTGTCTCTCTGAGAGCTCCCCAGTATGGGCAATGTAGCCCCCGTTAGTCCATCCACCTATGGCAGCTGGTAGGCCCCGTCTGTGTGTAGGACTTTAGCAGAGGCACCCAGAGCAGCAGGTACAAGGGATCTGCTTGTCATCCACGTGGGGAAAGGGAGGAAAGAAAAAACATTTATAAAGTGCCCGTGACCTGTTAGGTACCACACCTTCCCATCATCTCCTTTACGTCCTCAGAGCAATGCATCAGGGCCCGCATTATCATTCTCCTTTATCAGATAGGAAAACAGGCCCAGAGAGGTTAAGTAACTCACCGGAGGTTGCCCAGCGACTATGTAGCAGAGGCAGGATTCAAACCCTTGATGAAAGAATGGTTTTCCTCCACAGAGAAAGTGAAGTAAAGCAGCTTAGAAGAGACTATTCCTCCCTTCTGTGGAGGGGGGTGGGGTCGAGGTGGGGGAGGAGGAACAGGACCCCTGCCCAACCAGCCCATCGTGCCCAGAGACCCGGGAGTGGCAGGTAAACAGCCAAGTCATCTTCCATCCTAAACAATGAGGAGAGAGCACTTACCTATGCCAAGCACTTCCCAGGAATTTGCTCAAATAATCCTCTCTCCTCCTCCCCAGGACCTGGTTACGAAAGTTATTGCCATTTTACAGATGAGAAAACTGAGGTCTCATGTCAGTCAGTGACACAGCCTTAATCATTTGGACTCCAGTGTCTGACCCGCTCACTACCCATGTGACTCAACCACTGAACTGTGCGCAGTGTTAAGTGCTACCCTCACCATTCACAAGCATGTTTTCCATTCATTATCTCCACTGACAATCTGAGCAAGCCTCGGGGATGGGGCATCCCTCCAAATCCAGGCTTTGACCAGTGGCCCTGTGGGAAGACAAGCAGTGGGGCCGTGAGGTGCTGAGAAGGAGAGGCTGGGGGCAGGAGAGTCCTGGGGAGGCCCCACAGCCAAGGTGTGAGGAGGCTAAGCCTCGTCAGCCATCAGGCGTCTTCAGGACCCTGAGCCTTAACCTCCAGGAAGCAGTCACCACATCTTTGACAGTTTGGAATAGCACCTCACCTTTTGTTTCTACCTGGAGGCAAAGGAAGGGACCAGAAGGCCTAACTGACTTCTGACCTATGTCCCAGGCACAAGACGGTTGGAAGACAGTAACTTGGAATGAAAAGGGGGCCATGAGCTGGTTTCCATATGATGGAACTATTCAGATCCTTTTTTTTTAAGGTTTTTTTTTTTTAATTTATTTGACAGAGAGAGAGACGAGAGAGAGAGAGAGAGAGAGAGAGAGAGAGAGAGGGAACACAAGCAGGGGGGAGGTGGGAGAGGGAGAAGCAGACTCCCCACTGAGCGGGGAGCCCGATGTGGGGCTCCATGTGGGGCTCCCACGATCCCAGGACCCTGGGACCATGACCTGACCCAAAGGCAGATGCTAACTGCTAACTAACGACTGAGCCATCAGTTGCCCCATTCAGATCCCTTTTTAAAGCAGAAAACAATTAACCCCTCCCCAAACAGCTGCTTTCCTGGAGGTACCTCAGATGTAGTGAAACAGAATTCTCCAGCCAGTGCTACTAAGTTCATGTGTTCATTCATTCTTTCAGCATTTTTGCCTGAGCCCATTCCAGCCAAAGATTATATTACAGGTGAGAAGTGGATAGAATGAATACTCTTCAGGGGAGGGGCCCATAACTCCAGTAGAGAAAGGGTGTGGGGAAAATTCCAGAAGACTGAGGCTTCTGTGCCTCAGAAGCTGCTAGGAGGAAGAGAGAAGAGCATTTCAGACAAAACACATGGCATGGGCAAAGGAGACATTCCAGGAAATCCTCTGGGGACCCAGATTGGCCGCACCCAGCCCGGGCCTCACCCCAGCTCTCCCTAGAGCTAAGGCCCCTGGTACTTCCTGATAAAGGTGCCATGATTTCCCTCCTTCCCTTCCAAGTGTCAGCTCCCCAATTTGTGGGGATTTTATTAAAAACACACAGTTAATGGCTAGGAAAGAGGAGGCATTTCTGCCTTCTCTCTCCCCACCCTGAGCCCCTACTCTGGCTGGAATGTTGCCATCAAAATAAACATTAAATACGAAATGCTATAGCTGAGTTATGACTTTTGAGGGTGCTGGGAGAAAAATTTATAGCAACATTACAGTGTTTTGTTAGAAATCTCTTAATGCACCAAAATGGGAAGGTGTGTGTGTTTTTTATTAAAATGTTACACTCTATAAATCCTATCTGCAGGAAGGACACAGGTGGCGACCCAGGGACTCAGCTGAGGGAGCTGTCACTTCTATCTTTGGGGCCCGTCCGGTTCCCTAGCTCTGGGAATAGCTCTCCCCAACCCTGATTCCTCTCCACGCTGTTCCCCTTCCCTGGGAAGGGGTAAAAAAAAAAAAAAAAGCTTGTTTCTTCCGTCCCCACCCCAGGAAAAGCCACAAAGGAGTGTGAAGATCTTTGTGAGACTTCCCTCAGGGTCTGACTAAAAGTTGCAATTTTCTTAAAAGGCTTCTCTGAGCCAGAGAGCCCCTACAGGGTCTTTATGAAGTTTGTCTGACAGGGCAAAATTTCCTGTTGGTCCGTTTTTGCAAATTTAGATTCTGGCTGATGCTGCAGTTTTCAAGGCTTCTTTGTAAAAAGGCAACCAATTTCTGTCTCTAGCCTTCTGTTCTGGAATGTCGTCCCTCAAAAGGGTAGATGATATCAAGGGGGCAGAATGGTGGGTCCATTTTCTCCTTTTAACCTTATGTGGGTGCTCCCTTCCTTAAGGAAAACTGTGGACCCAGGCGTGGTATCTTTTCCCTTTACCTTTCTAACAGTGACATCCAAGGATTCCTTTGTGACTTGAAATCAGAGAGTCCTAGCCTGAGCAGCAGTCTGGGAACCCCTGAAGTTGTATGAGAAATTGGGTGTAGGCACCCATACTGGGTGAAATGTAAGCCTCCAGAAGATATCTCCAGGTCCTAACCCCTGGTACCTGTGAGTGTGACCATACTGGGGGGAAAAGGATGTTTGAGATAATCCTGGATTCTCCAAGTGGACCCTTAATCCAATGGCAAGTGTCCTTATGAGATCCAGGGAAGAAGGTCATGTGAAGACAGAGACAGAGAAGGTCATCATGAAGCCACAGGGAGCCTGGAGCCTCCTGGAGCTGGAAAAGGCAAGGAAGGGTCCTCCCCAGAACATGGCCCTCATATCTCGTTGAGTTCAGTCGCCCAGCCTCCAGAGCTGTGAGAGAATAAATTTCTGTTCTTATAAGGCCCCAAGTCTGTGGTCATTTGTTATGACAGCCCTCGAAAACCAATGTAACATTGATCTGCATCTTTCTAGAACGAGGGTCCTTTGCTTTCATCCGATTACCAAAGTGGCTCCTCCCAAATGGCTAAAGGACACTGATGTGAAATGTTTGTATAAAACTATAAATGCAGCATCCTCGCTCCTGCAGAATGAAGATGGTACCTATAATTTGGATGAGCAGGACCATGACGCACCTGCTACCTGGGCCTGGTTCTCCAGTGTCTGGTCTCACAATCCCTTCTCTGCACACACATACACACACACACACTGGTTCCCTGGGTTCTGAAAAAGCACCCTATTCCCACCTCCTTGGCTCCCTAGTCCTCTGAGAGCAACCTTGCAAATCATTTGAGAAACTGAGCTCCTTTGAAAGACATTAAAAAGGGAAATTGTAAAGGTACCGAGTCCTGGCATCTAGCTTGTCTGCCTACTCCCAGCTCCATTCTGGGGACAGAGCTGAAAAAGGAAATTAGGTGCTTTCAAGGTGATGAAAACGTTTTGGAACTAGACAGAATGTACACTGCAGTTCACTTTAAGATGGCTAATGTAAAAAAATATTTTAAATAAAATGGCTAATTTATGTTATGTGAATTTCACCTTTAAAAAAAAAGGAAGCTAGGCATCAATTTCTACTCTAGGTGCAATAATTAGCAAAGCTCATTTTGTTCCCCACCTTTATCCCCCAGAAATGGAAACCGTGTCAGTTAGCTTGGCAAGGGAAAGGGTGAGTCTGGTGAATTATTTTAAAGGAGGCAAATCCCGAAAGGACTTGACTGGCCACACCTGGGGACCAGAGGGGCGAGTCATGTGGCCCCAGGACCAGGAGAGGATGAAGAACTCCGGGAACCTGGTGGCCAGGTGATCTGAACGTGACTGCATACTAGGTCATGGTGACTGCAAGAACTGTGTGTTCCTCCAAGCCGGGCAAATCCCGCAACTGTCCTAAATACGAATAAGAACTGGAGTCGAGGAGCGCCGACCCATGTGATCCCTTCGCTAGGAAACAGCAATAACCACCGCCAACTCACAGCTGAGGACACTGAGGCACGGAGAGAAGTGACCTGTCCAAGATCGCGCATCCGCAAGCAGATCGGGGGATTCGCAACCAGTTTTGCCTGGCTCTAGAGCCCAGGCGTTTGCAACTAGCCGTTGAAAAACTCGACTCCAACCTGGAAACGAATTCAATGTAGAGAAAGTAGCTAGGAGTTTCCGCGCCCCTGAGGATGGCAGAGCAGCTGCGGGAAAACAGGCGGAGAGAGGAAGCTCGGCGTCCAAGGCCCCACAGCGCGTCACTGCGCAGACGCAGCGAGGACACGGGGGCCAAAGTCTGTCCCGCCGCCAGCTCTGGGGGCTTGTGGTTCTCTACGTGCTTCGGGCGGGCGGCTCCTCTTGAGGCCCGGCGCTGCCTCCTTCAGTCCCCAGCCCGTGGGCGAGCACCGAGGGAGAGTGCGTTGCGGGGATCCGCAGAGGCGCGCGGGGCCTGAACCGGCACCCAAGACCCTCAGGGAAGGGGCCACCACCTCGGGGCCTCGCCTCTGTCCCCTGGTGGCGGACCGAGCCCGGCGCAAGGCTCTAGATTTGTTGTCTTTTATCCTGTCGGCTGCCTTTTCGGTTTTCCAAGTCGATTCACTCCAGTCCCGGGCGACCGGGAATCCGCGCTGGTTCCCCCTAGGGCTAGGTGTCCAGCTGCACGACAATTCGGCCCTTAGCTCGGTGGTCAAGGCCCCTGCCTCCCCCTCCCCCCACCTACCCTTCGGCTCCGGGAGGAGAAGGTCGACGGGAGGAGAAGGACCCCCAGTTTGCCCGCAGCTGTGCGCCCACGGGTCCCAGGGAAGGAAGGACGGCAGGCTGGGCAGGAGACAGAGGGTCCATGGAAATCTTCCCACACAAGCCGCGGGCTGGAGGGGGTAGGGAGGTTGGGAGGCAGCTAGTGAGAGCAGGAGGCAAGAGAAAGAGAATAACCACCACCCCATACTAAGCCCCTACTATGTGCCAGGCACTGTGCCAAGCTCTGTAGCTGTCTGTCCTTCAGTCTCTGGTTTCTAGGGTTGCTCAAATACTTTTCTCTCCCTGCCCTGCCCTCCCCCTCACCCTCCCTCCCCCTCCTCCCTGCCAATCACAAGCCTCGGGATTATGCGGATCAGAATGTGCGCTCTGGCTGCCTCTTAGGACAGGTGCTAGGGCCAGGATCCCTCCCTCCCGATCCCTCCCTCTGGAGGCAGGCCACGTGGGGCTGGCGGTTGGGGGATGGGGTGCAGGCGAGGGATGTAAATTCCAGCTCCCCCCTACCCTGAAGCCAGGGGCCTGCTATGGCTGCCCCCCCAAAGATACCAGGCTGGGAGCCCAAAGCACTGAGCCTGAGAGTCAGCCTGACCTCTTGTGGGCAATGTGACTTTGGGCAAGGGGCGTCACGTCTCTGGGCTTCCATTTCCCTGGCTGTAAACAGGCACTCACACCCTACCCCACAGGACGGTGGGGAGCTTACAAAGAGAACCAAGGGATGTGAAGGAGCTACTGCTTGAAGTGCAAGGTGGGGTGACACTGGGACCTTGAGGGCAGCAGCTACCCTCCAACCCTAAACGCCCCCTACACACACACACACACACACACACACACACAAACCCACACCAACCACCGGGCACCAACTGCAGGAAGGGCAGGACTCTGGAAGCCATGAATTCCTTTGGCCTTTTCACTCCTGGTGCATTGAGAAGAACCTGACACATCATGGAGGAGCTATGGCCAGAGAGAAGGAGGAATATGACCCATTTCCCCAAAGGAAGAAGGACAGAAACCCCAAATGGCCATTTCTGGTTCTGCGAGGCTGGGCTACAGTACGCTGTTAAAATAGCAGAGTCTCCAATATGGAAAGGAGGTGATTACTGTTGTTACTAGAAAATACCTTAACTGGGCGTGATCTCACTTACTCCTTACAGCTATCCTGTGAAGTGGGTACTATCATCATCCCCATTTTACAGAAGAGGAAGCAGAGACTTATGAAGGCAATCACTTAGCCTGCGTTACACAGCCCAAAAGGGGCAGAACTGGGATTCAAACTTGAACCTAAAGCTTGGCTCTGGACCACTAATGGAATTGCTGTCAGGACACCTTGCTGCCTCCTCCTTCCCACCCCCCTTTCCCAGCCCCAGAGACCTCCCGGTCGCCACAGGCAGACTCCCCAGCCCAGCTGTGTCCCAGAAAGAATCCCGAAGCCCTCTCCCATCACCCCTGAGGATAACCGTGGGGGAATTGGGAAGTGTCGGGAAGGAGTCAGCACAGGTCCCACCAGCTGCCCACAAACTCTTGCAGCTGGGGGAAGGGCAAGTGGGCAAATGAAACCCTAGAGGAGGGCGCTGGAGCCAGGGTCCTGGAAGTTGGGGAGGAGGAGAACTGGAGTTAGGGGCCGTGCTCCCCTCCGTGATGGGAGCAGAATGAGGTCTGGTCGTTGAGGGAGTGTGGATGTGCCAGTGGGCTTCGGGGATGCTGGGGAACTGAGGGGAAAGGGGGCGATGGCCCAGGGCTGAACTCAAGGATCCCCAGTGGGAGAGGATCAGTCCTTTCCTGCCCTCATAAAAGCCTGCCCCTTTGCCTCTCCTGGCTCCAGCTTGGTTGTCTGGGTGATGGGAGGGGAAGACCACTCGTACTAGGCAGAAGTCCGTTTGTTGAGTAGTCCCAGGAGGAGTACGTGAGCCTCTCCGTTGCAGAGTGAAGAGTGCTTAGGGAGGAAGGGGCCCAAGTGCAGGTCTGAGGGACAGAGAGGACTTTGGGGAAAGCCCTGTTTTGTCCCAAGGGGCCAGCTCTGCCCAGACCAATGAAGCTTAATCTTCCGGAGTTAGGGACTCCTTTGAGACTCTGCTGAAAGTTTTGAACTCTCTCCCCAGAGACAAGAACACTTGACACACAGTGTGAGGGCGGCCTCAGATCCCTCTGGCCATCAACACTTCTTTTCCTCCATTGCTGAAGCCTCCATCCTCCCATCAGAGAAATGGGTGCAAAGTTCCTAGTGCTTCCCTGGAACTCAGTCTGAACAGGGCAGATCCTCTCCTCCCAGCAAGCACCTCAAGAAACCGAGGCCTCATTTCTGCCCATGAGGTGCCTCGGGACCCCCATGTATGTGAGGCTATCTGTTTGGGCCTCCATCTTCCCACAGCCAGTCTTTTCCAGCCACTTTTTGAAGACTTAAGGACTGCCTTCCAGGAGAGAAAGGACAGGGAGAAAACAAGGGACAGGGAGCTTTAATCCAAACACCTGGCTGGGGGTTTGGCTAATGACATTTGAGAAGTATTTGTAGATTTAAATTATCCGTGTCCTCTTGGGCCGTTACCAATATTCAGGGGGTGCTCCGGCTGGGACCCCAGAGGAGGCCTTCCGGTTCCAACAAGGTCCTCTTCAGATCAAGCGAGGATGAAGGAGATCGAGCCATGTTTTCTACAGGGCTCTCCAGACCCCAGTTCCGCCAGCTCTGGGCCTCAGAGCTCTCTCCCCACCTTGCGCGCTTCCGAGGGAAGGGCAGGGAACTGGGCTGCCACGCCGGGCCTGCGCCTTCAGATGGGATCCCCAGCCCCGCGGGAGAAGTCGGGGTGCCGGGCGCGCCGCGAGTGTGGGAGGCAGATCCCCGGGAGCGCATCTGGGTGGGCCAAGCTGTGTGTCCCCGCGGGAGCGGGGCGGCGGCGTGGATCCTTTGTAAAAACCTCCATCCCTCCTGCGTTGGACTGCTTTGACGCCTAAGACAGTGTGTGAGCCACGAGGACTCTAGAACATCTAGCTTATCCGGCCCCTTGGGAGCTCGAGCCCTTCGCAGATTAATGTAGGAAGATATGCCCCTGAATGCAGGCTTCCTTTCGACCCCCTTGCTCTCCGACCTTATTAAACATAGTGCAGGAGGTGGGGGAGGTGGTTGCCCTCGAAGGCCTCTCCCAGCGCCCAATTCCTGAGCATTCGCCAGCCGGGATCGATAGGGGCCCGGAGCATGGGAAAAGGCGAAGCACTGAAACTCGGGGGACAGAGCCAGGCAAGGAGGAAGGGCAGGCTGGGACCTGCTCCCTCACCCCCTAAGACTGGGTCCTGCCTCGAGCTCAACGCTCCTAGGGACACCCACTCCTTCCGCTGGGCAGCTGGGCGCACTTGGGCGCGGACCTGCCGTGTCCTGAGCCCCCCACCCCTCACCGCGGGCCTCGGGGAGTGCCTGGAGAACCTCGGTGGGGCAGTGCCACCCTCCCCGCCTAGGTCCGACAGGGGGCGCGGCCCACCCGAGGCAGCCCGGGTGCGGAAGCGGAGCAGGCGAGTGCCTCCGTGTCCGCACTGGGGAGACTGGGGCGGGGTCTGGGAGGCTGCATGCGGGTGGGTCCACGCGTGTGGCCAGGGCTGGCGATCGCTCCGAGTCCCTGGCCCAGCTCACTTCTATCACGAACCTTCAGCACTGGAGAAGTGAAAGCTTCTCTGTAAGGTCTTCAGGCCAAGGGGACCAGGAACCATTTGACCCGCAGGTCCCCAGAGATCTCTGAGAACCAGACTTGCTTACAGAGGTCTCTGACAACGCAAAGTGATCAGGGGCATGGTATGATGTAAGATCACCTGAGTCAGAGGCCCAAGTCCTCTGCTTTGCTGATGACGCTAAGCAATTGCTTCACTTCTCTGGGCTTGGATGTTTTAATCACTGTAAAATAAGAATAATAGTACCACCATGGGGCTATTGTGAGGACTGCAAAGATCTCCACGTGCAAGAACTTACTTGTAACAGTTGTCCAATACACTGTTGCTAATATGTTATTTCCAGAGTGTGAGGCTTGTATACAGGGGTCTGCAAGGTAGGGAGGGGTCCTGTGCAAAATTTATAAGATTTCTGCCTCCCCAGTTTATATCTTAACTCTTCCTGCCCATTCTGCAGGTGTCCAAAATGGCCTTTCATCGGCCCCAAACTTCTGGGCAGTCTTTGTTGCCTCCTGCCATTTACCAAGGGGCAACTTGGAGCCAAGGAGTCCGCACTCCCGCTGAGGCGGGTATGATCCCCATTTTACTCACACTGCAAGTTGAGGTTTGGGGCAGTCAGGAGAAGTCCCGTAGAAGACAAGCCTGTCTGCCTGCCCCTGGGGGGAGGCGGCTAGAGTACCCAGGCCCTGAGCTCCACTGTTTGTCCAGTAGGGGCAAGAATGCAATGGGGAGAGCTCAGACCAAAGGGGGTGGCTCCAAATCTGTCCTTCCCCTTGAAAGAAAGGTGTGTCTGCTGCGTCTTTCCCCAATCGGGACCTTCTACCCAACTCAGTCCTACATGCCTGATCTCCAGAGTTCCAGCCCCTAACTGCAGGGACTGGGCAGTTACCCTCCAGTGCTGGAGCATGCTCCCCTGCTATTCATTCGTTCATTCATTCGTTCATTCATTCGTTCGTTCGTTCGTTTATTCACTCCTTCAGCCATTCATTCAATAGATATTACTGAGCGGTACCATGTGCCAGGCACTTACTTCCTACTGGGGAGACAGTAGCCAAGAACTCACATTCTAGTAGGAAGACAGACAATAAACCAAGCAGATCAACAAACGTGGAAATAATGTCAGATCAGCATAGATACTATGGAAAAAAACAAACCGGCAGACGGCACTGAACAGTAGCTAGGGTGGGGAAGAAAGGTCTCCCAGAGGAGGTGACACTGAGCACTTGGCCTTGACAAAAAAAGGCTTTTTCTTCAGCACTTTCCCTTCCCCAGCGGTGTGGGGAGCCCTCAAAAGGGGGAAGCTGTTTCCAGCCCTCAGAGGAGGAGTTGCCACAGGGAGAAGAAAGGGGACAGTCATGATGTGGCTGCAGGGGGTGGGGGTGCAGGACCTAAAGCAGAGGGCCCTGCTGACCCCCACTGTTCCTGGTGGCAGTGAAGTAACAGGAAGTACAGAGATGGCCAAGCCAGGGATGTCAAGAGCAGTCGGAGGAGCTTCAAGACCAACAGCAAGTCAGAGGGAGCTTTAGCTGCAGGAGAAATACCCTACCCGGAAAGCAGAGGCTGGGGCCAAAACCTGGCTTCAGTGCCCTCGGAGTTGCCAGGTGGCTGGTAACCTTCATTGGGGAAGTGCGTGGGAGGGGCTTGGCTTTCAGCAATGGATGGAGGGATGGGTGGGCTGATGGGTGAACAAATGACTGGACGCACACAGACAGAAATAACCCACTACACTTATTAGTGTTCTCTCCCGAAAGGTGTGTTTTGGGGGAAGGCACTTGGAAGAGGGGGTCAGTGACGGTTTTCATGAGGCAAACAACATGCCCAGCATGTTCTCATCTGGGTCACAGGCAAACCCACACCCAGGTTCATACCTCCTCACTCGCAAGCAAGTGCCCAATCTTTCTGAGTCCATCCATAAGATACAGCATAGAAAGGTAGCATTCTGGTTCTCATGATGGTTCCAAGGATGCAGGACGTCAATGCACCAGAGGGATGCCGGTTGAAGGCATCAAATGCCATACCCGCTTGGGTTTGAAATTCCCCAGGTAGCTGGGGAAAAGGCTGGAGAATGAGGAACTAATGAAATAGGTAATAAAAACCAGGGTGGGTAGGTGGTGAGAGGCAGGGCTTAAGGAAAGCTTCCTGGAACTGGGCAGGTTTTTTGCATTGAGAGCTTGCAGCAGCGCAGACATCACTGGAGAAGATCATGTCATTGCAACTGCACCTGTCTTGCACGCATGCATTTCGATGCGTCCCCTCATGTCTAGGCCTGGAATTGGAGGGGTGGGGGAGAAATAAAAGGTTTGCTGCCACGGCGCAGGGGCTTGTGGGCAGCTTCTGGGTGCACGGAACGCGGAGAGCCTGCTCGCTTGGCACTCCTTGGCAAAAATTCACCCCTAAGCCTCTGGACCACACGCTGTTTTTTCGTTCATTCATTCAACACACATTCTATGAGGACCTATGATGTGTCAAGTTTATAGTGAACAAAACAGGCCTGGTCCCTGTTCTGAGAGAACTCGCTATTCTTAGGCAGTCCCAGAGAGGTTGGCAGGCTCTTAATTTTGTCGCTTCATTCCTGAAGAGGGGGAAGGATAAAGGAAGCCAAAACCCCTGGAACTAGTATGGGAAGAGGCAGTGAATAGAAACCTGGGTCCAACAGCTCTGACTTTAATATTTTTTTTTCACAAATATTTGTGGGGCACCAAGCTTGGAAGACACTGCCCTCTAGGAACCTCTGACTAGTGAGGTCAAGATTCACATGGACATGGGCAACCAAGACAACAACGGGGTCCGAAAGGAGCACCATATCCCACTGGGAGATATGGGGAGGCTTTCGGGAGGAAGGGACCCTAGCTGGACCCCAAATCATTTACAAGACAAAAGCACAGGAATGAGATTGGAGAATTCCAGGTAGAGGAAACCCCCAGGCTACTGCGCACAGGCAGGACTTGGCAGGTTCTGAGAACTGAAAGAAGTTGGCTGGACTGGAGCATTTGGGATGATGGAGGCTCATCCACTGTTTACTATCTGAGGTTGGGAAATGCAATGGTTTCTTTGAGTTTCAATCTACCCATCTGCAAAATGGGTAAGACAAGGTGAGTGATGTCACATTGTTGGGGGGGGTGGCAGGGGGAATGACCTGTGGATAGCTTCTGGCACAATAGGTGCTCAATAAATATAAGATGACGTATATCTGCGTGGCTTACGTCTGCGGGCCACAGAGGCACGGGTCCCATGGGCCGCGGGGGAGGGGTTCAGACCTGCGCACCCTTGGCCTAGGTTTTCGGAATATCTTTATTAACGAGCACTTCAAGGTAAGCCGCGATGGAAACCAGATGTGGGATCCAGCAGTCGGCGGCAGAGCAAGGAGCAGAGATACCAAGGGGGTGGGGTGGGGGTGAAGATTAGCCCAGCTGAGGTTGGGGGTAGAAGCACGACCCCCCAGGTATTTTTTCTTTGGGAGACCTTTGGTGCAGAAGATTGATTTCTGACCCTCATCCCTGGGTTCGTGGCGCTCAGGCACTCTCTCCTTTTACTTTGCCCCTTCACCTCTCACCCCATCCCCCGCCTCCTTTGAGGTAAATCCTCAATCCACGGACTTTCCCTGCAGTTTATCAAAAGCTGCTCTAAGTGGTCTCCTTCCAACTGAGTCATTCCCCAGTGGGAGACCCATTTCCTCTGCTTTTTGCGTTTTCGCTGTCCCCAGTGCCATCCCAGGACCGTGGAGGGACTAGCCCCAGCATGGGTTCCAAGGCGGGCCCCCGCCAGATGACCGCACCTCTCTGAGCCTTGGTTTGTTCATCTAAAATTGGGGACCCCAACCTCCACCCTTCACAGTTGTTGTGAGGCGGCGCAATCGATGACCAACCCTGGGGAAAAGTCTGGACGCACCCTAAAAGGTCTTCTCCCTTGCTGTGGCTGGTCCCAGTGCCCCGAGGCGCGCGCTGCCGAGGGAAACCACAACCCGTCAAATCCAAGCCATTGGTTTTACAGTGGGAGACAGTGAGTCTAGAGAGAGAAAAGGCTTCCTCACCCTTATCCCAAGCCATGAGCAGGTGACAGCGAGACGACAGGGCACAGCCAGCAGGTCTCCAAACTCCTCGCTCTCAACCTCGCGGACCGAAAACCCCCTGGGCTGGGTGCAGATGGGAGGAGAGCGCGGCTCTGTCCCAGGAGGGGAGGGAGGGGACCGAGCTCTAAAGCTTCCATAACCTGGCCCATCAAGGGCTTCTCTGGTGTTTGAGCGCACACAGGCCCCTCGACACCCTGCCCCAGCATCCATGTAGGGGAGGGAAATAGTTAATTAGACGGGAAAGTGGCTGAGCACGGGACTACCGCCTTGGGTGTGTGCTAATTTCGCAGAGGGACCGAGAATGGGGAAGAGGGGTTGGAAGCAGAGAAAGAGGCACTGGTGGGAAGGCCCAAAGCTGTGCCCACAAATTCGAAGGTCATTGTCCCAAGGACTGCACTAGGAGGCTAGCGACCCTTCTGACTCTGAAAGTGAAAACCTGTTAGGTATTTTTTGTTTCTTTTCTTTTCTCTTTTCTCTTCTTTTTTTCTTTCTTTTAATCTGTCCCTAAAGTTTTGCCTGCCTCCCTCCCCTGGGCCAAACCGTGGACCCGCTATTCTCAGCCTAGTTTCAGGAGTCCTAGGGCCGGGTCACTTCTCCCACCCGGCCTAGAATCGGAAAGGCCCTCGGGCGCCTCCGGGTTTAATCCCCAGCGAGCGAGTTAGTAGCATCTCCGTGAGAGAGAGGAAGGGAGGAGCAGGGGGTGTTAGGAGAGTAGGGAGAGAGGAGGGGTGGGGTGGGGGAAGAAGGAGAGAAGGAAGGAGAGAGTCAGGGGGAAAAAATTCACTCTCCCTCTTTTTTCACCCGCACTTCAAAATCTTAAGAGGCTTTGGGAGATCTGGTCAACTTTCCGAAACATCTGAATCTTTTTACAGCCCTCCGTTCTTTCCCTGGGCCAGCTGCGGGGAGGGAGAAGGAAGAGAGAGGAGGAGGGGGAGGAGAGAGAGAGACAGAGAGACAGAGAGAGAGAGAGAGACGAGAGGAGAGAGAGAGAGAGAGACGTGGAGGGAGGAGGGAGAGCGAGCAGGCCCGCGCGGAGCGCAAGGCCACCGCCTCCTCGCCTCCTCGCCTCCCCAAACTCCCGGGCAGGGCGCGCGGTGGCGTCCTCGCGCTCTCGCTCGCGCCCCCGCCCGTCGCCCGCGCAGGCCAGGCATGAATGCTGAGACTTGCGTCTCTTACTGCGAGTCGCCGGCTGCTGCCATGGACGCCTACTACAGCCCGGTGTCGCAGAGCCGGGAGGGCTCCTCGCCTTTCAGGGCATACCCGGGCGGCGAGAAGTTCGGCACAACTTTCCTCTCGGCCGCCGCCAAAGGGCAGGGATTCGCAGACGCCAAGAGCCGGGCCCGCTACGGCACGGGGCAGCAGGACCTGGCGGCAGCCCTGGAGAGCGGCGCCGGGGCGCGGGGCTCCTTTACCAAGTTCCAGCAGCAGCCGCCGCCGCAGCCGCAGCCGCCCGCCCCGCAGCCGCCGCCGCCGCCGCCCGCGCAGCCCCCGCATCTCTACTTGCAGCGCGGCGCTTGCAAGACTCCCCCGGACGGCAGCCTCAAACTCCAGGACGGCAGTGGCGGCCACAACGGGGCCTTGCAGGTCCCCTGCTACGGTGAGTGCACGTGCGGGGCGCTCGGGGCCGGGGCTCGGGGGCGGGAGGCAGGGCTCGGCGGGCCGGGGTGGCTCTGGGTCGGACAACGGGAGCCGACGGTTCCGAGGGGACCGTGGGATCGGTCCGGCCCCCTTCATCTCGCCACGCCGAGGGCTCGGAGCGGTTGTGGCTGTTAAACCCGCCCTGGGGCTTGTTTTCTCCCCGTCCTCGCCGGTTCCCCCGACCACTCGCTTTGCGCGGCTCGCGGGGCCGCCTCCGAAGCGGATGCTTCGCCCGGCTCGGGGCGTGCGGCGGCGAAGTGTGGCGGCGCGGCGCTCGGGCGCGGGGCTCCGGGGCTGCCGAGGCCTCGCTCCCCGCAGGCCTGGAGGCTCCCCGGGCGGTGCTGCAGGTGGGAGCGTCGCAGGTGCCGAGCCCGCTGGGAGCCCGGAGCGCAGTCAGGCTGAGCGCGCCCGGGGAGCCGCGGGTCGGGGACGCCGCACGGGTGCGGGGCCGCAGACGCCTGGAGCCGCCGAGGACCCGAGTTCGCCCCCTACACACACACACACACACACCCACACACACACCCACACACACACACCCACCCACACACACACACACACCCCGACAAGCGCGGCTCGCCAGGGAGAGGCAGGCCGGCTGGCGTTCGGAGCGATTCTCGCCCGGCGAACCTGGGAGGCGGCTGGCCTCGGAACAATGGTTTAGGACCGACCGGCAAGAAGGCAAGGAGCTGCAGAGTTCCAGGCAGCGCAATGCTGGGGGAAGAGGGAAGCTTCTGGGTCCTGATTTGGGCCCACAGGGAAAGCCGAGGCCTAAATGACCTCCAAGCCCCCTTGAGCTCGCAGGCAGGCAGGACATAGGCCTGGGCCCCCAGAGCTTAGCAACCATGATGGAGGGAAGGGCAGCCTGAGGCCAGAGCCGCTCAGGAGCCTAGGCCTTCTCGCCCACTGAATCGGGATTGACAAGCCCCAAGCTGGCAAAGAGAGAAACCCAGAAGGGAGGGAAAAATCTTCCTGGGCTAGGAGCCCTGGATACACTCTCCCTGAGGCCTTGGCCTTCAGGCAGGGCCCTGGAGATGAGCTGGTCCTGACACAGCAACAGCTTTGGCTGCACTGGTCCAGTATGGATGGAGAGACACCAAGACTGGGGACAGACATGGGACATGGTGGAGGCCTTGGTGGCTAGAATTGCCTTAGGAAAACAGCCCATGGCAGACACTTTCTTATATCCAAACTAGCTTTCCAGAGGCTCACAACTAGTTCATTAGGTGGTTGTTGACGCAAACATTTGCACAATCATAGACTTGACTACACACAACCTCTTCCTCATGAGCCAACAGAGTCACACACTAAATACACTCAGTCATATGGCCTCACACATAGTCACACACTCCCAAACCCACAGGACAGGACTGAGAGCAGATTTAGAAAGGTCCAGTGGCCTTTCCCCACTTCCACCGCCTTTCCTCTCCACCTTCCTGTGGGAATGAGATCAGGCACTCAGATCACAGACATTCACGGCCGCACACAGGTGCTCCTTCCCCACTCGGGCAGGCAGGGGTTGTCAGCTCCTGTCAGCAGGCATCCGCCTGCCAGGGCTGCAGACTCGCGCTCCCTCCTCCAGGCCTTACCCAGACCCCTCCTGGTCCCTGTTGCCAGGACTATTAGGTGGGAGCAAGTCTCAGACTGAGGGGCCCGTGGAGGTCCATTGTGCAAAGTCAGAAGCCTCATAGGCTTTCTCTCCCACTATACTGGATTTTCATGTTTTAAAGAAATCCACCAAAGAGGCTTCTGCAGAGGAAGAGACATTACATAAGAAGAGGTGCCAAGCTGCTTCCAACCTCTTGTTTGGCAGATGTCTTCAGGTCCAGGGAGAGAGGAAAGGGCTGGCCTCCTCTGGGCACTGTCTCAGAGCGCTGCTGGGCCCCCACACACCGGCCTGGCCCTTCCTCTAACTTGCATTAGCCGGTTGAGCAAGCGACTCCTCGAAGGCCCTTTTCCTCATAGAGGTAACTGCATCAGTGGGTGGTAAGTGCCCCCCCACCCCACGCCAAGAAAGCAAAAGTCTAGTCTCCTCCAGGATTCCACCAAAAGCCTCTGTGCTGTTGGGAACCTGTAGACACTCAATTCTGAGGACAGGGCAGGCCCCTGCCCCTGCTCTGGGCAAAGCCCTAAGCTGCAGATTGGGACAAAAGGAGGCCCAGCATCAGCCACAGGACCACCACTCCCCTGCTGCCTGAGATGGAGGCACCGCTCAGGGCAAAGCCACAAACAACAAACAGCTCTGTTTATTCTTCTCCTAGCAGCTGAGCTTCCCTGGCCAGGAGGAGATTTCTGGCCCTTGCGGAAAGATTAGGCACATGAAGTCCAAGATGAGAAACCAAGGCACCAAGAGGTTAGGCTGTGCCCTTTACAGAGGCAGCTGGGAGGAGGGCCTCTGGAGTTGGCTCTGTAGGCGGCCAGCAAGCAGGGAAACTGAGGCACACGCTGGTGGCAGTTCTCTCCCACACTTGGAGAATGTGGACTCAAGAGGGGGTAAATGGGGTTCAAAGAAAAAGCCGGCCCCCGCGATCTGACTGCAGGTAGCTTGGACCTTGCAAACCTCCCTCCCGGCTCTTTTGGTCCCGGGGCTGGAAGTTCCGTTCTGGATCGGCGGAAGGGCACCGAATGGGGGGCGAGGCCCCGGAGACCTCCTCCGGGACCTCAGCCTGGGGAGCCACTCCCGGCGCGTCCAAGCGCCCCTGCGCGAGCGAAGCCCCGGCCTGGCGGGGTTGCGCCAGGGCCACGCTGAGCGGGCGCGCGGCGGGGAAGCCGCCTGCAGTCCCCGCGGGCCCGGCCTTCTCCTTCCCGGAGCTGCCGAAAGTGGAGGTGAGAAATCCTCTCAGTCCGCAGGCGTCCCTACCCCTTCCTGGGCCTCCGTTTCCCCCTCAGTACTAAAAGCTCGCCGAGCAAGCCGATGGGCAGTCAGTCCCCTCCGGGTGCAGGAGATGATTGCAAGTTTGGGAACGTGCCTCACGGTTCGCGCGTGCTGCAGTCACCATCTCGCCGGGCTCCCGGGGCGCACCTCGGCCTTGCGAAGTCCTTGCTGGTTCCTGGCCCGTCCTTGGGCCCATGGGCCCCAGCGGACCCGCCAGGTTGGAGACCCGACGTTTCTCCGCCGCACAAAGAGCCTCCTCGTCGCCAGAGTGAGGTCTCCCACGCCTCGCCGCCCCCCCTGAGCCCCGGGCAGCCGCCCCGAGCCCCCCCCCCCCGCGGCCGCCGCTGCCCCAGGCCTCGGCCATGCGCCCCGGGAAGCTTCGGGGAGCAGCTCTGCTCCCTCCTTCTCTTTCGCTTTCGATTCGGTGCGCGCAGGTTTTCGTTGCTAGCCGCTGGCTACCTTGCCATCCACGTGCCCCCCCACTCCCCCAAAGAAGCGCTCACAGCTCAGAGGTCGCGAGATGCGCGGGCCGGGCCGGAGACCCCTGGGGCGCCGCCGAGGGGCTGGTCCTCATTTGTCGAATTAGATGCAGTGTTTGAAAGCTAAGGGTATTTATTGGGGCCC
>NC_138379.1:14999015-15026388 GCF_054177405.1 Leptonychotes weddellii
ACCTCTAGCTCTCAAGTGTACCCTCTGTCCTGTGTAGCTCACTGTGGAAGAGAAACCAGTATGAGTGCCATTTTTATGCACAATGCAGATCCTATTTAGCAGTTGAGCAAACTGAGACCCAGGGAGAAATGGAGCCCTGCAGCCCGGTTAGTGGGAAGGCAGAATGCACAGCTGGGTTTTCTTCCTTCCACAGCTGGGGGTGGGGGAGGAAGGGGTTGGGGGAGTATCTGCTGGGCTCACCCACTCTCTTCCTTTGCTGTAACCCTTCCAAAAAGTCACACACTCTCTGTGGGCACCAAATAGGGCAGGTGCTTGCAGCCCCACGCTCCTGAGAAAAAAGGCGGGCTCCACCCTGAGAACCTGGGGATTCAAGGCAAAAGTTGAGTACCTGGGCTGGGAGCGGGGGGTGGGGGTCCCTGTGGGGTTGCAGGGACTCATCCCACCTGTGACTCGGCTGGGACTCCTGATCTCTGCAAGTCTCCCTAGGACAAGTTTACTTCCCTGAGTGGCGGAAACCATGCGGGTGCATGCCTGAGGGAATTAGCTGAGGCCACATGACCAATCTTCTCTTCTTTGGGACGGCCACTGGTCCAGCCCAGGGCATTGGTCACGTCCAGGAGCCTTGCTTCTCCCCCACCACACACAATGGGTCACAGTGTTGGGGTGGGTGTCCTACCCAGTGTTGGAAGAGACGCCAGATGTCTGCTGGCTCAAATGTCCTGTTTCACAGACAGGGGGACTGAGGTGCTGGTTCTACTTACTCATCACTCACCGAACTTTGCCTGTCACTATGCCAGGCCTTGTGGGGGATTCTGAGAAGCACAGGACATGATCCCAGCCTTCAGGCCTGGAGTGGGAGAAAGATCAGTACTGGGCAAGTCCAGTTCACTGGGGCTGGTACTACTGGGGCTGGTACTAGGATGCGGAAGCCTGGACTCAGGCTGTGGGGCATGCACAGCAGGAAGTGCTGTCCACAGGGTTTGCAGCTCATGAGAAGTCCTCCCAGCTCCCCTCCCATTCCCAGGTGAGCCTAACCTCGCCCAGTAAGGGGAGGACTCAGAGAAATTGGGGGAAATCGGAGGTTACAGAGGTGGATCCTCTCTGGTAGCTGAACAGCCCGAGGCTGCTTCTTCCCTTCCTCCTTTTCTCCCTCCAGGCCTTCTCTAGAGAGCAAGAGGTCTGGTTTCAAGTCTTGGCTTTGCCACGGAAATGTGCCTTTAGAACACTCCCCTATCTCCACGATTCCACTCAATATTCTCATTTGCAAACTGAGGCCCTTTGGGCCTGTCCTGCCTAGGAGGGAGGAGAGTGTGGGGGGTATGAGGGTGCAGAGAGGTAGTGTGCCTTCAGGGTCAAGTTCTCTGCTGGGGAAGGATTAAGAGCCCCACCCCCTCACACTATCCACCCTTGAGGGCACTAGGATATTGCAAATGATGGCGAGGAGGTGGGGGTTCTGATCAGGTTTCAGAGTGGGGGATGGAGATTTTGGGGCTCTCCCAGGTGTATGGGCCCCTCAGTGTCCATGGATCTCCCTCGCAGGGTCTGCAGCCCCACCATCCAGCCGCATGGGTTCCCATCTGGCTCAGGTCCCCATTCGGGGCCTGGATCTCCCCTCTATAAAAGCCCCGCATGACACTAGGTGATTTCTTTTTTTTTTTTAAAGATTTTATTTATTTATTTGACAGAGAGAGACACAGCGAGAGAGGGAACACAAGCAGGGGGAGTGGGGAGAGGGAGAAGCAGGCTTCCCACCTAGCAGGGAGCCCGATGTGGGGCTCAATCCCAGGACCCTGGGACCATGACCTGAGCCGAAGGCAGATGCTTAACGACTGAGCCACCCCGGCGCCCCGGCACTAGATGATTTCTGAAGCCCTTGGGTTCTGTGCTGTTCCAGGCCTGGGATCGAGGCGCCAGGAGAGAGGTGGATGGTCCCTCCAGGATCCTCGGGAGGCCTCTGGGCCCCACCACTCTGCCTGATTCATTGTACTGAGAGAGGCCCCTCTGGGAGCAGAAAGTTAGTCTGACCCGCCAAAGCGGCCAGTCTGACGTGCTGGGCCTGGCTCCCTGCCTCAGTTTTCCCATCTGCAAGGCAGGGACAATAATGAAGTGAGTCTGGTGGAGTGTGAGGTGAAAGGGGGTTTGAGTTGGCAGGGCAAAACCCCTGCGCTACTGATACCTTGTGACAACCCACATTTACCTGCCCTGGTGGGTGCATCAGGCAGCGTACCAAATCTCAAGGGTGATTTCATTGAATCCCAGTTGCTGTCCCATGAGATAGATCCTCCTGCCATCCCTACTTCATGGATGCAAACAGATTCCAAGAGCTGGAGTACCTTCCTAAGGTGGGACTGCTAGGAAGGGAGAAGGTAAGTTCTTGATGGCCAAAGGCCCTGAGAGCCTGAAAGGCGTTCTTTTGTAGGATGATCCTAACTAGACTTGAGGCCACCCTAATCCTATGAGATTGGAAGCCTGGGTTTTACAAATATGGCCTCCAAAGAGCTCTTCCCTTCCCCACGTCTGGGGATGTGGTGGGTGTGGAGGTCAAGGGTAGGCTTGGTGCCCGGCAGGTCAGAGTTCTAGACCTGACTCTGTGACCCTGGGCATGGCTTCTTCACCTGTTCAAGTGTCCTGCCAAGCTGTGGTGAGAATGGGGGGGTGGGGGGAGGCAGGCATGACACAGGGACCTCAAGCTGGTATGAGGGAATTCCTCCTTGAGTTTCCAGAGGCCGTAGGAATATGCCAGAAACTCTGCTCAGGGCAGGGTGGAGCTGAAGACCATGGGAGGGACCAATAATGGGCAAATCTTTCCATTCTCTCTTCTTCCCTCCTCCCTTTGAACCCAGGCCTGGGATGAAAACCCAACTTCCAGTCCTCTTGCACCCTGGTGGGAAACAGTTTATTCCCCCAGGGATCCCTGTGGAGCGCGGGGTGAGGGAGCAGAGAGGTCTTGGGTAGCCCCATTTTGTATGAGCCTTGAGTCCTCTCAGCCTCCACCATAGGAGGAACATCCCTTTGCCCTACTGTTTCCCCTTGGCTGTCACCTCAGGGGTCACAAGCCAGGGTCCAGCTGCCACAGCCAGGGCCAGCTCCAGTGAGAGGGGTAACCTCCCTCCCCTCCCCACTGTCCTCCTCAGGTCTCCCCATTCCCTGCAGTGAGTGTTAGGTACCCCCTGCTTGCGGCCCCACCCCTGCCTGCCCCATTCTGGGCCCCTTGTCCTCTCGTACTGCCCTCCTGAGAGTTGCTACTGTTCCTGCCTGAGTACCCCATCTACTCAGCCCTACCCCCTGGGGTTCAGAGACCCCCCTCCCCCCCCCCACACAGGATGCAGCACTCTGCTCTGGCAAGGATGCCGTCCTGAGCTCAGAGCCCAGACAGGAAGAAGCATTTAGACCTGAGCCTCAGGTGTAGACAGCACTTGGGGGGGGGGTGGCAGCCATGATTACAGTGCGCCAGGCACTGAGGGCGATGGTGTGGACGGAGAGGCGGAGGGCTCCCTCCTCCCCCTTTGTAGAGGGAATTGGGTGTAAACAGCCCTGTGAGAAGTGTGCTGCCAGAGCTTCTCCTGTCCCACAAACCCCCGCAGCCTCGAGCCCCATGTCAGGGACGCGTGGAGCATTTGGCTGTGAGTGAGTTGATCCCGGACCTCAGGGAGCTGGATGTGCAGAAGCCAGAGTCCCCAGGGGAAGTGTAAATGGACTGGGGCTTTGTGGGTACGGACATCTGAAGTTGACTTGGGAGGCTGAAGAGGGGCTCCTGCTGAAGGAGCTGGAAATGGCACTCTTGACCCAGAAAACAGCAGGAACAAGGGCTTTGAGTTGGGAAAGTACCTGCAGTGTTTGGGAACGAGCGAGCCTGTGGTGTGCAGGGGGCCGCGCTGGACACAGGCAAGATGGGGCAAGATGGGGCCTGAGGAATGGCAGGCGCAAAGCCCAACGCGCGATTGGCTTTCTGCTGAAGGATTTGGACTTGAGAGAAGCCCCTGGAGGCCTCTGAGCAAGGCAGAGAGAAGCCAAGATTCCCAAGCTGAGTGTTCTTTGTGCTACTCAGATGGCCTTTTTAAAAATTCAAAATCTCTTGCTGAATTAGGGGTAGTTTTTTATTGTGGTAAAAATACAAAGTTTGCCATTTTGACCATTTTAAGTGAACCATTCGGTGAGGACTAGGTACCTCATGGAAGGGGACTCACACAGCAGCTGTCCTTTTGTGTCTGGTCAGCTGTAGATCTTCTTTGAAGAAATGTGGATTCAAGTGTGTTTCCCATTTGGGGGGTTGGGTTGCGTGTTTGTATGTTGTTGAACTGTGGGAGCTCTTTATATATTCTGGATAGTAATCCCTCATCAGATACATGATTCTCAAATATTTTCTCTCGTTCTGTGGGTTGTCTCTCACTCTCTGGATAGTGTCCTTTCGATGCACAGAAGATTTTAATTTTGATGAAATCCAGTTTATCAATTTTTATCTTTTGCTGCCTGTGCTTTCAATGTCACATCCACAGAATCATCACTAGCTCACGTCATGAAGAATTTCCCCTGTGTTTTCTTCTAAGAGCTTTATAGTTTTTGCTCTTAAGTTGAGGTCCATTCTGAGTAAGGATCCAACTCTTTATTTTTTCGCATTTACATATCCAGTTTTCCCAGCACCATTTGTTGAAAAGACTGCCCTTTCTCTGTTGAATGGTCTGTCACCTTTGCCGAAAATCAGTTGGCCGTATGTTTGAGAGTCTATTTCTAGGCTTTCTATGTTGTTCCATTGGTTTGTCTGTCTGTCCCAGGCATGGCCTTCTGAGGTGAAGTCCAGAATCTCTGAATGTGGGGAACCTTAAAAGTCGTCCTGTCCATCCCCTTGCCTCCAAACTAATGACTAACCAGCCAAAGAGATCCAGCTCAGGGACACTTTTGTTTTCCAGGAACCAGAGCTGGTAAGGCAGCTGGTAGGGCAGAGCCATCGACAAGAGTGCCAGAATTATGTCCTTGGCCTCTGACTAGGCCCCTGGCTGTTGAGGAGCCCCAAGTATGTCAGCTGACCTTCCTGTGAGGACATGGCCTTTGAGAAAATTCTCATGTGCTCTTAGGGTCCACATACCATTTGGGCCACTGCTGAGGGCCCCAAATCTGGGACCTCTTCCTTCAGTAAGATGATCCCAGTGCCCCCTCCTGGTGGAGCAGGGAGGAACCCCAGGAGGGAAGCCCCCATCTACCCCAAACCAGCTCCATGCTGTTGGCCCTGCATCTTGACTATTTTCTGTTTGAGTCCCATGAGAGGCACTTGCCACTCCCTGGCCTCCACCCCGGCCATCCCAAGTGCTGACCAGTGAACAGCAGAGCCTGGGGCCGAGGCTCCAGGCTAGACAATGATTCTGGTCCCCCCGTAGGTGACCAGAGAGGAGAGGGTAGAGCAGAGGAGGGGGGTCTCCCTTGTGCTTCTTACCTTGCGGTTCCCCGGCCCCAGTGATTAGACAGGCACCTGCTTGAGCCTGGTCTCCCAACTGCTTGTCCAAAGACAAGGAACAGGCACGCTCTCTAGTATTCTTGGAATCTTGTAGAAACTGTGTTCAGCCCACCATGGGGTTCCCAGGCAGCCTGAAGCTTTAGATGCCTTTGGTTTGGGGACGCTGCTGTGCTAGGGCCTGGGAACAGGTGTCAGCCTGTGCAGCTGAGGGCCTCGGGCAAACTGGTTGACCTCTCTGCCTCAACCTCTTTATCTGTAAGGTGAGGCTCAGAAACTTTGACAGGCAGTTACGGTTGACTTGGATACATCAAATTGGAAAGTGAACAAATGATCATTGAATCTACACCGGGTGGTTGACAAAATCCTTTAAAATATGGCTGAGTGAAACAAGGGGTGGGGGCTGGCCGTCGGCCTTAACACGGGGGCAGGAAGGGTCAAGGAGGGAGAAGGAGGGCACCCCCAGGCCCCTCAGAACCCACAGCCCGCGTCTCCCCAGGCTGCTGTACCTTGCACCCAGGCATCATGAGCTGGGGCATAACTTTCTTTCTTCCCCATCCGAAAGTCTGTTCTCTGTGCTCATCCGACCGCGTCAGACCCGGAGGTCCCTGAGGGCAGGATTTGTGCGTGTTCATCCCTGCGTGGACTCAGGGCTGGGCACAGAGGATGTCCGGCTCGGGGCCTGTCAGGGAGGTTCTGCACCCACTCTGGGCCCCCACACACCCATCCGTGATGAAGGGAGTGGTGGTAAGCGTCGCCCATGGGCCAAGCCTGCACTGGGATCTTGCACTCAACCCCCTCAGGAGGTATTAGTACTCCTAATTTACAGATGAAGAAGGGGAGACCCAGTGCGGGCCAGATGCCCAAGGGCCTGAATTGAGCCCAGATCTCCTGAAGCCAAAGGGCCTTTTTCTTCTCCACTCCTCTGCCCTTAAGGTTAATGCTCTTGGCCGTGGTGACGTCATGTCTCTGTGGCCATCGGACACAATCAAGCACGTGGGAGAGCTCAGTCAGCTGTGGAGTGGGGTGCGCCTGGGGGTGGATTTTCAGTATACGGCACACCATCTTCCCCTCACCCACTACAGTGATGACCACAGATCTTGACCACATAGGCCCCATCTCCCTCCTACTTCCAGAGTCCTCCACAGAACCAGGCCAGCCCAGCTCGAGACCCCGTGTGTGGGAGCAGCTCCGAGGGTGAGGAAGGAGGAGCCAAGCACACCTGCTCCCTCCGAACTCATGATAGATAACTGACCACACGTGGAACGGCCTCCTTGTTTGCTCAGCATCAGTGTCTGGACCAGGGTAGAGGGAAAGAGATGACCTGGAGAAACCTTTCCTGAGCTGAGGCAGGTGGGTGGACAGCGAGGGCCGGGCTTCCCCCGCATGAAGGCGTGTGCCTGACCGTTGCGTTACCTCATGAGCCCCACAGGACTCAGCCCCTCGGAGAAGATCCACAGAAGTCAGTTTTGTGCCACACAAAGTAGATTCTCACTGTTTTATGGGATGCTTCATTCTCCCGAGAAGTGGTAACAGGTGGAAAAGAGATGAACTTGTCACACATCCTCTGCGGATTAAGGTTTTCTTGGTAGAAGGTGCATGCCGTGCATTTTATTTTATTTTATTTTTATTTTTAAAATTTATTTTATTTATTTGAGAGAGAGAGCGCGCATGAGCGGGGGGAGGAGCAGAGACACAAGCAGACTCCCTGCAGATCCTGAAGCGGGGCCTGACATGGGGCTTGATCCCAGGACCTGAGCCGAAGTCAGACCCTTAACTGACTGAGCCACCCAGGCGCCCCCACACCACGCATTTTAAAGCAGAGACTTATTTGAAAACTTTTTTCAGTCCAAATGAGCAAAAGTCAATGAAAGAACCATTCTCCAACCAACACGTAAATATTGGAATATTGAGGATTATTTATACTTACCTACCTGTATGTGATGGGCAAAACACTTGGAACTTACCTACTCCAAATCCCAGCCACGTAGATGGAAACCCTAACCAATAGCTTAGATACAAGCGTGTTCTAGAAGTTTTGAAATTTTAACCATTTGATAGGTATAAAGGTGGAATTTTTTAAAGCTGAGATTGAATAATCTCACCCATCTCTATCCCTCTCAGAAAACTCTAACTGGCAGGCTTACAATTACTTCCACCATTAGTCTTCCTTTCTCATCCAAGAGGAGAAAAGTCTTCTGGCTTTTTCAGCTTATAAATGATTCTTTAGGTTTGAATAAACCCATTTGGAGAAAGAGAACGCTTGATCCTGGTGAAAGAAGCAAATTTGCAGCAGGCCCACGTGGTCCTTGCGCAGGCTGAGCCGTTCAGTTATTTAACAAGATTAATTCAGTGCAACAGGTATTTGCTGGGGGGCATCAAGGGTAAGGGAGCAGGGCAAGATGCCGTCCCTGCCTCTGGTGCGGGTCCATCCGATGACGGAGGCTGCCCATCTTCTCTTGCAATGTTGCGTGATGAGCGATTTAATTAGTAGGGGCCACTAGGGAAGCTCAAAAGAAGGTGTGGCAGGGAATCCACAGGGAGGAGGTGATACCAGCCTGGGAAGGTGGCCTGGGGCCCACTAGGCAGAAGGGGCCCCGACCTGGCCCTGAATCAGCGAGCTTAGTCTCTCTGCGACAGCACCAAGCGGTACATTTCTGGAATGGTCCCTCTTGCCACTGCCCACCCCGGATGCCTTTCCAATGATACAGTGGGTGGAAGGTACTGGATGTTCCCACTGAGAAATTCTTGAGCAGTTAAACATTGGGGTGCCTGCAGAGGCCAGATGTCACCAAGAGTGTCCGTGGAAGCGAGGCTTTTATAAGTCGTTCACAACGGACCTGAACTTCATGATCAGTGCAGTGATTAAAATTCCCGTTCTCCTTTCCTGGCTATGCATTCACATTGCAATGTACCTTAGGCTAAAATGTATTTATGGAAGTGTCTTTCTTTAAAACACACTAAAAGTTTTAAGTAAATGTCAAACAAAATAAATTTAGCATCTCGTTTTTACAGTGGTTCCAAGTGTGTCAGCCAGCCCATGGACAGTCTTTGCTATAAATGTGGGAAATGGGCCCTGATTGGAAGGAGACATTTGCAGGCAGAGTGACTTCGCCTTGCTCCTGCAGCTGCCCTGGCCTACCTTGGCCCCAAACAACAACTGTATTAATTTCTCCCGGAGGACTCCCACTGATGGAGGGCATGCTGTGTCTCCGGCAGGGATGTGCATGCTTGCGCTCTGCTTCATTCAAAGCTCACACCCATTCTGGGACGTGGACCATATGGGCCTCACTTTACAGGTGAGGAGACCTGGGCAGCCCAAGGCCAAGTCATGCCCTTCAGGGGTGACAGAGCGATGGGTTGCTTGGGAGCCTTCCCTGTAACCTTCTTTAGACTCCTTCCATTTCCTGGATTGGGAAAACTGACATTTCCTCCTCTTATGTAAAGTGCTAGCTAGCAAAGCACGGCTTCCACAGACCCCCTCCAATCAAAGCCTTCCTATATAGAGATCTGGACTGGCCCCTCCACTGAGGCTGGTCTAGATGCCCCTGCCCTGTCCAGCACCCTACACCGTAACCGGTCTCCCTCATGACTGTGGGCCTTTGAAGGAAGGGCTCTTTATCGGGCTTTGTGTTTCCTCCACCGAGAACTTGGCATGCACATAAGCTGGTGCTCCAGAAATGTTGCTGAATGAATGAATGAACAAATGAATGAGTGAGTGAGTGAAGCAAATAAGTGGCAGAATCAGAAATCAAGTCTGTCAGACTCCGAAGATTTCTCATTCATTTCATTTCACTGAGTGCAGGATTTAAGCTTCTCCGCCTGGCCTGCCTTGGGTCTGAAAGTGCTCTTTCAGCGTCTTTTGTGGGGTGGGGGGTGGGGTGCAGGGGATGCAGGTTTTCGCCCTGTGAAGGGGAGGAATGGAGGCTCAGAGGGGTTCTGTGGGAGATGTTTAGGGACAAGCCCAAGGCTGTATGGTTTGGCGGAGGTGGAGAGGGACAATGGGCAGACAGACCACAGGGCTGATTTGAAGTCAGGAAATGGAGATCCTCCACTAACAGGCTGTGTGATGGCTCAGGGCTTCCTCATCCTCCCTGTAAGGTGGGGGGTGGCCCAGTGTGGACCCTGAGCTCTCGGGCTTCTTGCTGGGGGGAGGGGAGAGTTTGGGAGGCTATACCTGCTTCTCTGGCCAGCCCCCTTTCCCCTGGAAGGTGCCAGGATCTCGGACGCCTGGGTGGCTCAGTCCGTTAAGCGTCTGCCTTTGGCCAGGTCATGATCCCAGGGTGCTGGGATCAAGCTCCGCATCGGGCTCCCTGCTCAGCGGGAAGTCTGCTTCTCCCTCTTATTCTGCTGCTTCTTTCTCTCTCTCTGTCAATTATTAAATAAAATCTTAAAAAAAAAAAAAAAGGTGCCAGGATCTCCTCCAGCCATGGGAGGCCGAGCTTAGGGTTGAGATCTGGGCTGGACCTGGAAGGGAGAAGCTGGGAAACTTCCAGTCTCCTTGAGGAGCAGCTAACAGGGGGGTGTGAGTTCTGGCTGAGGTCAAGACCCCCACCCCACTGTAGCAAATATCAGGAGGTAATGTTCCATGTTCAATCATAAGTGGGCTTTTCGTGAAATAGTGGATGGGTTGGTACTGCTCAGAGGGATTATGTGATTGTTTTTATTATTGTCCCCAGCCCTGCGGGGAGGCCCCTGTCTAAGGCTCCTCCCTGGTAATTAGGACCTGCCTAGTCTGGAGAGTTGGAAGTGTCCTGTTTTACCTTAAAATGTAACAGGTCTTACCAAGACTTCATTGGTTTTCAATACTCAGTTCAAGGCCACACCGTCATGAAGCTTCCCCTGACGTTTTCAAGCAGAACTGACCACTCCTCCTTGGGGACCCCGCTGTGCCCAGGACGCAGGGCTCTGGCCCTTTGGGTCCTGGGACAACTGACCACCGTTACCTGTCTCTCCCCTCCATAAGGTCACGACCAAGGGGAGGCACTCCACGAATGGACACCTGAGTGAACCGAGGGATGAGGGCATGAACAGATGCAAACCCAGACACAGTATCAGGAGAGGACAAGAAAAGGAATTTGGGGGTGTAGGCTGGGAGGTGGAGGGGACCTAGCCCCGGATAGAGTGAGCTGAAGCCAGGACAAAGGCCCTAAGGGACACTGACTAGGGGACTTTCTTTTCTTTTTTCAATTTTTTTGTGATAAAATACACACATAACATAAAATTTACCATCTTAAAACTATTTTAATTAAGGGGCGCCTGGGTGGCTCAGTTGGTTAAGCAACTGCCTTCGGCTCAGGTCGTGATCCTGGAGTCCCTGGATCGAGTCCCGCATCGGGCTCCCTGCTCAGCAGGGGGTCTGCTTCTCCCTCTGACCCTCCCCCCTCTCCTGCTCTCTCTCACTCATTCTCTCTCCAATAAATAAATAAAATCTTTAAAAAAAAAAAAACAAAACTATTTTAATTAAGTATAATTAACTATTTTTAGGTGCATAGTTCAGTGGTATTAAATATATTAATGATGTTGTACAACCGTCCCCGCCATCCACCTCCAGAGCTCTTCTCATCTTGTAAAAGCAAAACTCTGTACCCGCGAACCACTAACTTCCCCTCCGCCCCCAGCCGCTGAAAACCACCATCTACTTTCTGTCTCTGTGAACTTGACCACTCCAGGTACCTCGGATGAGTGGAGGTTTTTCTGTGACTGGCTTATTTCATTTATCAGCATGTCCTCAAGGTTCATCCATGTTGTAGCATAGGTCAGAATTTCCTTCCTTTTTAAGGCTGAATACTATTCCATTGTATGGAGAGACCACCGTTTGCTTATCCATTCATCTGCCATTTATTGGCTTGCGCCCATGTGTTAGCTATTGTCAGTGGCTTTCTTATCGTTCCTTTTTTTTTTTGGCTACAAGGAAACCTACCTCATTCATACCACTTGTAAGAAAGCTGAAATTATAACGGCCTCAAAAAATAAAGTACTTCTTTTACTTTTAAGTTCCAGCGGTAGCTTGACCTCGGCTAACAAAATATGCCTCCTACAGGTCTTAGAAACGCTGCTAGAAAAATCACGTGCTCCAACTGGGTCACCCGTCGCTTCCATGGAAGGGAGGGTTTCCAGAGGGCTGGGGAAGCAAGGTTCGTCCCCAGAGGTGGCATCTGCCTTGCGATTTTAAATTAACATACAACATGTTATCAGTTTCGGGTATACAACATAATGGTTTGGTACTGGGAGATGTTGAGAAATGATCACCACAGTAAGTCTCGTTAGCATCTGTCACCTTCCATAGTTCCAATAAGTTTTTTTCCTTGGGATGAGAACTTCTGAGATCTACTCTCTTAGCAACTTTCAAATATACGATACAGCATTATCCACATACTTCTTCTTTTTAAAAACTTTTTATTTGGGCACAGTTTCCGACTTAGAGAAAAGTTACAAGCAGAGTACCAAGACTTCCCGAATTCCCATTGCACCAAGTCCCCAAATGTTAACGTCTTACCGTATTTGTGTCCTTCTCAGTCCCTCTTGCAGGCCTCTCTGGGTGTACATGCGTGTGCTGATTTATATGCGCACACACACACCTGTTGTGTCCTGCACTGTTTAAGAGTGAGTTGGCACACACACCTCCTTCCTCTGAATCCTTCAGTATTTAGCAGAGAATGAATGCAAAACAAGACTCAGTGCTGGGGGGGAATTAATGGGGTGCAAGCTGGGGGATGGAGGAGACCCCAAAACCGAGGTCCTGAGAAAAGGCCTGGGTCCCCATTGGAGGTCCCAGATGTTCAAGAGAGTTCTATCCAGTGCCCGAGCTGAAGGCAGGACATACTGGGGCTGCTACAGAGGCAGCCGAGAGGAGCGGCTTCCTGGGACTCTGGGTCTTGTTCCTTCGTCTTGACCCTGTCTCCCAGCTGCCCCGTCCCAGCCCCGCAGAGAAGGTTTGAACCTTAGCTCTGCCTCCGACCCCTTGTAGGTTCTTACACAAGCCATTTACTCCCACCAGCCTCAGTTTCCATCCTGGGCCTGGGTCAAGCCCAAGGCCCTATCACTGGCTTGTAGGGAGAGCGCACTGCTGGTTTCTTTCCCTTCCTCGGCTCTGGGAAGCCCCCTCCATCCTCTGGGCCAGAAGAAGACCATCCCCCTGCCCATGTGGGAAGAACGGAGAGAGCTTCTGTGGGGGGCGGGGGTAGAGCGATGGTGGAGGGACCACAGGGCTCCTTCACAAGCAGCTGGAGGACCCGGGATTCCCCAGGGTCTCCACGAAGGGAGGCGACTTTGGGGAATAAACTGCCACTCAGTGGCTGGGGACATTCAATGAGTCCTTTCTCTCTGAACCTCAATTTGCCCGTCTGTGGAGTGAGGATGCTCAGGAGAGCCACTGTGTGGGAATTTTGAGGGGGCTGAAATCAGTCAAGAATGTGAAAACCCCCAGAACTAGAGGAGAAATGAGCTCTGTGGGGAAGGACAGGGACCCATCTCATTCATCTCTGTGTCCCTTGGGGTGCTAGGAGGGTGGCAGACACATAGTAGGGCTGGACAGCTGCTCGTCTGGCCAACCGTCCCAGGTCGGGCCTTGGTCTTCAAGCAGACTTCTAGAAACCTCATCAAGGCTTGGGGCCCTGGGGGACCACCTTCCACCCTGAGGAACTTCACTGGGACTGCAGTGCCTCCTGGTGGCAAGACGAGCAACTGCAGCCTTGATCCTGGTCAGCGGGGGAGTGGGGCTCTAGAACCTTCCAGCAGGCAGGGGACCGGGGACCTCGCCCTGTGGTTGAGCATCATGTCCCCTGGTGACTCCTCCTCAGTTGTGGCTTCCCACAGGGACTGTGCCCCTCCATAACCCCTTCCCCACTCCCTGAGAGGGAATCAGGCAATACTTGTTGAAATGAGGACACAGAGAAGCCAGAAGTTCTGTTCAGGATCATAGAGGCAGCAGGGCTGCCTGTGGTCCTTTATGCCCGTCCCTGTGGCTAGGTGGGTTTTTGAGCCTTCTATCCCACCCCGCTGCCACAATCACCACAGTGTGAGCCGAGGGACCAAGGCCCACCTGGGTGTGGAGCCCAGCCCCATGGCCTGGTCCCTTCCCTGCGGGTGCCCTGGATCACCCCCCAGCAGGACGTACAGAGCTCCCAAAGGCAGAAGGAGCCCAGGCCCCCAGCAGTGTGTCAGGGACGCCCTGCTCTGAACCGCTCACACACTCGAGTGGGGGACAGGTCCCGACACAAGGAATTCAGTATGCAAGAGGTAAGCCCAACCCCGGGGTCGGGGAGGGAGAAAGGGCATCCTCACACTGAACCTTGGGACTCCAGTAAAAGCAATCCACAGAAGAAAGAACCTAACAAATGAAAGATTCAACTTTGCAAGTAATAAAAACGTAAATTCAAACAAGATCTCACTTCATTTATCATACTGGCAAAGATTTTTAACACGCTAGGACAGCCCTGTTCCTGTAGCAGGCGGGCACGCTGGTAGCTGAGGGGAGTGTCACGGTTCTGGAAGGCAGTTTGGCCGTGTTTATCAGAGACCTTCAAATGTGAACATGATGTAATCCAGTTTTTCTAGTTCTTGGAGCTTCTTCTAACGTAATCACCATGATGTATGAAGGATTTAACTACGAGGATGTTCATCGAGGGGCTGTTATCACTTCAATCAGAAACCCGGGTGCCCAGCAGTAGGGGATTGGACCAACCACAGAGTTGGTCCCTGTGGTGGAATCATACGCAGCCATTAACAATGGTGTGATGGAAGAATCGAGAACAGCATGGAAAGATGTCCAGGATAGAGTGTTAGGTTAAAAAAAAAAAAAGTGTAAGAAAAAATGTGTCCCCGCGGGTGTGTGTTTATGTGTGAGTGTTATCGTTTTCTTCTCTTGGCTTATCTTCACTTAGCTGATTGATTTTTAATCTTTTTCCATGTGGAAAATAGATAATTATTAAATTCGTGTGGCGCTCTGGGGGAGTGAAAGCAGCTCTGTGAGACTAGAAACAAGGTGGAGGGTGGGAGGATATGAGTCTATGAAGCAGCCAGGGGTCAGTCCTGCCTGGGGAATCATGAATGCCACAGTAAGCCTGATTTGTAGGGTTGGCAGATTTAGGAAAAAAAAACAAAACAAAAAAACCCTAACAATAAACCCAGAATGCTCAGTTAAATTAGAATTTCAAATAAACAATGAATAATTTTTCTGTCAGTATTTCCCATGCAATCTTTAGGACATACTTATACTAAAAATTATTCATTGTTTCTCTGAAATTCTAATTTAACTGAGCACCCTGTGTTTTATTTGGCAATCCCAGTGAGAGCTCTGGGAACCAGTGAAAGCCTTTAGGGAAGGTCACGATACAATCAGATGCATGTGTCTGGTTGTATTTGAGGGTAGTGGGCCTGAAGGCAGAGAAACCCTTTAGGAGGTGAACTTAAGCCTGTGTCTGGAGGCTTCCAGTACCTAAGAGAACTCAGAGTCATAAGGGGCCCAGTTTGTGAGGACAGCGGCCAATCCCCACCCCAAAAGGGCCTTTCTCTGAAGCATCCCTACCCTTCCTCCACCCCACCCCTATTGGTGCTCATCTCCCACCTCCCAAAACTTCACAGCAGAGTCCAGCACCCTACCAAAGCAGTCATCTTTCAGGATTCTAATCGCTGCTTTCAAACAGTATTTTTAAATGATAAAAGCAGTTCTTGTTCGTGGTAGGACAAATAGAAAATTAATTCAGACCAGAAAAAAAAAAAAAAAAAAGGAACAAAAATCAACCCATATACCTGTATTCCCACCTCTAGAAACTTCTGGAATTTTCTAAGGACAGATACTCCACCCCTTCTCCACTTTTTTTTAAGATGAGATTTACTTACTATAACATGCGAACATCCTTCCAGATACTAAAATGCTATCCTTTTATAATACCGGTTTCATTCATTTGTTCATCAAATGCTTATTGAATACCTACTGCATGCCAGCCACGATAGCAGGTGTTAGACAGGGGTAGACAAAGCAAATATATTCAGATATACTCCCCATTTTATGGAAGGCAGAGAGAGATAATAAACAAAAGGGGAAAAAATCCCCAATAAATACATAACAATGTGTGCTAAAGGCCAAAAAAGAAACATTTTGCAGAATAACGAATATCAGGAAGGATCTTCTATTTATGGAAATAACATCTTTTATTTAACCAATCTCCTGTTACTGGATATTTTGGTTATTTTTGGTTTTTCTATATAATGATGCCCTAATGAACTTTCTCCCTAGCAAATTCTTTGTGCCCATCCATAATGATTCCTTGAGAATAAATTCCTAGAAGTGGGATTTCTGGGTGAAGACATACAAACTTTTTATTAGTTTTTCTGTAACATATTGAAATGCAATTTTGTGGGGCACCTGGGTGGCTCAGTCGGTTAAGCCGCTGCCTTCGGCTCGGGTCATGGTCCCAGGGTCCTGGGATCGAGCCCCGCATCGGGCTCCCTGCTCGGCGGGGAGCCTGCTTCTCCCTCTCCCTCTGCCTGTCTCTCTGCCTACTTGTTCTCTCTCTCTCTCTCTGTCAAATAAATAAATGAAATCTTTAAAAAAAAAAAAAAAAGAAATGCAATTTTGTATTTTCTCTATAGTTTACGTGTCTTTCATTTTTAAAATAATGTGCTGCAAAATTAAAATTTGGGGCGTGTATAGTTTTATGAATCTTACATCCCTGTGCAGATTCATGTACTCACACCCCAGCCCTTTCTGCTCCCTCCCCAGCCCCTGGCAACCGGTGATCTGTTCTCCATCCTCTGCTGCTGTCTTTCCCAGGATGTCCTGTGATAAATAAGCGGAGTCATACATATGTAAATTTTTAGTCTGGCGTCTTTTAAGAACCATAACGCTGCTTTTGAGAGTTATTCATGCCACTCTCTGTGTTCCTTTCATCTCTGAGTCCTCTCCCCTCGCATGGCAGTTCCAGTTTGCTTACCCATTCATCTGTTAGAGGACATTTGAGTTGTTTCCAGTTTGGGATGATTCTGGCCAAAGCCGCCATAAGCATTTGCACGCAGGTTTGGTGTTCCTCCCCTGAACACCAGTCTTCATGTCTTCCGGGCCAATGCCTCGCGGTGGTGTCCCTGGGTCACGTGGGGAGTGTGGGTTTAATTATGGAACTGCTGCTCTGTTTTCCCACCAGCGACGTGGGAGACTTTCCGTGGCTCCGTGTCCTGGTCATCACCTGGCGCCGTCCGGGTTTTCACATCCGTGGCAGTCGGTGCGTGGGGCTATCTCATGGGGGTCCTAGTTGAAATTTCCTGGCTGGATAATCCGTCCGGAGGGTTTTTCATGCTTTTTTGCCGCCTGAAGGTCTTTTCGGGGGAGGTGTCTATTTAGATGTTTTGCCCACTTTTTTTTCCTCCTTTCGCATTACTGTTAACTAAATCCCACCCTTTATTCAGAGGTCACTAGTTTTTCCCCGGATGTCCTTTTACTGTTCCAGGACCCTATCCAGCACACCGCATGTGGTCCGCAGGTCTCCTTGGCCTCCCTTGGTCTGTGCCAGTATCTCAGACTTTCTGTGTTTTAAGAGGCACGTTTAGGGCGCCTGGGTGGCTCAGTTGGTTAAGCGACTGCCTTCAGCTCAGGTCATGATCCTGGAGTCCCTGGATCGAGTCCCGCATCGGGCTCCCTGCTCAGCAGGGAGTCTGCTTCGTCCTCTGACCCTATCCCCTCTCATGTGTTCTCTCTCTCTCATTCTCTCTCTCTCAAATAAATAAATAAAATCTTAAAAAAAAAAAAAAAGAGGCATGTTTAGAGCTTGCGTGGGTGAGCAGGGGTGCCCACGTCACCTGTGGGTGGCCGGCCTGAGCCCCTGAGTGTCTACCTCCCACTCTCCCCTGCAGATCAGCAGCTCCCCGAGGGCAGGGACCCGGTCTGCCTCCACCACCTGAGACCACGTCCGCTGAAATGTCTCCCCAGTTACTGCTGCCCCTTCGGCATTAGTTATAGGCCTGGAGCTAAACCAGGGACGTCCAGGCTGAGCTCTGCACAGAGCCCAGGGGCAGAGGAGGTGGGCCGGGGCTGTGATCAGTGGCTAACCTTTCACCTTCGCCCCTACCCCCACACGACTGTTTGGACAGCAGTAGGTTTAGTCGGTGCCCTTTAAATAGCATTAAAGGGCCTCACGCTGGCCTGTTTTGTTTAAGGAGATTACATCGGCGCGATGCGCTCTGCCACAAGGTGTGCAAGCCGGCTCACCCGAGAACAGAGCGAGCGGCACGTCCCCCGCAAAGCAGATGTTTGGAGGAACAATAGATGTAATCAAAACCATGGAGGATACAATTACTCAGACCCCTTAGACATACACCCGTATGCACAGGCCCGTGCACAACTGTACACACACACACACACACACCCCTCCCGTGTCCGTGCTCACCTACGTGTACCTGCAAAGTCACGCTCGCTTGCACAAATCCCCAGACCCAGCAGCACACATCCTACTTGTGGGCCTGCACTCAGCCCCGCGGGCCTGCTCCCTCCGCAGACTGTCTGCAGGCAACCACACATGTGTTCCGCACACCCTTTCACAACTGCAGGCTTGTGCCCCATGCCTGCGGGCGCACATCCGGGCACACAGAAGGAATGCACACACACAGGCCTCCGGCACCCTCCCCGCTTCAGAAGTGCACACGCTTGAAATCACAGTCATAAAAAAAAAAAACACACGGTCACCTTCGGAAATCTCTCAAGGGCTTTTGTATCAAAAAAGAAAAAAAAAAGGTTAGACTAGGTTAGAGTGACGTCATTGGGTTGAACCAGGACAACAAGCAGAGGGGAAGGGAAGGAAGAAAGGTTTTCCATCGCTTGTATTTCTCGGAGTTCAGGCAGAGGCTGGAGGCCCTTCTGTGGCTCCTGATTCGGAATATATGCTCGAACCAAATGCTTCTACTTCACCAGAAGTGGCTGATGGAAATACTTACCTGGGGTGGTTCGAAGGGCGTGCTGCTCCATCATGGCTGCCATTGTGCGCGGACCTTCGGAGGGGCAGCCGTTGAGCGCTCTGGGTGTTTTCTGTACGCGCGTTGCTTCATTCCTCTGGGTCATCTGGGATTTCTATCCACCTCAGGACATTCTGTTGGGAAGCTGCAGATCAGGATGACATTGCCTTGGGCCCCAGAGACCGGGACAGAGCCCTCTCAGGGGCCCCTCCGCGCTGTGGAAGGGGCATCGGCGTGGCGTCAGTCCGGGGTGCATAGGGAAGGAGGGGCAGGGGGGAAGCCAGAGATGCAAGCAGGTGGCCTGGCCCAGTGGGGCTCTGTTGCTGCTCAGCCTCGGGCGGCACAGGGCTGTCATCCCTGAAGAAGCCTGGCCCAGAAGCAGGGCGAGCGGAGGGTCTCCCAGAGCCCTTTACCCCACTGCGGCCTCATGGTGGGCGTGGAGCTGGCTCCCGGCAGGTCCTGGGCTGGCTTCCCTGGACGTTTACATTCTAGAGCCCCTTCCAGGAATCCCATCCCTTTGCTTCTCCGTCTGCTTCCCTGATGCTCCCTGTTCCCTCCTGCCCCACATGGAGACATCCTTCACTGTCTGTGTTGGTCCTGTCTCCGGCCATCTCATCTCCCCCTGCTACTTCTGCTGCCAACAGTTCACTCGTGAATGTGAGCCTCTTCCTCATGTATCCTAGCCACCTGTCTCCTCCTTGTCCAGCGGGATGAACTGTTCACTCGGGGGCTCAGCAGTCACTTTCTGCAGGCAGCTCCAGAGCACGTAGCCGAAACACGGTGGGCACACGAAGGTAGCTGCCCAGAGTGAGAGCTCAGCAGTATTTGGTTGTTAGAAATTGTTCGCTTATTCTTCAGCGACTTTTCACTGCACATCTGCCGTCTGCCCCGTCCTGGGCTAAGCCCAGGGTCTGTGACATGAGGTTCCAACCCTCGGGGAACTGATGTGCTATAGGAGGAAAGGGACACTCAGGGCTTGATTATATACTAGTCAGAAACACAGGCAGTAATTGGAGAGGCTGAGCAGGGGACAGAGGGGTCTATATGGTTGTCGCAGTCTGGGAGGACTTCCTGGCGGGGCTGGTGTTTGACGGGATCTTGCAGGTCAGCTGGAAAGGAAGGCATTCCAGGCAGGTGGCTGGAGGTGCAGATGAGGGAGACCAAGGGGGTCAGTGGTAATGGGTTTGCTCAAGAGTATTTCAGCATGAGTTGTGGGCTCCTGTGTTTCCAGCAGCTGTCTTGTCGAGGAGGGCACTGCAGGGCGAGCTGGATCCTGACCAAGCACCCAGGCCTCGGGCCACCCACCTGATTCTCCACCCAGCTCCTCAGGATTTTTCGGTTGGAGAGCAAACTGCTGGCTTTGCCCAGGGGCCAGCACCATCACGCAGCCCGTCCCTGGCAGCCCCCTGTGTCAGTCTTATTAAACTTGGGGCCACCTGAGGAACAGCAGTGGGAACCCCAGCTGTTGAGACAGGAGGACAGAAGACTCTGGGAGGTGCGGCAGCCGTCTCGGGGAAGGGCCCTGGAGACTTGGAACGAGGACCAGTGAGCCGTACCTCCAAGACACAGACATGGGCTGGAGCTCAGGGAGCTCTCTGTCCCCACAGGCCGCGTGGCCCCCTTGCTGGAGAAGCTGCAGGGTGGAAGGAGTTTGAAATAGACTCCCCTCCCACCCCAAGTCTGGGATCCTTGGACTGAGCACCTGTGAGAGTCTTGGCTTGTCATTCTGACCAGTCATCCATGGGACCTTGGGGAATCTAAATTAGAGACCCAGCCTCCCGATTTAAAGCAAAATGATCAGTAGTAAAGACTGAGATGGGAAGGCTCTCTTCCCTCTTCTTTGAGGAGCCAGAAGCATCAGTTTGCCAGAATTCCTTCCATCTCTAAGGTTTCCCAGTTGGCCGACGTTTGCCTGGACACAGACCAGTCCCCATCCTGCTCCCCTCTTCTCGCCGCTCCAGACCCTAAGGGAAGGCCCCGGTGGTGACTGAGGCAGGAGGGACACTCCACAGGGCCGAGGCGGTGACACATCCCTGCCTGCTCCCCCGACTCCAGAAGGGGCACCATCAAACCTCCAGCTGCAGAGGAGACTCTGGGATGTAAGAAGAGTCATCTGCCGTCACGGGCAGATCATGGTAGAGCTGGGACCAACAGCGGATCTGCCAACTCTTGGTCCGGCGGTCTTTGTCCACCCCGTGCTGACTCCCCATTTCTCCCCCACTCGCTTGGTCTCAGTGGGTGGCTGGAGGTTTGAGAAACTGGATTCTTACTCCTTGCCATAGAAGACTGGATGTTCTGCTGCCTCCCCACCAGCTAAGCCTAGAACTAGGTCAGCACTGAGGGGCTTCCCTCCTCATCCTCAGAGGCTGGTTCTCCTGCCCCCAGGAGCAAAGCAGGACTCCTTGATTTTGTGCGCTCCTTGCCTTCTGCCCCTACCCTTCTCTCCCTGGGAAGAGGCCCCAAGCCCACAGGGTAGGAATAGAGGACAGAGCCGGGGGCTAGAGGACGTGCTTTGTCACTAACTAGCACACATTCCCTGCTCTCTCTGGTGTGAGTTCCCCCCAGTTAAAACTCGGAGCTTGAGCTCGTCCCTACAACCCTTGGTCTCTGCAACACGGAGCTCCCCATGCGGCCCAGCCCCTATTGCTATGCGGGGTGGTCCCAATCCCAGGCCGGATGCCAGAGGACACTCCAAGGGTCCATGGGGTCATGGGATGGGGCCCGGAGATCAGTGCGGGGGCAGGAGGGGCAGGGGCTGCCCCCCAGTCTGGCCTCCAGGAAATTGCATAACAGAGATGTTTATTTTTGGTGAGGCTGGGTGGGATTTCTTCTCTTAAAAAAAACCCAAAACATAAAACTTGTTTGCCTGCCAGCAAGATAAATATCTTCGCTGAAAGCTCTTGGCCCGGCTGCCATCTGCAGTTTGCATAACGTTGTCACCGAAACCGCGGCGGCCTGCGTGTGCCCAGGCTCACGTGGGTGTCCTGCACGTGGCCCCTCCCGATGCCGTGTGCACGTCCGCCCGCCCCGGGCACTCACCTCCACCCCCTTCGTCGGGGCCTTGGAGAGAGAGGTGGGGATGGCAGGCAGCTGCCCCTCGTGCCTTCCCAGGGCACACGCAAAGCTCGGGAGGAGAGCCAGCCCGAGGCCTCAGCCGCCGGGATGCGGACGGAGCAGGGAGACCTGAGCCAGCAGCATCGTCCTGACACTTGATGCCCGCCGCGTGGACCTGTTCCCAGAAGAGGTGCTCACACCAGCCACGCGTGCTTGCGACAGTCAGAGCTTGTACGTGTGCAGGCCTTCTCCAGTGCTCCCCGGAAGCCTTATTAATAATCGTCGGTATATTACCGCACGGGCCGGGGAGGGCGGCGCAGAGAAGGGCTCACACCGGTCTCCGGACACCAGGCCAGGGCCTGCACCTGCTCCCGCACCCAGATGCTCTGGGGAGGGCCCGCCTGCGGGGAAGACTTCTCCGGGGTCCGCGTCCTCTGCCGCTCAGAAGTCCACACTGGAACTGGGGATTCCAATACGGGCAGAAACCTACGGAGCCGGCGCCATGCTAAGGGCTTTGCCTGTTGGCCTCCTTAATCCCACAGTATGCCAGGAGGAAGAGCCCACAAGTATCTTCATCCCCATTTTATAGAGGGGGGAAACTGAGGCACAAAGAGGTGAAGTGAGCTGTCCCAAGTACACAGCCAGAGCGAGGTACATGTGGGAGTCCTACCCTCCTCCACTAGCTCCAGAGTCCACGTTCTAACCTTGACTCTTCGGCAAGTGTGTCTGCCCAGGGTGCTGACGGGGCCATTTGGGTGTGGACAGGTCACTCCCTGCCTCACTCTCCCCCTGCTGGCCTCCACCTCCTCATCCCTGACTTACATAGATCCACTGGTCCTTTCCAGCTCTGGGCATCTAGGAATCAACCAGTGGAGCCCCATCCTGGCAGATGGCGGTGGCTGTGGGCCCAGGCCTCGAGCTTAGTGTGAATCTAGTGGGGCACACACGTCAGCATCCTGGGGACGCAGGCGCCCGCCCTGCTTCTTTAGTAAATGTGCCACTTGCCTGGAGCAGGCCGGACCCTGCGTGGACAGTAGGTGAAACCTGTGGAGGGCGAGGGGCGTGACCCCTCACGCTGGATTCTTCGGGGCGGGGTGGGGGGATCTCCTCAGCTCCTGCTGAGCCCACACAGGATCAGGCCTGGATAGGAAGGGCGTTCCTATCTGCCTCGACGCTGGCCTCCTCCTTGCCCTGTTGGGCCAGACATGGCTGCTGAATTAGCTTTCCCTTCCCCTGGGTGTCTGAGGCACTGGGTCAGCATTCCCAATGCCCAAAGCAGAAGTTCTGACAAAGGGGATCCTTCTAGAAGGAGGAGCCCAGGATCAGTGGGGGCGGGGATTAAAGGTCCAAGAGATCAGATTGACCCAGAGTCATATTACGTTGGTGGTAAAAGAGGTCCATTCTGAGATGATGGCAACGAGGCTCAGAGAGGGAAATGGACTTGCCCAAGGTCACACAGCATGTTAATGGCAAGTCAGGACTAGAACCAGGGCCTCCTGCCCTTGCATCCAGTGTGATGCTGACAGGGGAATGGCAGGGGAGGGCTCTCCCTGTCCCTCCCTCCTCTCTTGCTCGGTTCAGTCATTGTTCTCTGACCTTGTTTCCTCCCCCTTCAGCCAAAGAGAGCTCCCTGGGTGAGCCAGAGTTGCCGCCGGACTCTGACACCGTGGGGATGGACAGCAGCTACCTCAGTGTGAAGGAGGCTGGAGTGAAGGCACCCCAGGACCGGGCCAGCGCCGAGCTGCCCAGCCCGCTGGAGAAGGCCGACTCCGAGAGCAACAAGGGCAAGAAGCGGAGGAACAGAACCACCTTCACCAGCTACCAGTTGGAGGAGCTGGAGAAGGTCTTCCAGAAGACCCACTACCCCGACGTGTATGCCCGGGAGCAGCTGGCCATGAGGACAGACCTCACCGAGGCCCGCGTGCAGGTCAGTGAGGGCACCTGGGGAGAGGCTGGGATAGCAGGGCCTGCCCTCTGTCTGGTGGCCAAAGCTGGGACTGCCTGACTGTCCCTCAACCGCACCAGGGCTTTCTTTACTTCAGTCCAAGGACAGCCTGCCCCTCACACCCTTGCTCCAAACAGGGCCATGTGCTTTTACCCACCTGACTATCAGGCCTCCTGCTCTGGCGGGAGCAGGGGCAGAAGAAGGAGGGTTGCCTGTTAGCTATATTCCTGGGCTCTGTGTGCTGTGAGTGTCCAGGCCCTTTCGCAAAGGAGAAGATGACTGATCTTTGCCCTCAAAGGCCTCTTAGGAAGGAAACAGGATAGACCTAAAGACATCCACAGCAGTCCAATGGGTAGAAACAGAGAACAACCTGGCTCTTCTTTCTGCCCAGGATAGCTGCCTCCTCCATCTTTCAGCTCCCAAATCAATATACCTCCTTTGTGAAGTCTTCCTGACCACCGTGGCTAAAGCAGTAGCCCCCTACCACTATCCAGCCACCAGAACACCCAAGCCAACAGAACCCAACCCAACACAACATAACCCAAACCAACACAGCCAACCCAACACAGTCAATCCAACTCAACACAGCTCAGCACAACCCAACAGAACCCAACCCAGTGTAACATAACCCAAACCAACAAAGCCAACCCAACACAACCCAACACAGCCCAAACAACACAGTCAACCCAACCTGACATGGCTCAATGCAACCCAACAGAACCCAACCCAAGGCAGCATAACCCAAACCAACACAACCCAACACAACTCAAGCAACACAGTCAACCCAACCCAACACAGTTCAACATAACCCTAAAGAACCCAACCCAACACAACATAACCCAAAGCAACACAGCCAACCCAACACAACCCAACACAGCCCAAACAACACAGTCAACCCAACCCAACACGGCTCAACACAACCCAGCAGAACCCAACCCAAGGCAGCATAACCCAAAGCAACACAGCCAACCCAACACAACCCATACAAGACAGTCAACCCAACCTAACACAGTTCAACACAACCCAACAGAACCCAAATAACACAGTCAACCCAACCCAACACGGCTCAACACAATCCAACAGAACCCAACCCAATGCAACATAACCCAAACCAACACAGCCAACACAACACAACACAACTCATCCCAAACCAACATAACACAACACAAGCAAATCAGGTCACCTTCTCCCACATTGTCCTGTTTTTTTTTTCTTTATAGAATATATGACTGGCTTAAATGATTTTATGTTTGTCTCCTCTCACTATAATGTGAGTTCCTTGAAGACAGGTACTGTCTGATTGTTCATCACTATATTCCTACCAAATAGAGAAGGCTGAACTCAGAGCAACAAGGGCAAAAAATAAATATTTGTAGATTGGTGGACCTCTTTTGTCCAGAGAGGTGTGTCCTCCCTCCTCGCATGAAGTTACAACAAGAAAAGAACCAGAGAGGAAGCAAAGACCTCTGAGTACCCAAAACACAGGAGACAAAATCCATGCACTAAAGCTCAGGCTTCAGCTTCACACAAATAAATGTCATGCTCAGTCTACTTTTCCATCCCAGAGCATATGAGGAATGGCAAATAAAGTGTTGTCAGATAGCGGTTTTTCCCCCTCCAGTGGGGTGAGGGAAGTCAACAGCTTGAGAACAAAGAGCAGTTCTTGGGTTGTGTTTTTTTTAAAGCAACACAGCTCAGCTGGGCTAAGCTCAGCTCAGATGTGGGTTCAGGGCCAGGACAGAGCCTTCCGTTATCCGCAGGCCCCAAGGGCGCCCCCTGCTGCCTAAGTTCACTAAGGCATCAGTCACAACCATGTTCTGTGTAACAAGGCAGAGCTTCTGTAACATCGTCCAGAAACGTTTTCATTCAAAATGGATCATGCGAGAAAGGACCAGCAATTACCATAAATATGCAGCCATCCAGAAACTGCAGGTACCCAGAGTGAACAGTCGGGTTGTTTGGCCACAAGTTCCTGGAGTCCGGCTGCCCCTCTTATTCCTGCCCAGTGCCTGGTGAACGGTTGGGGAAGGAAGGCAGGGCAGGTGAGGCTTTCCTGTCATTCCACAAGCATTCATGCACCGGCTATCTTATTTGCATCAGGATAGGCCGCCATGTGACCTCCCGGGCCTCAGAGTCTGGACAGGAACCCCAGAACCTGGCCTCGGCCCAGCCCGTGGATTGGGAGGAACTGAAGGAGCTGGTGGAGAAGGGGGTGGCTGGTTATGGGACATTCCTATAGGCAGCGTGTTCGTGTGGGATCGACTGATACATCCTTTGCACAGTGTGTGTGTGTGTGTGTGTGTGTGTGTTCCTTACAAGTGCATGGGAGTGCCTGGGAGTAGAATTCACTTAGTATCAAAAGGATGGCTTTTCTAGGACAAACCATGGAAACGACACTGGGCTATAGAGAACATTTTTCAGGTGCCATCGCATAACCAAAGCAGAGTGTTCCCTCTGCATGTGTGCACACACCCATTTATGCCTGCTTCCAAAATAGAGTTGAGGCAGCTACAATTAAAGACTTGTTAGTTTCATCTAAAAACAAGAACGGTGCCATGAAATAGACAGGTAATTACGTCAAACATCTAGGCTAATAATCATAGTTGCCACTGAGCACAGATTTCAACCCTGAGCTTCCCAGCAGCCAAGGCAGAAAGGGAAACGCTGATGTGTTTGCATATCTTCTCATCTAAGGGGAGGATCATAGGAATATAGAATGTTAGTGCTGGAAAGGATCATCTATCTGGTCCTCTCATTTGATAATAAGTAGGAGGAGGCCCACAGGTGGGACGTGATCACCTGTGGTCAGGTGACTCAGGAACAGTGACTCAATGGCAGGGCTGAGACTAGAATCCAGGACTCCAGAGCTCCAGCCCAGTGTTTCTTTTACTTTAGTTGGCTCTGCCAGGACATGGGCCATATTGTTCTGAGACTTTTCTTTGTATAAAGGCAGCAGGGTGGGTGGGATCTCCATGTGCGTCAGACCTCTGGATCGAGCCTGGCAGTGCCCCGAGGTTTGGGGGGAGTGGTGGTGGAACCCCCTGCCTGCCCCTGCTGGGTTTGTTCGGGGCCCGTACTCGGCTGGTGGGAAGCCAGGTGCCTGGCATAGAGTGGCGCTGGGGACAGGGAGGGGGTGGGCGGCTCCAAGAGGGACCTTTCCTGGGAAGAAGCTCGGGGCTTGGCCCTGCTCCAGGGGCTGCAGGGGCCTCTCTCTGCTGTCTGGGATTCCAATCTCCGCAGCTGGTGCTGAAGACAATAAGACAGAGGCCTCCCCGCCCTGGGCCACCCCGCCCTGGCCCCAGATGGGCTGCGGTTACTGAGGCCCCTGCCAAGACGGTTGGTTCCTTGGGGAGAGGCCTGTGCTGAGCAGGCCCAGGCCAGGGTGGGCCGGGAGCGGGGTGGTCCTGGGGCGCGACATGCAGACTGGAAGGCTGGACCTCGTGGTCCCCTCTCCCCCTTAGGGTTGTCCTGTGGAGACAGGCTGGGGCCGAAGAGCCCTGAGGCACAGAGCATCTGTGGGGAGCTCTCCGAGCGCCAGGCTCCAGGGGCCAGAGATGGAAGGACGGCCGTGCCTCATCTCCAGGCCCTCCACCGTGAGCTCAGAGGGGCCCTGAGGATGCCCGGCCGCCACCCAAGCTGGGGGGCTTGAGGCTTGAGACTGCAGAGCCGCGGGGCTCACTTAGCAGAAGAGCTCCAGCCCTGTGCAGGAACGGGGCCCAGTGCTGCAGGCAAGGGAAGAGGGTTTGGGCGGTTCTCCTGCCCCACAGCCTCGCCTCCCGCCTCCCGAAGTCTCTGGGTCTTTAACCCTCCCTTCCATCCCTGGGCCGGGCCCTCCTCCACTCCCATCCCAAAGACAGCGTTATCTCTGTGCACTCCCCCGCTGCTCAGCTGTCTTCCCAGATAACCCAGCACCCCCACCACTGCTCCAGCCCCCACATTCCATCTCCCCCCACTGTGCTCCTCCTCCCACTTCTGGGACCGGC
>NC_138379.1:15026488-15125542 GCF_054177405.1 Leptonychotes weddellii
TCTGGGTCTTTAACCCTCCCTTCCATCCCTGGGCCGGGCCCTCCTCCACTCCCATCCCAAAGACAGCGTTATCTCTGTGCACTCCCCCGCTGCTCAGCTGTCTTCCCAGATAACCCAGCACCCCCACCACTGCTCCAGCCCCCACATTCCATCTCCCCCCACTGTGCTCCTCCTCCCACTTCTGGGACCGGCCGCCCCCCGTCCCCTTGCAGTGCCTCCCCAGCCCATCCAGAGCCTGCGGGACATCTCCAGGAGCACCCCTCCACCTGCCGCTCCCGCCTCCCACCACCGGGGCTCCCGGCAAACCCCCCACAGTGGCGGCCACGGACACTTTTCCTCACCTTCTCCCCACCCCCCGAAGAAAGAATGGAGCCATATATCTTGATGCCTCCAGTGGGCTTCTCCCCTCCCCCTGGCTTCCCCCCCAGCAAACCCTGGGAGGCTGAGGAAGGAGCGGAAAGACGGAGCTAAGCCTGCAGGAAATTAAACATGAAATGAAAACAAGCTCCTCTGATTCATTCTCTCATCCTGCCCCCCGGCCCCCATTCCAGGCCACTGATAAAGGGGGATCCCGTTTCAGTGGCGCAGAGAGGAGACCCGATCCGCCCTTGGCTCTCAGCGGGCGGCCTGGGCCTGGACCCCAGGAGCCCCTGGAGGAAAAGGGGCCCAGGAGGCTCTGGAGCAGGGGCTGAGTGCGTCTCCTACACCAGACTCAAGTCAGGGAGGCAGAATGCCTGTCAAAGCAATGCCAGCTCGTGTGTGCGCGTGCGCGTGCGTAGGCACACATGCATGTGTCCTTGGGACCAGGGAAGGAAACTGAGGTTCAGCGCCACACTGGCTCCCTGCCCCCACCCTCCCCACACTGACATGAGTCACACACATCCCAGCTTCTTTTCCGTTTAGCGAAAGACAGCAAGAAAAAGGCGAGGAGCTATAAATAAACGAGTGTGCAGTACTCTCAGAAACTCTGTGACAGTATCTATCATCTCTCACCTGCTGTTCTATGAGGCGCCACCCCCGTGAGGACATCAGTACAGATATTGGCCCCATTTTGCAGACACAGAAAGCGTGGCCAGTGGCAATGCCAGGGCTGGAATGGGCGCTCGGGGGCGCGGCTCCACTGGAAGCCCGAACAGGCTGAGCAGCCTCTGCGCTCCCCGCCTCTGGCCCAGCTCCTTCTCCCTCCTCCGAGGATGCTCGGTGCTGCTCTCAGCTCGGCTGCTGGTGGGCCGCCGTTGGGGTGTGCCCCCTTGCACCTGAGTCCACTGGCAGGGACCCAGCTGACAGAAACCTCTCTCTGGGGACTCCGAAGCCTGCCTTTGACTCAGCCTGAAGCCATTTCTGGTCTGGAAGCTGACCCCTCCCCTCCTCACACCCTCTCCCACCTGTCCCTGCCCCCTTCCCCCGCCCCGCCCCCGGCCCCAGATCCCAAGCCACGTGCAGGGCTAGCAGGCCCCAAGTCCAGCTCTTGCCCGTGAAGCCTGGGAAAGTTCTCAGCCTGTCAGAAGTGTTCCTGCAAGGGAGCCAACAGCCCCCACCCACCCGTCAGAGACCACAGCTCACACACCTGGCTCAGAGACCACCCTCCCCACTGCAGCCAATGCCCCAGCGGCCCCTGCTCAGGGACAGGGGGGTCTTCACTCCTCCTTAGAGTCAGGCCACCCTCTGCATGAGACCTCGCAGTGGCCACCTTTACTGACCACACCAAGAGCAAAGCCCCGGGCTGGGCATCAAGGCCCTCCACAATCTGACCTCTGCGTCCACGGGTCTTTCTCTCCCACCACCGGCCAGCTGAGCAGCGGGGCCTCCTGGGGTCTCCTGAGCGTGCCCTGCTGTTTCTACACTCGGGCCCGGCCCCAGGCCCCCCCTCCACGAAGCCATCCCTGAAGGCCTCTGCTGCCACAGGGGGCCCGAGTGGGGAGACTTTCCAACACGAAGGCTGCAGAGAGGACTCAGACAGGTAGGAATTCTGATTCTGGGCCACTAGACAGGCCCCAGGGAACCCCGGAGCTTTTGGGAAATTGTGGCCAGACTGTGTGAGCATCTAGAGAATGATTTTCGAGAGGAGCCGTCACAACTTTTGTCAGGTTCCCCTCAGGAGTCCGTGGCCTGAGGCAGGCCAGGCCACACGGTGCTGGGGTTGGTTAGATGACCGCTAGGATGACCAGTGACGTGATGCGTGGGTGCGACACTTGCCTGCTCTGCATTCTGAAGCTTGGAATAACGAAGTCTGGCCCAAGAGCACACTGTGGTTAGTTGGGGTTAAGCTCGCCTTCCCGACCCTCAGCACGGCTCGTTCTAGATTGTGAGCCTGGAAGCTAAAGGCTGAGGCAGACCCTTCCCTGCAGCCCCATGGCCCAGACCATGCGCTGCGATGGGTGGGAGCTCCAGGGAATGACGTGTACCTTCTGACCCCCCCGTGACAACTGCTCTGTCCTGTAGGTCTGGTTCCAGAACCGGAGGGCCAAGTGGAGGAAGAGGGAGCGTTTTGGGCAGATGCAGCAGGTTCGAACCCACTTCTCCACTGCCTACGAGCTGCCCCTCCTTACCCGGGCGGAGAACTATGCCCAGGTAAGTCCCAGCCCCGAGCGGCCGGCTCCAGCCCCTCTGGCTCCGGGAATGGGCATCTCAGAGGAGGGCCTAGCCCCCCTCAGATGGGACTCATCAAGCCCGGTGCAGGTGTGTGCCTGTTTGCCCCAGAATGTGCAAGGCGGGGGCCATTTCTGCTTATCCTGCCTGCAGGCCCAGGTTTGGCTGGGCGTTAGGGAGGGGCAGGCCTGGACAGAGAGGGAGGCTTTCTCCTCTGCCATGTTTGCCCCTTTCGCTGTGGGCATCAGAAGCAAGGCAGGCTGAAGACCAGGGCCCCCAGGCCATCAGGAGCCACCCCAAGTGTCTCCTAGGAAAGCGAAGTCCGGAAAGCTGGGGGGCTTGAGGTAGGGCTGTAGCGAACAGGGAGGTCTGAGTCCCGAGACGTGCTGTCCTTCGGCCCCAGACCCTTCTCACTTCAGACAAGCCATGAGCTCTCCGAGCTTCGGTGTCTTCTGAAAACTGGACACGATGAAAGTACCCACCCCAACTCTTTCGTGAGGTTGTTGAAAGGCCGAAATTAGACAACACAGAAGTACTCTGGGGACTAAATAGCCGGTTAAAGGTCGCTCTGCAGCTCTGAGCTCTCCCAGGCGGCTGTGTCCCGACCTGCCCTCTCCTCTGTCCCGTCCCGTCAGCCTGGCCCCATTCTAGCGGCATTGGAGTCTTCAAGAGATGCAAAGGGGTGAGAAGTGGTGTGAGCAGTGGCCGACACCACGGCACTTGCAGAGATGTCTTTCTAGCTGGGCCCACTCCTCACACCCCACAGCCTGCCCGGCAGAGGCGACTGCCCCCTCCCCTCAGGCCTCTTGGTGGCCGTGGCATCAGGGCCTCTGCCTTCAGCTCCAAGCCCGGCCCCACCCAGCAGCGAGCCGGTGGCGCAGGCCTTCCTGTTTCCTTTAAGACCCACTGTCCCGGGGCCCCCGGGATGCCCTCCCCCCGCCCCCAGACCAGCTCTGCCCCTCCCCCTGCTGGGATCCATGGGGTCAGGGGGTCAGGCCTGGGGTGAGGCTGAGGAATGTGGGGTGTCACACACACACACACACACACACACACACACACCTCATCCTCAGCTCCTGCTGCATACTTTCCTCTCTCCCCGCCCTCTGTCCTGGGAGGATGAGCCTCCAGCCTGGCTCCTGGGTCTGGATCTCTGCTGCCTGAGCTCCCTGCTGGAGGGAGCGGGGAGGGGACCAACACAGGGCGGGCTCACCCCTCCCACCTGCAACACCACATATCACACGCCTCCTGACGAGGGGAAGGGAAAAGCCGCTGATTCCCCGCCACCCCAGGCAGGAGGAATGTGGTCAGGCCAATCTGCCAGTGGTTCTTGTGGCCATGACAATGCCCTGTGGGACTTGGGGGCCGAGGTCCCCCCTCATTCAGCTTTCAATGTGAGTGGACTACAAACATGGGTGGGGAGGAGAGCAGGCCAGCAGAAGCTGCTTGAGGGCCCCCTGTGATCCCATGCACAGGGCTGAGAGTTCTCGTTTCCTCTGGTCCTGCTCACCCTGGTCCTCCCCAGCCCAGGTCGGCCTCCAGTCCACCCCCACGTGCTGCCTGAGCATCACACACACACACACACACACACACACACACGCCCTGGCCTGTGGGCATCCAGCCTGGCTTCATCCATCCACCCGTGGGCACTCACCACGTCCTGAGGCAGCCCCTTCCATCCTGGGCCAGTTGTGAAGCCTCGAGGACACAGCCTTTGGAAGCTCAGCCGCTGGTCTTGACACTGGGAGATGAGGCCCCACTGCCCGGCCCTGCCCCCTCCACACCACAACCTGCAAGCCCAGAGCCCACGTTCCCAACGCCAAAGCTCTCTGAGTTGGGGTCAGCTCCCATTTCTCAGGTTCCTGAGATGCCCCAGGCCTGGTGAGGAGCCACGGGGGAGTAAGACACAGTTGCTGACCTTCAGGGGCGCAGGGAGGGAAAGTCGGCCCCTGCATCTCAAATTCCGAAGTCAGCGGACTGAGGCAGGGGCCGCCCTCAGCAGCTTGGCTGTGCCCTGAAGGCAGCCCTGTCACCGGGCCCTTGATGGAGTTCGAAGTTCGGTCCTGGAAACCATTTCTCTCTGCTGGGAGCCAAGCACAAAACCCAAACCCTCCCAGGTCCGGATGGCCATAAAGGTTTTGAGAGGCTCCGGGTAAACACTCGGGCGTGGTCTCAGCATAACGAGGGGCTCGTGAGCGGGGCGAGGTCGTCTGGGGACAGGGCCCGCCACCCGCCCCCCACGTGCCCTCCCCCGCAGCCCTGCCCCAGCCGGCTCTCCCTTCCCTCTCCCCAGATTCAGAACCCATCCTGGCTCGGCAACAATGGGGCTGCCTCGCCAGTGCCAGCCTGTGTGGTCCCCTGCGACCCGGTGCCCGCCTGCATGTCCCCCCACACCCACCCCCCGGGCTCCGGGGCCAGCGGCGTCACCGACTTCCTGAGCGTCTCCGGGGCAGGCGGCCACGTGGGCCAGACACACATGGGAGGCCTGTTCGGAGCAGCGGGCCTCAGCCCGGGCCTCAACGGCTACGAGCTCAACGGCGAGCCGGACCGCAAGACCTCGAGCATCGCGGCCCTGCGCATGAAGGCCAAGGAGCACAGTGCGGCCATCTCCTGGGCCACATGACAGGGCACCGCTCGGCCCATCCCCACGCGCTCCCCCACCTTGGGGCCCTGGCCACGCCCACGCTCCCCAGGCCCCCAGCCTCCCGTTCAACTCTCCTCTTAGGAACCTGGCCTGGGCCAGGGGCCCGGCCCTCAGCACTTTCAGCCACCCCAAGTGTGAGGCCCCGTGGGCCACTGGGAGGGAGGGGGCAGCAGGTCCCGCCCGCCCTGGCACCGAGGCCGAGCCCCCACTCCTGGCCGGAGGCCGTGGAGGAAGCCAGGTGGCCGAGTTTTGCAGCTTTGCATCCATTATAAGCTGAAGACCCTTTCTCCCCACTCCTGCTCTTCTGCCCTGCCCAGTTTGAGGGTTGAGTCAAGGCTAGTTTCCCATCCAGACCGAGCAACGGCCACGTGCCGTCACGTCCGTCCTTCCCTCTGCCGTGTGGTCCCCTGGTCACCGGGCCAGTGACTGTGGCTGAAGAACAGAGTTCTGTTCTTCCGAGTCCTGCAGAGTTGGCCTCCTGCCCCTCCCATCGCCCCGTTGTCCTCCTAAAAGCCCACGGAATCCGACCTCCTGGGCCCAAGGCACCCGCCTCACCTCCACCCACCCTGGCCGTGCCCCTGCGCTGGACCCACCTGGAGCGCTGGACAGAACAGGAGAGGGGCTGGAGCTGAAGAATCCTGCTGTCATCCAGCAATGCTGGCGTCTAGGAGAGTGGACCGTCCCCGAAGGGGCTTGTTCCAGCTCCCTTGCACCTGCAGACTCTGGATCTCGGTGAACACTGCAAGGGGAGGACACAGGCCACCCACAGTATCCACAGTGCTGCAAGAAGAAGAGCTTCTAGAGAGAGGAAGAGCTGCCAGGAGGTGTCCGGGAAGGGACAGGGGCTCAGGCACTCACTTCTGCTCTCCAGACTGCCCGACAGCCCACAACCCGCAGGATGCCTGTTGCAGTGGGCAGGTCTGGGCAGCTTTGTTCTCTAGCCAGTCAGGCCCCTCCAGGAGGACCTGGAGACGCTTGTCCCTTCCCCCACCCATTCTGGGAGCTCACCAGGGCTGCTGAGCAGTGTCCTGGCGTGGAAGGACTTATACCTCGGAACACACGAGTAGGGCCTGCAGTCATGTTGGGAGAGGGGGGTCGAGAGCAGCATGCGGAATTTGCTAAAGGATGTGTGCCCACACTCTGCCTCTCGGCCCCTACAACCGCCTCAGACTGCCTGTCCCTCGCCAGCCATCCCTGGAGCGGCACCCTACCTGCCCAGAGCCTTCCACGGTGGGTGGGGGCCCCGTGTTCTTCCAGGTGAGGGCAGAGAGAGCCTGCTCTTGCCCTTCATCCCTAGGGAATCCGAAATCTCAGCCCCCTCTCTCCAGCCTCTAGAAGGGCTGGTGGGCTCCGCTCCTCTGGGTCGCTCTGTTCCAGATGTGGGGGACAGGATGCCGTCCAGAAGCCGTTTCCCTGCCTGCAGGAAGGTGCCTCCTTCTGGGGAGGAACTCCACCTCTGCCTGAGTGGAGACGAGCAGCTCGAGTTTTGGCACCAGATCCAGCCGTCACCTAACCTAGTGGCACACGGTCCCTGTCCTCTGGGGCCGGCCTTGAGAGCCCGAGAGGCCCCTCCAGCAGGCAGCCCCTGGGGACAAGTCAGGGAGGAGGGCCAAGTCCAGCAGGCTTGGGGGCCTGCACACAGGACAGCCTCTTGGTTTGGGTGGAGGGTGAGATCCTCTGCCCTTGAGCCGCTCAAGGCTTAGAAGGAATCACAGTTCCCCCCCTGCCTTGTGCTCTCGGCCCTGGAAACAGGCCTGGGGAAGGATCTGGCTTTGGCTTCCCTTGGTAAGAGTCAGACCTCTTTGTGAACCGTATAGCTCTAACATGGATCTTCTAGAAGTGAAAAGCATCTTGGACATGGAGTTAAATGTTGGTTTTAAATGTTCCATATATCTGAGGATCTTGGAATGACTCTTAGGAAGCCTTTTGCAGTTCTGAGGTTCACTGAAATAACTCAGGCTCCCCAAATCTAGGAAGGGAAAGGGAGAAGCTCTTAAGGCTGGGAATCATTCCCCTTAAGGGCTCTGGTGGCTGGCAAGGACAAGGGAGGAACCCTCATCACACATGTTCTTACCCGGGAGGGGATCCGTGCAGAGAGATGGAGAACTGGGAGATCCCCAGAGGAGGAGGGGAGGGAGGGGGCTCTAGGCAGATTCTTCTGGAAGGGACCCCTGGTGCTCAATTCCTCTATCTGGCTGCTTTCTGGCTGCCCTTCTCACCAACAGAGCCAAGTATTTATGATTCAAATGTCGGGGTGAAATGTGCCTGTTCACCTCCCCACAGGTAGTTCCCTGCCCCAGGCCCCCCAGGGCCGGCCCAATACCCGGAGGATCAGAAAACCCGGCGCTGGGAGGGACTTAAAGATCCTCTACTTAGTACACTCCCTTCACAATGGAGATGAGAAGGTCCCAGCCCGGGGCGGGGAGCGGGGGGCGGACAGAGGGGGGCGTGACTGCCCTGGGGAGTGGGGTACACGCAGGGCCTGAGCCTCACGCAGCCTCTCCCCTGCCTCTCCCCTCTCTGCCGGCGGGCCTCCCTCCCCTCAGCCTTCCCTTGGCCGCCTTCCCCGCGGGTGGCCAGGCCCAGACCTTGGAGGGCAGGAGGCGTCCCCGCGGCAGCTCAGGCCGACTCTCTGGGGCCAGCGGGCTGCCTTCCTCGGGCGCGAGGGCTCGGGCAGGTGGGCAGAGAGGGGCGCCAGCCGGCCCCGGTGGGTCACCGCCAAGCCAATAAGCTACACGAGCTGAGGATTCCCTTTGGCTCCGTGCCCAAGGTCTCGACAGAGACAGAGACAGAGACGCGAGCCTGAGGAGTCAGCGGACCGACGACGGGCAGCCTCCTCGGCACTGAGAACCTCCGGGCCCCGCTGGGAACAAGGCCAGGCGGCCGGGGGGCTCGACGCAAAGGTGCTGCCCTCACGACTCCCAGGGCGCGGGGGGAGAGGGCCCTGGGGGCACACGGAGAGGCTTGTCCCCACATCCTCAACGGCACGGCGCGGGGGGCGGAGGGGGGACACACGGACTTTGTAACCTTTCTTGAATCCTTTCCGCTATACTTGATTCTCGGCTCTCACTACCGCGCCTCCAGCTCGGGAAAGCATGGTGGCCAGGTGGGTTGGAAGACACTGCAAGGGGACGGGGGGGCGGCAGTCTCGAGGTGGGTCCCCAGCATCTGCGGCAGTGGCCACGTGGGGCCCAGCTCCAGTGCCCCACGGGCCCTCCTTTCGGCTGGGTAGCCAAGAGGAGCTTGTCCATGAAAGCTACCGTGTATCTCGCTTGGGCAGCCAGGTTGAGGGGAGACCGTCTCGTAGGACACCCCGGGGCCTCTGGTTTGCTTGATGGCCCTATCAGGGGCAAAGGCAAACCAGACTAGCTGGGGGGAGGAGGGTTGGCAAACCGGCCCCAGGATAATCACCCATGGCCATGAGAGAGAAAAATGAGAAGACCACGAGAACCCTACTTCCAAAGTCGCAACAACCCCGCTTCACCTCACCGAGGATGCTGTAGGGAGGAAAGGCCTTCTGGCGAACCAAACGTGACCTAATCCCGCCCTCCGCCTCTCCCCCTTCACGTACACACATAGAGCTAGGCGTTTATACTACTGATTTTGAAGGACAGTTTTCAATGCCTAATAATCTGTTTGGATGTGCAGTGGTTGAAGAGAGAGCTGAGCGCTCCAAGGAACGTGAACCTCACCCAACACTGACTGTTCTCATTGTAAGATATTTTAACCCTGTATAAACGCAACTTTTCCTTTAGCTTAATGGCCTGGGGTGGAATATTAAAAATATATATTAAAAATACATTAAAAATTCAGAAAAAATGTTTAAAAAAAATGAGGTCAGTTCCATAAAGTTTTACTGCCCTATAGCACCGTGTAACTACATTATAGCAAACTATTAAGAGAATCATTTCTTGCCTTTTAAAGTAAGTTATTGCACTTACATCTTCTTTGGGAGGGGAGGAGTATTGGCGAGAAGGGGACTAGGGCCTAGGCATGGGGCCCAAATGGCTTGAGCGGCAGCAACTGGGCGCTCCGGGGTGCCCTTCCCTGGGCACAGCCCACCCTGTCTGTTTGGTCGGTGTTTGCAATAAACTCCTTCTCCTTCCTCCTCTCGACTGGAACCTGTCTGTTTTGTTCCTGACTTGTGACAGATGAAATGTGATCAGAGGGGCCTCTGAAATCTCACATTAATTGAAGTCGGCAAAAAATACTAACAGTGCCCTTTTGAACTGCTGACACAGTACAGAATGGATTACCAGGGCTAGATTAACAACAGGTGGCCAGGGCTCCTGCACAGAGAGGGGACGCTTGGCCTGCAAGGGTCTGGGACAGCCCCCCTTCATCCCAGAGAACCTGCCTGCAGAGCAGGCAAGCGGGAGAGGGGGGAAGATGTTGGGGGCGGACCAGAGTCCACTTCTCAGGCAGCAGAACGGGTCCCCGCAGCTCCTTTGCCACCACCCTCCCCGCCCCAACGCCATGGTTCAGGTACGCACAGCACTGCCCATACACCGAGGTCTTCACAGCGGCCCAGCCAGCCACCCCCCATCTCCCCGGTCCCTGAGCGCCGGTCTCTATCTCCGGGGGCTGTTCTGGAAGCAGAGAGAGCCGGGACATGGAGGTCCAGGGCAGGGGAGCCTGGCCGCTTGGCCCAGAGCACCGGACAGGCCTCCAGGAGAAGCCAGTCCCAGTCCTGGCTCTACTCCTTAGTGGCTAAGGGAACCTGCAGGAGATGTAGCCAGATGATTTTTTTAAAGCAAGGCTCTAGAAGCAAATTACGAAGCAGGGAGGGCCCAGGTTCTTGCCCCAGACTAGGGGCTTCCTTGCTTCCCGACGTGAAGGCGACTCATGGAAGAAAGAGTTAGCCTCCAAGGGACCACGGTGTGGAGAGGGGGGTCAGCTCTCACGTCGCAGTGGGCAATAAGCCTGTCCCTGACCAGTTCACCAGTGTGGGGAGGGCCTCATGGAGAGCCTTTGTAAGCCGACAGCAACATAATGGATGACGATCGTCTCCCAAAGACATCTCCCTCCGGTTACCAGCTGGGCGTCCACCACAAAGGCCCTTCCCATCCTCTCTTTCCAGCTTTTTAAGTGTTGCTTTCTTGGAGCCACATCTCCGATTTGCTACCTGTGGTGAGTGAGGTCCTATTCGGTATAGACCCAACCGGGTTTTAGGTTGGCCTGGGCTGGGCATTGTTTTTAAAGAAGACACCTGTCACCTCTTCGGGCTCTGGGTCAGGTGGCATCCCCCATCACTGCCAAGTCCCCGGGCAGGAACTGAAGCGGAGTGGGAAACCCTGTGTGCACGCGGTGCTGTCCGCCTCGTGGCCCCGAGCACCCCAGCCCCCTGAGTCCAGGTGAGTGCTAGGCCTAAGTGCAGGCGGCTTGACAGGGGCCCCGTCCCTGGGACCCGTGCCTCTGAGGAGAATCTCTGGGAGGGCGAGGCCAGCAGGCCTCCCTCGAACAGGACTGTAGCTCAGCCCTCCAGGACCACTCACTGCCCCCCACAGCATCTGGGGCCTTTCACTTGGCCACATTACTGGAATGCTCACACCCCCCGGTCAGCCGCGGGCACCGGGAGAACTCCTGTTGGTTCCCTAAGGTTTCCTCCCAATGGCGACACCCTCCGTGAAGCTCTTCCTTAAGTCCAGGCCCCACCCCTACCTGCACCCGAGGTCAACTGCTGGCCCCTCTGTGCTTCCGCAGAGCTGCTTCTAATCCTGTTTCAGCACATAATCTGTACATGTCATCTACTTACCTGCCTGCCCCACATGCCTAAAGGGCTCCAAGGAGAGACAGGTTGGTTCTGTTCACATCTGGATGTCTCAGAAAATACTCAGTTGAGTAACCGCGTGAATAAACGGGAGGATGGGAATGAGGCGATGCTCTGGGTCACGAGGGGAAGAGGAAGGTCAGAGAAGGGATTCAGGTAGAGAGAGCTGGAAGCTGGCTCAGGCCACCAGGGATCAGCCAGGAGTGAACTCAAGTCTCCACCTGGCGGTGGGCCTTTCCCACCCTGTTCCTCCAGGGGTCAAGGCCACTCAAAACTCGCCAAAGCCAGGACAGGAAGCCCGGCCTCTTCGTTTAGCGTTCCTGGGGTTGAGCCAGCACAAGGCCAGCTCCCCAAGACGGCCCGAGTGGTCTCATTACCCAGGGTGCTCATCTCAGACCTCTTCTGCTGCGTCTGGGGCTCAAACCCTACTTTCTCCAAGTCGTCCCTGGATAGTCCTCATGCCCCTACGCCCTCCACACCGCCATCTGCCTCAGGGCCATCTGCACGCAGCCCTCCCCCCGCCCCACCAACCCAGCAGAAGTTCGTCCTGCCTTCAGTTCCTCACCGACCCCACCGCCCCAGGTATTACTACAGGAGACAACGCTGCTCTCAGGGCGCCGCAAGCTGGCCCCTCCGGGTCCATTTATCAGCAGAACCACCCCCCCATTGTAGCTGCTGGGGAGTGGGGCAGTGCCGCGGTGGTGGCCTCCCCCCCCCACAGGCCCAGACCTGCGTGCTCAGCTGCCGAGGAACAATAGGCCCACCACAAACAGCCTGCTCCCCAAAATAGGGCCACTGCAAACCGTCTCTGTGCTCAGAAGTGAGAAGATGCATGTCAGCTCCAGAGACAATGGGGTGTGAGAGCTGACATTTTCCCAGGAATGCTGTGATTCCAAACAGATTTTTTTTTTGGCTCTACACAGACCAACAGGCTTGAGGAAGGCGAACTTCCGAAAGGAGCTTCAGTTTATGACCACGTGCGCACCATGTGTTAAGGTGTTGCCTTAAGTAGCTGGGAGCAAACCCGCTGTGGGGCCTGCACGGGATCTCCCCGCAGCCCGGGTCAGGTGTTCCTGCCCCACCCCGACCCCGGGGCGCCCCCAGTCCCCTCCCCATCCCTCCTCCGTCCTCTACTCCCAACAGATCTCTGTGATGGCCGGGCTCTGTGACAAAGACGGGAGCTCCGGCTGCTGTGACATAAAGGCCCGGCTCTACCGCGGAGAGAGAAGGAAAAGAAATGCGTGCACGTGTGCCGGCAGGACGAGGAAGAAGCGAGGACAGCCATCGGCATCCTGCTGAAGGATGACGTGGCCCGTATCTCCTCTTGGAGACAGGTGTGGACGGCAAGCTCTGTTGAGATGCGGCCACCTATTAGCTCGGTTATCTCAGGCCATCTCCGACTTTCCATTGCTTCATCTGTAAAATGGGGACAACCAGCTTTCTCCCGCTTCTCTCGCAAGGCGGTTATGACGTCCAAAAGCATGACAGCATTTGAAACGAGTTTGGAGCTCACTGAACAGACAGGAGAAATCATGCACTCTGGTATCTGGGAAGTCGCCACACTGGGGAGCCCTGAGAACCGCCGGTCTTATACTTACGGGACTGAAAAAGGGGTGCCGGCGAGCGATCTGGTGGTGAGCAGCGTAGTCGTGTGCTCGGGCTGCCAGAACAAGACACCCACCCACACCCAGAGTGGCTTAAATAATGGCTATTTTCTCACAGTTCCGGAGGCGAGACGTCCACAATCAAGGTGCTGGCAGATTTGGTTTCCAGCGAGGCTTCGCTTCCTGGCTCGTAGATGGTTGCTTTCCCCCTGTGTGCTCACGGCTTTGTCTCTGTGCTCATGCAGAAAGAGTTGTGGTGTCTCCTCCTTTTCTTATAAAGACACCAGTCCTATGGCATTAAGACCCCACCCTTAAGACCTCACATAGCCTTTATTACTTCCTTATAGGCCCTATGTCCAAACCCAGTCACACTGGGGGGATTTAGGGCTTCCATCTGTGGATTTTGCAGGGGGACACAATTCAGCCTATAACAAGCAATGTGGCTGGTGTGTGACCTCGGAGGGGATGTGCAGAGCCAGATGTGCAACGCGCTTCCCCAGTCTCATGTCCCAGAGGCTCTCAGCAGGTCCCAGCAAGCTTCCATACGGGCCTGGCAACATCTCGACTCCGTGCCTTGTCGCTTTCTTCCTAGGCCACCTCGAAGTGGTCCCGTGCCATTCCTAGTCCCTCCCTGCCTGCTCATCCCATCCCTGACACCAGAGCGGCTGCCAACGACCCAACTCCCTAACTCCAACGAGCATCTGAAGAGCCTGTGCACGGCCTACACAGACATTTCAGCTCTTTTATTTAGGCCTAAACTCCTGTCCAGCCTCATCTTTTCTAACACCCCAGCCTGGACTCAGGGTTCCTGCAAATCCAAGACATCCATTACACTTTCCCATCTTTTTTAAAAAATCATTTTATTTGATCATGATGTGTACTCTTTAATCCCCATCCACTATTTCCCCCACCCCGTCCCCTCCAGTAACCATCAGTGTGTTCTCTATAGTTAAGAGTCTGTTTCTTGGTTTGACTCCCTTTCCCCCCCTTTGCTCATTTGTTTCCTAAATTCCACATATGAGTGAGATCATATAGTATTTGTCTTTCTCTGACTTATTTCGCTAGCATTCTGCTCTCTAGCCCCGTTCATGTTGTTGCAAATGGCAAGATTTCATTCTATTTTTTTGGCTGAGTAATATCCCATTATATACACACACACACACACAAACATACATATATATATACACCACCTCTTCTTTATCCGTTCATCAGTCAGTGGGCACTTGGGTTGCTTCCATAGTTTGGTTATTGTAGATAATGCTGCAATAAACATAGGGGTGCATGTATCCCTTTGAAATAGCGTTTGTGGGGCGCCTGGGTGGCTCAGTTGGTTAAGCGACTGCCTTCGGCTCAGGTCATGATCCTGGAGTCCCGGGATCGAGTCCCGCATCGGGCTCCCTGCTCGGCAGCGAGCTTGCTTCTTCCTCTGACCCTCCCCCCTCTCATGTGCTCACTCTCTCTCTCTCATTCTGTCTCAAATAAATAAATAAAATCTTTAAAAAAAAAAAAAAAAAAAGAAATAGCGTTTGTATTTTTTGGGTAAATACCTGGTAGTGCAATTCCTCGATCATAGGGCAGTTTTATTTTTAATTTCTTGAGGAACTTCCATACTGTTTTCCACAGTGGCTGCACCAGTTTACATTCCCACCAACAGTGCAAGAGGGTTCCTTTTTCTCACATTCTTGCCGACACTGGTCTCAGGTTGTTGATTTTAGCCATTCTGACAGGTGTGAGGTGGTATCTTATGGTAGTTTTGATTTCCCTGATGATGAGTGATACTGAGCGTCTTTTCATGTGTCTGTTGGCCTTCTGGATGTCTTCTTTGGAGAAATGTCTGTTCATGTCTTCTGCACATTGCTTAATTGGATTATTTGTTTTTTGGGTGTTGAGTTTGTTAAGTTCTTTATAAATCTTGGATACTAGCCCTTTACCTGATATGTCATTTTCAAGTATCTTCTCCCAATCCATAGGCTGCCTTTTAGTTTTGTTGATCGTTTCCTTTGCTGTACAGAAGCTTTTTATTTTTATGTAGTCCCAATAGGCTTTTTTTGCTTTTATTTCCCTTGCCTCAGGTGACACATCTAGAAAACTGTTGCTATGACCGATGTCAGATTACTGCCTGTGTTCTCTTCTAGGATTTTTATGGTTTCAGGTCTCACATTTAGGTCTTCAGTCTATCTTGAGTTTATTTTTGTGTGTGGTGTAAGACAGCAGCCCAGTTTCATTCGTCAGCATGTGGCTGTCTATCTTTCCCAACGTCATTTGTTGAAGAGACTTATCTTTTTCCTCTTGTATATTCTTTCCTCCTTTGTCAAAGATTAATTGAGCATATAATTGTGGGTTTATTTCTGGGTTTTCTATTCTGTTCCATTGATCTATGAGTCTATCTTTGTGCCAGTACCATACTGTTTTGATTACTACAGCTTTGTAATATAACTTGAAATCTGGAATTACGATGCCTCCAGTTTTTTGTTTTTCAAGATTGCTTTGGGGGCACCTAGGTGGCTCCGTGTCTGCCTTCGGCTCAGGTCATGAACCCAGGGTCCGGGGATTGAGCCCCACGTTAGGCTCCCTGCTCAGTGGGGAGTCCGCTTCTCCCTCTCCCCCTCCCCCCACTCATGCTCTCTCTTGAGCACGCACTCTCTCTCAAATAAAATCTTAAAAAAAAAAAAAAAAAAGATTGCTTTGGCTATTAGAGGTCTTTTGTGGTTCCATACAAATTTTAGGATTATTTGTTCTAGTTCTGTGAAAAGTGCTATTGGTATTTTGATAGGGATTGTATTAAATCTGTAGATTGCTTTGGATAGTATGGACATGTTAACAATATTACTTCTTCCAATCCACAAGCACAGAGTATCTGTCCATTTTGGTATCTTCTTCAATTTCTTTCATTAATATCTTGTAGCTTTCAGTATGTTGGTCTCTCACTTTCTTGGATAAACTTATTCCTAGGTGTTTTATTGGCTTTGGTGCAATTATAAATGGGACTATATTCTTAATTTCACTTTCTGCTGCTTCATTTTTAGTGTACAGGTATGCAACAGGTTTCTGTACATTGATTTTGTATCCTGCAATTTTACTGAACTCACTTATCAGTTCTAGTAGTTTTTTGGCAGTCTTCAGGGTTTTCTATATATGGTATCATGTCATCTGCAAATAGTGAAAATTTTATTCCTTCCTTACCAATTTGGATGCCTTTATTTCTTTATGTTGTCTGACCGCTGCAGCTCGGACTTGCAGTACTACGTTGAATAAAAAAGGTGAGAGTGGACATACTCGTCTTGTTCCTGACCTTAGGTGAAAAGCTCTCAGTTTTTCACATTGAGTGTGATGTTGGCTATGGGTTTTTCATCTAAGGCCTTTATTATGTTGAGGTATGTTCCCTCTAGACCCACTTTGCAGAGGACTTCTATCATGAATGGATGTTGTACTTTGTCAAATGCTTTTTCTGCATCTACTGAAATGATCATATGGCTTTTATCCTCTTATTGATGTGACCTATCATATTAATTGCAAATACTGAACCCCCCCTTGCATCCGGGGCATAAGTCCCACTTGAGCATGATGTATGATTTTTTAAATATATTGTTGGATTCAGTTCACTAATATTCTGTTGAGGATTTTTGCATCACACTTCCCATCTTCTTGGTTTCTTTCACTCTCAAGTCAAAGTGCCTGCCCCAACCTCTCAACACACCCCTATCCACCTAGTGCCCATCTTCACCTATTAATTCTCCAGGACCACCTCAAGTGCCACCTCCTTCCCCATGTCAGAAGTGATCACACTCTTCCTTCCATGGCAGGGAATGTGCACAACTCACCCTGAATTATGCACTTATATGATAGGATTATAAATGACTTATCTCCTGTATTTACTAATTCCATTATAAGCTCCTCGAAGGTGGAAATGGTATATTCTTCACCTATTTATTTGTAGCACCCAGCAAAGCATCATAGCAAGCATTTGATGTTAGCTGGATGGCTGGCAAGTCTGCATTCCACATCAAGAACCTATCAGAGGGCGCCTGGGTGGCTCAGTTGGTTAAGCGGCTGCCTCCGGCTCAGGTCATGATCCTGGAGTCCCTGGATCGAGTCCCACATCGGGCTCCCTGCTCGGCAGGGAGTCTGCTTCTCCTTCTCCCACTCCCCGTTTGTGTTCCCTCTCTCGCTGTGTCTTTCTCTGTCAAATAAATAAAAAATCTTAAAAAAAAAAAAAAAAAAAGAACCTATCAGAAAACACTAAGTTAAAGCAATGGAACTAGAGGCAGCTTAGATCCTGAGGCCCTCAGAGAACTCCAAGTTAAGAAGGGAAAGGGATCCCAGCCCACAACAAAACCAAGGAGCTGTAAAAGGTGACCGTATTTCATTACCACTTAAAAAATAATCTTTATTGAGGTATAATTTACATAATAAATTTTAAGTGTAGATTCAGATGAGCTTGGACAAATATATATATGTATACACATACACACACACGTAACCGTCACCATATTCTCCTGATCCCAAAAAGTTCCCCTGTGACTCATCCCAGTCAATCCCCAGCCTCAGGCAACCACTGAACTACTCTATCACTCCAGGTGAGTTTTACCTGTTGTAAAGCTTTATCAAAGTTTTATACACACACACACACACATATATTTCCTGCCTTTTTGATTAAATACTTTTCTTGTGTTCCACCTTCAATATTGGCCTACATATGTGTGTGTGTGTGTGTGTGTGTGTGTGTTTAAGAATACATACTGTATGGGGGTGCCTGGGTGGCTCAGTCGTTAAGCGTCTGCCTTCGGCTCAGGTCATAACCCCAGGGTCCTGGGATCGAGCCCCACATCCGGCTCCCTGCTCCGCGGGAAGCCTGCTTCTCCCTCTCCCACTCCCCCTGCTTGTGTTCCCTCTCTCGCTGTGCCTCTCTCTGTCAAATAAATAAATAAAATCTTAAAAAAAAAAAAAAGAATACATACTGTATGTATATACAGTATGTACTCATTTGTCTCTGGCTTTTGTTCACCTGTTTTGGAAAATCATCCATGTCGTGTGTCTCAGTAGTTTGTTACTTTTATTGCTTAATTGTATTCCATTGTATGGATATACCACAATTTGTCTATCCACTTATCTGTTGAACATTTGAGTTGTTTCCAGTTTTCAGCTATTCTGAATAAAGCTGCTATGAACATTTGTGTGCATGTCTTTGTGTTTTCTATGTTTCTTTAAAACATACATTATGTAAATTATACCTATTTATTCCTCTTCTATTTTTGAAAAAAGTTTATATAAGATTGGTATTATTTCTTCCTTAATTGTTTGATAGAATTTGCCAGTAAAACTATGTGGGTTTTGCTTTGAGTTAAGTTTTAAATTGTGGATTTGATTGCTTTAACAGATATAAGACTATTCAGATTTTCTATTTCTTCTTGAGGCAGTTTCATCCCTTTGTGTGTTTCAAGGATTGTGTCCATTTCACCTATGTGGCAGAATTTATCAGTATAAAGTTGTTCATATGTATTCCCCTTTTAATATTTTTAGAATCTGTCCTCATTTTGATTCCTGATATTGGTAATTTATAACTTCTTTTTTTCCTTGAACATTATAGAGCACTTATTTTTTCAAAGAACCAGTTTTTAATTTATTTTTCTCCATTCTTTGTCCATTTTCCATTTCCACTCTTCCTTCTTTCTTCTACTTTGGACTTAATTTGCTCTTCAAGTTTCTTAAGGTAGTTTCTTAAGCTTGGTTAATTGATTTTAGTTTTCTTTTTTCTTTTTACTTTTTTAAAAAAGATTTTATTTGAGAGAGACAGAGATAGTGACAGAGACAGAGAAAGAGAGCACAAGCGGGGAGGAAAGGGATAAGCAAGCTCCCTGCTGAGCAGGGAGCCTGACATGGGGCTCAATCTCAGGACCCTGGGATCATGACCTGAGCCAAAGGCAGATACTTAACTGACTAAACCACCTAGGCACCCTTATTTTTACCCTCTTTAAAGTTTTATTTATTTAAGTCACCTCTACACCCAATGTGGGGCTCAAATTCACCACCCTGAGATCGAGAGTCACATGTTCTTCCAACTGAACCAGCCAGGTGACCTGATTTTAGTTCTTTTCTAACATAAGCACTTCAAGCTATAGATCTCCTAGTACTCTATCCCACACTGTGATACATTGTTTTCATTTTCATTTAGCCCCAAATATTTCTAATTTCCTTTGTGTCTTTATGAACCCATGCATTATTTAGAAATATGTTAATTTCCACCTATTGGGGACTTCCACAAATATCTGTTATTAATTTAATTCCATTGTGAACAGAGAACATAGTTTTTATGTTTTTGTTTCCTCAAAAATTACTGAGAGTTATTTTATGGTGCAAGCATTTGTGGTGCATGTTGTATGTATACTTGAGAAGAATGTGTATTCAGTTATTAGTGAATGAAGTATTCTATAACTGTCAATTAAGCCAAGACAGTTGATAGTATTATTCAAGTCATCTGTATCTTTCTGACTTTTCTACCAACTTGTTCTGTCAATTACTAAGAGAGTGGGGTGCCTGGGTGGCTCAGCTGGTTAAACATCTATCTTTGGCTCAGGTCATGATCTCAAGGTCTGGGGATCGAGCCCCATGTTAGGCTCCCTGCTCAGCAGGGAGTCTGCTCTCCCTCAGCCTCTACCCACCCCCACTGGCTTGTGCTCTAATAAACAGATAAAATCTTTTTTAAAAATTACTAAGAGAGGAATGCTAAAACATCCAAATACAATTGTAGATTTTCTTATTCACTTTCAGGTGTTTTTGCTTTATATATTTTGAAGCATCATTACTCAGTGCCTAATTTAGGGCTACCTGTTTTGTCTTCTTGATGAATTGATTCCTTTATCATATGAAACATTTCTCTTTCTCCCTAGCAATATTCCTGTTTTTGAGTTAATTTTGCCCCTTATGAATTAATCATCCCCACTTTTCTTATGATTCATGATTGTCTAGTATACTCCACCTATATTTTATAGTGTTTTCCTTATAGATAGCATTTAATCGCTCTTGCTGTTGAATTCAGAATAATCTCTACCCTTTACCTACAATGTTTAGACCATTTACATTTAATGCAATCACTGATATATTTGGGTTTAAGTCTACTCTATTATTTTATTTGTCCTGTCTGTTCTTTGTTTACTTTCTTCTTTTTCCTGCCTTTTTGATTAAATACTTTTCTTGTGTTCCACCTTCAATATTGGCCTATTAGCTATGCCTCTTTTAAAGGTTTTTAGTGGTTGCTCTAGGGTTTACAATGTGCATCTTTAATTTATCACAGTCTATCTTACAGATACCTTCCCAGCTTTCTTCCTAACTAACCAGCAACTTTTCAGTCTCCTCTTCTGGATTTTCCTTTTTTTTTTTTTTTCTCTCTATAAATGTTAGAGTAGGCCTAGTAATCAGGTCTTAGTCCTTTTATCTTCTCAACCTATACTGACTCTCTGGCCAATCTCATCTAGTCTAAGGGTTTTAAATCCCATCTATATATTCAGTCCTAACTTTTCCCCTGAGCTCTAGATATATAACTGCTTAAATGACACTAGCACTTAGATGTCCAAAAGGTATCTCAAACTTAGCATGTCTGCAGTAAGGCACTTGATTTTCACTCTGAACACTTGACTGCCCTCACCCCTGCATAGTCGACATATTCCAGTTAATGGTATCACTCTGTTACTCAGGACAAAAACTTAGGAGTTGGCTGTGAATCCTCTATTGTTTTCTTCTCCTACATTCATCAAGAAGTCCAGTAAGACTGTATTCCCAGTGTAACTTCTTACTACCTCTGCTACTACCACCCAAATCTAACTAAGCCATCATCTCTCACTTGGGCTCCCTAAAAAAGCCTTCTAACTGATTTCCTTTCCTTCATTCTTGCTCCATGTAGCCTACTCTCCACACAGTAGCCGAAATGATCTTTTAGAAAAATACCATTCAGATATCACTGCTTTGCTTAAAACCTTCCAGTGTCTTCCAATCACACAGAATAAAAATCTAGAATCCTTTTGGCCTACATGGTCCTAACACAATTTGGCTCTGGCCTACTTTTCTGGTGTCATCCCTACCATGCTCTCCACACTAAATACACAGGCGTTCTTGCTGTTCTTAAAACAAGCTGAGCTTGTTCCTGCCTGAGGGCCTTCATGTTAGCTGTTCCCTCTGACTTGTACCCTCCTTCTCAACATTTACATCTGTGCTTAAATGTCACTCTGACCAACCCATCTAAATACCTCCTCATGCCCAAGCCACTATCTCCCCTTACTCTGCTTTATTTTCTTCACAGCATTTATTACCATTTGAAATTATATTTACTTGTTTTGGTTGTCTTCCTTCTTAGAATGTAAACTTTTAGATAAAAGTGGGCATTTTGTTCTGTTCAATGTAGCATCCTCACATGAAGAACAGTATCTGGTACTTAGTAAGTGCTCAATGAGTTGAACTGATTGAATGAATCCATCACATCAGGCTTATTTTTTAAAGGAAAACAATCTTTAGGAGTCAGTAGACTAAAAACACCTGAGTGAAAATTTACTTTCTCTTGGTCTCTTCTCTGAAAGTGAATTAAATCTCATTGTTAGGCACAATTCTCTTCATTAACAGACTTCAGGTTTGGGTTGTGTCTACAAAAAGATTTCTCTACTGACTTACCAGGCTAATCCATCCTGAGTAGCCGATGCTCTTCAATCCAAGTTCTGATAGACAAGGCTGTGTCCTGGCCATAGTCTTACCGGGTACCTTTGATGTGTTGTCAAAGCCTGAAGCAGGCAGAAATCACTCCTTGGGAAGTCCTAAATCAGAACATTTCCTAGTTCTCAGACCCAGACACAGCATGTAACACACTGCACTGGGCTGCCAGATGTTTCCTTTCTATCCCAACGCTGTCCCTAAGTCACCCTCTCCAGCGAGATGGTGTAGCCATGGGACTAAAAGGAGCATCAATCTGATATTCATGGATATTCATCCTTATAACTGCTGAAGAAAGGCCAACATACAACCGGCAACTGGAAAATGCTGTGAGAAGAGAGGGAAAAAACCCTGCATCTCCCAAGAATTGGAGCAGATGGAGTTAATGGCATCCTCATTTGGCCAAGTTGTCAATACATTGAACCCAACTGGTGACAAGAACAAAGCTGTTACAAGAGAAGTTATTGGGACTATATCCAGAGAACAAGAACAGAGACTGGGCACAGGGTAGGCAGAAGGGAGGGGATGAAGGTAAACCCTTCAGGATCTACTAGAGAAAGACTATTGGAAATCCTATAGGAGCTGCTGCCACCAATGCACAATTTTTGTTAATTACCTCAACTGTGGCTGTTATCCCCTTAATGAGAAACACAACTTTACTTCTAAGCAGGCAGTGAGGCTGGCAGAAAGCTGAAACCTGAAAATCAGCAGATACAGGGCTGCATACAGACCTTACTATTGAAATTAAGCCACATCCAAAACACAGGGGGTAGGACTCCAAATAGCTTCAGACAGCAGCCAGCCATGCAGGGCCCTCACCAGGCACCGGATGGACGCTCTCTGGACTCGTCAAGAGGCCCAGATCCCAAGTGCTCATTTCAATAACATAAGAAAATAAACATGGGGCTTATTTATAGCACAAGAAAGGGACTGGGGCAAAAGAACCACTCATCTGGTAATCCACCCTGACGGGGCCAGATACGATCCAGACCCCCAAGCTCTCTAGTAACAGGGTGAGCAGAAATAGGGGCCGGAAGAGGGCTGGCGGCCAGCATCACCAGGTACAACTCTGTAAAGGTCCTGGTTAAGAGAAGGAGAAAAGATCTCATGCATTCCATCTCACCATCCCGGGGCCTAAGTGCTCTTGCTACCTCCAGATTCGGGTTGAAGAAACTAAGGCATGGGAATGGACTCTCTCGAGGCCAAGGAAGGCCCAGGGTTCAACTTAAGGGAAGGTGCTATGAGAAGAGGAAATGGGAACATCCTTGCATCTTCCAGGCACCAGAAAAGATAGTGTTAACGGATTCTTCACTTACAGCTGGGACTAAAAAGTATGTGCAGAGTCCTCGGCTACTGACGGGTTCCCACCATCTTACAGAGCTCAAGAGCTCCCACTAGAATTGGAGCGCCCTGAGCTCAGGACAGTGTCTTATTCAACTCTCTATTTCCTGGAGCCGGCACAGAGTCTAGCAAGTGTATTTTGATGAATGAATGATTAGAAAAAACAAACAACTGAATAAATGTTCTCTTACCTCACCTGGATCAAATAAGTAGCTGGTTGTCCTTCAGCTGTGATTACCAGAAAACCAGACACTCCTTGAGTTTATTCTTGGGCATAGGTGCAAATGATATAAGTTGGTGGCTAAAAATAAAAGCCCAAGTAGATATATTCTGAAGGGAAGGCTCTTATGGTGGCTTCCATAAGAAAACACTCTATATGGAGTGGCTGGTGGTTTGGGTCTAAGACATATGGACTCCAGCCCCTGCTCTGTTGGCAGATCTCACCCCATATGCAGCTCCTGAGAGGTTGCAGACAAGATGGAGCTCTGCTAAGAAACCTCTAGCAGACACAGCTGCCTGATAGCTCTCGAGAGCCACACAGGCATCCCTCCCTTTCTTTGTCTTCTGCCTGACAGCTCTATACCCTTCAGGGGGACTGGAAAGAAATGCAATCAGGGGCCCAACTAGTTGGGACTAGAAAAAAGAAAACTCTACCCTGAAAAGGTTGTAAATTTGTGGGAACAAAATGCCAGACACAGATGCTGGTGACTCAACTGTTTTCTTGAAAATGAGAGAGGCCTGGAAAGTTGGGAGGGTGGGGGGCCAACTCTGCCCAGTCATCTTCCCTGTCTTGTCAACAATGGTGAGCCTGAAATGAAAAGCCGTGGCACAGAGCTGCCTGTGCAGACCCACACCCCGTCCCCGGGAACCTGGAAGTCACAAAGCCTGAGACTGAAACCCCTGACTAGTCCATCTGACAGTGACAAAGGTGGATGAGAGGTTGTGGGTTGGGCTTAGAATGCTCCCACCCTAAAGAGGGGAAAACCTTAACACTGTGAGTAGAGTCCTACCTAATTTTTCTCTGCCAGGAGAAGGTCAATGAAATCTGTTCCCAGGTCAGACGATGCTTAGTGGGCACAATGGGGCCACAAGCTGTCCCTGATTATACTCAGAAGATGGTGTGTATCAAACACTGGCCTCAGATAGGAGCCCCAGGGCTTAGAACGGAGCAGGGCTGAGGTGAGTAGACAGGCCCCTGGTTTCATATGCCTGCAGGCCCTGCAGTGGAAAGCTCAGGTTGCTTCCAGAGTCTTCCTGGAGGGCAGCTGCATGCCAGGATGGTGAGCACCCCTGCCAGAATGGCCCCACAGGAAGTGGCTGAGAGGCTGGGGGCCAGTTTAGCACTCTGTCCCTGCCTTTCTGTGCCAGGGCTGCCTGGGGAGCAGCCTGCCGCGGCTTCTGCTGCTGCAACAGGCTACCTGGGCCACAAGGGGTGGAAAAGGGAGCCTACCCCACAAGAAGCTAGTGGCCCCAAAGCAAAGGAGACCCACTAGGCTCAGGATGGGTGGCTGACGGGGAACCTCTGTCAGCCCAAACCTCTCCCTCCCAGCTGGGCTCCCATGGGACCCTCTCACTGGCCAGCCACGAAGTCTCACCAAACCTGAGCCACTTCCCAAGTGGCCTCTGCCTTCAGCTAACTTGTTACATCTACCATCAAAGGGTCTTGAATTTTACCCTGGCAATCACACCTTCAGAGCCTGTGGCTAGAAACCTGCATCTGTCAGTGGTAGGAACACTCTGGCCAGAGACCACCATCCCAGGCAGCCGCTGGGGGCACCACAGGGTGATTAGTAGATCCTTCAACAAATCACAGCAAAGAGGCAGCTTGCCCCGTCCAGCTCCCAGTCCTGGTCAGCACGCGTCAGGATGATGCCCACTTCTTTCCAAAAGCAGCGGAGAAACTAGCCCGGAAAACCACAAGTTGGAAGCACAGCTGAAAGGACATGAGGCTTTGGCAGAGGAGCTAGGTAGTCAGAGTTGTGAACTTCACGACACTGAGTACGGAGAAGAGACAGTAGCACATCGTTTGCGGGAACGAACCAGAGATTCAGAGAACAGAAGCTGTGATTTTCCTCTTTAATTTTCCTAGAGAGGGAGGTTCTTGCCTAAACACATGTGAGGCTTGCTAAGATTTACAAGATAAGAATATGAAGAACTAGGTAATGTTAACCAGCAAAAAAGGGTTTCCAACCTGCATTCCAAGCTGGCTCATCCCAATTAGGCCCCTGGGGGCAAAGGCGAGTGACTCAAGTGCACATTTGGGCCAGAGCCAGGGCCAGCTCAGGTTCATCTTCTGTTCAGGCCAGCAAGATGCAATTTCTTAAAAAAGATTTCTTAATCTAAAACCAGCTGTTGTCTGCTGTAGGCCAGAACATGACATTTTAATTAGCATTATTGTTCCGCTTCTGAAACCAGGCTCTGTGGCATCCCAAGGGCAGATGATCCCAGCCCAAGCTTATGGGTGAGGCTTGCTGGTGAGCAGCTCAGAAATACACGGAGAAGGGGGTGGAGTCCCCAGCCCCCTCGGAACCCCTGCATCATGACCACTGGCTGTATCCCTGCCCCGGATTTCTCCTTGTGGCCTGTACCACCTGTCTGTTCACAGGATACAAACGTTGAGGTTTCAAGTGCCAAGGATATACTACTCATTCTGTAAGAGAAATCGTTCCATGCTATGTTGCCAGATTGAACCCGCAATATTTCTAGGAGTAGTGAGGCGCCTTGCATGGAGTTTCATGCCCCGAGAAGTCCAGTGACTCCTAAGAAGATGATAAAGTCACACCAACACAGCCCCCCGGGGCTCCCAATCATCTCAGATTGAAATGTTCCTCTTCCAAAACGAAAGGGCTAACGACGTTTTAAAAAAAGAAAGAGAAAACACTTATCCTCAGAGAGGGAGACCTGGATTACAAGCCAGCCACTAAGGCAGTGGATTCAGTGACATGAAAAAGAGCAGAAAACCTGAGGGGGCCAGGCTGAGGGGACGACATGCATACAACGTTGGCGCAGTCCTCGGCTGCCGGCAAGAATTTAAACGGGGCCCAACCCCTCCACCCACCTTGAATCTTGGGAGACAAGTTAGGGAACCCCAGAACGGGCAGCAGTACTCACTGTCAGTGACAACAGAACGCCCCTTCTCTTGGTTTCTATCCTACCATCCCCAGGATTACGAATATGAGACTAAGCACCTTTCCATATCCCCTACTGGCGAGAATGTAATTATTCAAATCCACAGTATTTCTTAGGCACCAGTGTTTGAAGGCAACACGTTGGACAAATCACAGCTTCCGTGTCCGCACCTGCAACATGAACATACAGGAGGAGGCGGCATCTCGTCCCTTCCACCAGGAACAGTCCAGTGCTCGCTCTCACTCCTCATTGCGAGAGAAGATGAAACTCTCGCGATTCCCGCTGTCAATTCTGCTACTTCTTGAAGTTTTCTTTGACCTCTCAAAGTCTATGGGAACACAGCTGAAGTGACTCTTGTTAAAACTACAAGTTTAAAAACTGTAGCTTGGTAACTATGCACCTTTGTGTCACTCGAGAGAACAATGGGTGGTGTATGAGTGACTTCGACTGGTACACAGCTAGGTTTCCGTAATTATAACCATATTCCAGGCAAATTGTTATGTATTTTGTGTTCTGGGGACATATGTTATGGCTAAAGCCCAAACTGTGGCTAATCTTAATATTAGAGCCAGATAAATCTGTTTCGAATCCATAACATCTAACATTTGCCAGAGTAGATTTGTTCATCAACGGGGCTTAAAGAGGTATACTTCACACATGTGCAATATTACTAAATGCTAAAATTTAACAATTTAAATATACCGGCAACTATTGTAAAGCGGTTGTTAGAGTAGCATTTAACATTAGCCAGAACCTCCCTGGCTAACGTTCAGTTTACACCAAAAGAATGAGGGAAATTCTGGCATCCCCTTGGGGTGGGGAATCACAACTCCCTCAACATTTACAGCATGGCACCAGCTAGAGCATCTCAAGGTATGGCTTTAGAAGGTCTCTGTTTTCCCTGAGAATACTCAGGGAAATGGACTGGATCTAATCAAGAAGCAAACAGATTCCTTTGGAGGTTTTGGGAGACATCTTCTCTCAGAATGTTTATAGTTTGGGGATCTTCTACTTGACGCACATGGCCCCGGATACTCTTCCTGGCTATGTATCCTCCTAGACATGGACGGTAGACTGAAGTTAACCAGAAGATGGAGTTAACTACACACAAAAAAGAACGTTCCTTGGATTACCAATAATCAGCATTTCAAACATAAGTATAAAAAGGAATAAAAAATTTTAATCATATCAACAAGCCAAACCAAAGAGGAATGGTTCATGGAACTTACAGGATCCCAATTCAGCACTCGGTGCTCTGCCTATGCACGGGCCCAGTGCCCCCGGTCCCAGGGCAGATGTCAAATCCCACGAAGATGTTGGAATTTTGCACCAAGTTCTTGGTTTGACTTTCCGCCTAAAAAACCTCACTGATCTGAAATAGCTAAAGGTGAGATATGGGCGTGATCTACACGATTCCCCTAATCTAATATGGCCAGTAGGTTTGTCTTCTCCGCAGTCTTAGGGTCAGTGACGTTTCCTCCCAGACTGTTTTATTGGAACTGCAAACAAAGGGAGTCTGAGCTGGATTTAAACCCAGAGCATGCCACAAAGGCTTCACAAAGGTTGAAAATTTGGCATTTTCAACAAGAACCCATCGGAGGTCATAAGAAACACTAGAACAGGGCACACACCAATAAGGTGCTTAGACACTTTCTTTAGGTTCCGGTTCTTGAGGAAGCAGGTTAGGTGTCCCGGTCCAGCCTGTCAGTCAAAGGTCCCCCACACGCTGATATCAGAGTGCCGGGGAGGCCGTATTCTCCTCTGTCCAAGCTTAACATTCAGACCTCCGCTAGCGGCCTGTTTCATAAGCTGCCGATGTTGGGGAAGCTCTTCAGTTTCTCAGGAAAGTCGTCTTTGTACAGAACAGGGTCAGCTCGGTGCTCCACGACCTTAAGAGGCATTGTCCCAAAGACGGAAGCGAACTTGTTGATGCACTCAGACCTGAGGGGTTTGCGGAGAGGAGGTAGGTGATGGACGAGAGGGAAAGGAGTGAGGAAAACAGAGAAAATATTCAAGAGGCTGACAGATGAGAGCAAAACACATACTATTAGGTATCAACAAAAGAAATCCAAGAGTCCCCAGCCTGCTCCCAGGTTCTTACAAAAGGTTGGGAGGGTGTGGACAGCAGAAATGATCTGCGGGGACTGGGACTGTTGTTCAGGGGGAGAAAGTGAACAGGGGATGCTGTCTGGAGGCCTCGGGCCTGCAGAGGTCAGAGTATCTTTTCCCTTCCCCCTCAAATTCCACTCATTCTTCCCCCCTCAGGACAAGCAGGCCTCAAACCAAGGTGGATTAGCTGCCAACAATTCTTAACCCCATGTCTGCCAGCTGAACTGAGAAGGCAAAGGGTGGAGAGGCTCCTGGATCTGAGCTCCAGCTTACTGAAGTTTAAAAGGCTGAGAGGAGGACCTTACACCTGGAGCAGTGGAAGGCAGATGAAGATAACAGGCGGGGAACCTCACCTCCAAACAATAAACCCCTCACTCACTCGACCAACAGTCATGGAGGGCAATCCCTGAACTGCCAGCCAACGGAGAGCTGCCGTTCCCATGTCAGAGCGAGCAGCGCCCTCAGGCTTCGTGACAGAACAGCCCCGCAGCTCTGTGGGAGGGGAGACGGCACTGTCCTTGCCTCCAAACCACCCCTGGAGCCCGTGAGCAACCTCCTCAGAGGTGAGCGGGTCAGGCACGCTGGCGGGAAAGGGTTCTGGTCAATCAGGCCAACTGAGTGTGACAGCTGGGAGGACGCATCCAGACCAGAGAGGAAAAACAAGCCCGTAAACATGGCTTTTGAAGTTAAGGGGACCTCCAGGATGGATTTCAAAAAGGTCAGTACTGTCTCCCCTCAAGTCAGGCCCAGGCACCCGAGAGCTACAGTAAGAACAAGCCAATCAGGCAGAACCATTTACCCAAGAGGGGCTGAATTTCAAGACACAGACCAGAAAAGTCTCTTCTGTCCTGAGATCCTGGAAGCCTTGTTTCCAATTGTTTTAATCCACAAGTTTTTGAGTCTCTGGAGCTTTAGGTAGAAACCAATTAATAAAGAAGCCAGTCATCAATTCTTTTCTCTTGGTCCTTATGTTTCTAAAAGAATGTGTTACCATTTCATTTGGAGCTCTTCTAGCTAATAACACCACTGTGTCCACCACCATAAGTCAACAGTGAATATGCATCAGAGGTTCCAGGCTGTGTTACAAGTGCCCCACGTAGATTAGGAACCCCCTCCATCATGCCAACAACCCTATGGGTAAATCCTATGATTATTCCCATTTTCCACTGGGAAGACTGAAACATGGAGAAGCATGTAACATATCCAAAGGTCAAATAACAATAAGACGCAGAACCAAACCCAGGTAGTCTGGCTCCTGAGACTAAAAAATCTTAATGATGAGATGTTATGAATTTATTTGTCAACCTAGTTCCAGAGTCCAAGTGGAGGGGCTGGAAATTAACTGTTGAGCACCTATTACGTGCCAGATAACTTACAAACGTGATTTCATGGATTCCTTAAAGCAGCCCCCTCGATATGCCCAAGGGCTGGTTTACAGTAGCTTCCTGTTACCGGCTGAGCAGTTAAAGCTGAGGCCCGAGGCCCCTGAGCTGGAAAGTGCTGGAGCTGGGTCTCTAACGCAGGTCTACACTGGCAAGAGAGCCTTTGTGCTTTCCGTCACACTACTATAACTCACAGGTAACGGACCTTCCCCCCTGCCGGCAGTCTTGTGAGACTCAGGAGGTGGGCGTCCAAGGTTATCCCGGGAAAGACCGAGGAGTGTCCGCAAAGAGGTACCGAGTGAGCACAGCGACTCCCCTCTCCTCCAAGGACAGGGTCAAGGCGGTGGCAGACACAGTCAGTCTCTCCAAGGTCTTCCTTTTGGCAGCTGTTCTGTCTACAAACATGTACGGATTCTTCCAGTTTCCAGTCATCGTGCCTGTAGACACTGGCCAGCAAAGGCCAGCCATGTCCAGCACAAGTACCAGTGAGCATGTATTAAAGAAGAGCCATGGTTCTTGGCAGAGGACAGTGGCTCCACAGCCCGCTGGAGCGCAGCGAGGACAATGTCTCCTCTGTAACCAGATCTGCCAACAGGGCCGGGCCATGGGCAAGAGGCCACTGGGGCTCAGGCCAGCTGACTTGTTGACAACTGCCCCTGGCTAACCCAGGCCTGGTGAGTGCTTCTTTTCTCTCCACACAGCCTGCACTGGAAAAGCCGCTGGCCACTGAAGGGTGAAGGTCCTTAACGCTCCTGCCAGGTACTGACAGTGTTTCCTACCTTCTTTTCACACAGGGGGTCTGGGTTGGGCCACAGGCTGGGGCAGATGGTGAGCTGGGCTGGTTGCTGGTGGCTCACCTGAGTTGTTCTGTCAGGGGTCCAGCCACCCTGTCAGTAAATGCTCCCCCAGGCTGGTTTTCTAATCTAGTACAAACGGGCTAAGAACTGCCAGTGTCTACCTCTGAAGTGCTAGAAGTGTCTGCGGGAGAAAGGACTCATGGTTTTCTGTTTTCCTTGTAAACACATCCAATCACCTAAAGTAACCTGGAGCCTTGAGGACTAATGCTGGGGAAACTGGGAAGGAGACTCATGTGGCCCGGCATCGGGTTACGGGCTTTCCAATGTTATTACTTCATTCATCTCCAGCACATAGCACAGTGTTTGGTACAAAGATGCTCAATAGGGATTTGTTGAACCCATGAATGGATACTGTAATTTGATAGATATTAATATACCTATTTTAGGAGATGAAATGACTGGAATTCAGGGTAAGGCAAATCAGTTTTCTTAAGTCAGATAGCTACTAAGTGGCAAACCCATAATTTGAACAAAGATGGGCCTGAATCAAAATACAATGTTCTTTTTCCTAAGATCAGCACTGTCTGTCTGCCATATTGCCTTAACGTGGTGAAACGACTGGTCAAAATGAACAGTTACAAAGACTTCTGGTTTTCTGGTTCTTAAAGAATTAACAGTAGATCCTGGAAATGGATGCTGGGCAGTAAAAGCTACACTCCTACACAACTGAGATTTCTGCTCCAAGACCCCAAATATAAGAATAAATAAGCTTATTAAACCACAAAACCTAACACAAGGTCCTAACTTGCAAAGTGGTTAACTTTTTTCACTGTTTTGTGCAAAATGGGAATTCTGCAAAGGGAACTATTAAAAAAAAAACAAACAAAAAAAACCCAACAAATGAACAATTCTACAGCTGTAACTCCATCTCTTGGTCTACCCAAGATGGCTTAAATCATGCCTTCCTCCCTCCCAATCTAAGTGCCTCATTTAATAATTTAGTGATTCAATCTTTAATCCAAATAGTTTTGCTCCCAGTTTCTGATTTCAAGACTGATGTCCTCTGTTCCGTAATCAAATTTCTCAAAAGCGTATTCTACATTCACTAACTCCACTTCCTCACACAGACGCACACTCCATAACCCATAGGCCCCATCACTCTATGGCATTATTTTTTTTTAAGTCACCACTGACCACTTAACTCAAAGCCCCTTTCCCCAGTCTGCATGTTCTGTGCGCTTCCCTTGCTTCCGTGCACTGTAGATCCTGCTTCTCTCCTGGCCTCTCCAGTGGCTGCTTCTGTTTTCAGTTATTCTTTCTGTCTCCAAAATGTCAGAGCTTCTCAAGATTCTGCCCTTGCCTTTTCTCCAGGCAATGGCCATCTCTGGGCAGATGTCTTTCCAATATCTACCTTTGCTTTCATCATCTTCCTGAAGGTCTAGTTCCATGTTTCCAAACGCTTGCTCCGTATCTACATCTGCACATACAGAGGGAAAGACCCCCAAATCTTCACCTACCTTACTGCTCTCCAACTTCACCCATGATTCAAATCTCCTCCTGTCCTCATTAAGTACACTGCTAAAGGTGCAACCATCCACATTTCCTCCTCATTAACCGGCGTCTCCTCCTAACTGTATCATTCACACTGTTGACGGTACTACCATTCTTCCTGACTTGAGATCTAAGCTCCCTCTGTCAATTCCTTCCCCATAACCTCAAGTTCTAGCATATCTTCCTTTGGAAAAAAAAACAAAACAAAAACCATAAACCCATGTCTTATAATTTAATCCATCCCTTCCTTTCCACACTCAACTTAGTTCAAGCTTTCCAAATGTGCTTTCTTCAATTTCTTTAGCTTCATTCCATTGTGTGCACTACTTCTAAGTGAATCTCAAAACAATACTTTGATCAAGCTCCCCTGTTCAAAAACCTTCAGTGGTGTATCAGAGCCTGAAGAAGTAAGTTCAGACTCCTTCACTGGGCAGTTCTTTAGGGCCCAGCACCAACAGGCCAGAATTCTACACTCTAGGCAGACTGGACTCCTGACTGCTTGCCAGATTCACCTTCATCCTGATGACTGGAACCTTCGGCCACCCAGTCTCCCCTGCCTGCGATCTCCTCTTTTTGCCCAGTGATCCTAGTGATCTCTGAAGGCTGACTTCAGGCGCCATCTCTTTACAAAATTATTCCTAGTAATCAACCTAGCGAGAAGTCACTTCTCTTTCCCCTGATCAACAATAACATTTGGAGCCTCCCTTAAGGCACTTATCACATATAGCTTTGGATTGTTTTTTTTTGTTTTTTTTTAATTTATTTATTTGACAGAGAGTTATAGAGCACAAGCAGGCAGAGCGGCAGGCAGAGGGAAAGGGAGAAGCAGGCTCTCTGCTGAGCAGGGAGCCCGATGCGGGGCTCGATCCCAGGACCCTGGGATCATGACCTGAGCCGAAGGCAGCCGCCCAACCGACTGAGCCACCCAGATGCCCCTAGCTTTGGATTGTTAACATGCGTATTTGTTGTTGTTAATTATAAACTCTGACAGAATCTTATTCAAAGCCTAACGACATCTGGGCAGTGGCCTATTCTATTTTCAAAAGCCTATTCCCAAGAGGAAGCCCCCACATCTCCCTTAGTTACTTTCTTCAATGTTCAATAATAATTCTATCTAACTTAAATCTCTCTCACTGCATGTTAAGTCTCTTTACATTTGTTATCTCAGTGGTGCTAGAGAAGAGTTGTTTAGCCCTAGCATGAACTGCAAGGCCATCATCAGGCCAACCTTTCTCCCTAAGATTCCTATCTTATACAATATAACACCATTTTAACTCAGCCCAATCAATTACCCAATAGCTTAATGCCATGAGTTCTCCCAAACACAAAGAATGGAGGTAGGTTTAGTAACAGTTTCAGGTACTCCAATATAACTATAATCGGAGTCTCTTCTAAATGAGCTATGACAGTTAATGTCACTGCCCTTGACTGTGTAATTCCTATGATACCAGTGACAGATATCTCCAAAATCATATATTATTTCACATTGACAGTTGATAAAAGTCATGTCATTTGGGTAAGATATTTATATATGAAAGAGTAAAGGATTATTTAGAGGGTAAGAATAAGAAATAAGGAGGAGGAAAGCATCATAGAAGAATCCAGGCCAAGTGAAATAACTTTTTGTACAAGAAAATCCTCCAGGCTTTAAAGACTTGAACAGGGCGGATACGCTTTAGAAATGGACGCGGCAAGAAGATCCATATGAGCCTGTGGACACCTGACTAGATATCTTATTCTATAAGGGCTACTCCAGCACTCTCTGAGTGCGCCCTGGTCCCTTGACAACAGTGTCACTGGATGTCCGAGCTTGTTGTCTCACATAAGGAGCTGCCTTTTGGGAGAATTAGGTTTGATTCAGGAGATGCCAAGCTTGGGGACCCTTGGGGTACAAGTGAGAACGATGAGGCCTACTCTAGGATTATAAGGGTCCTGAGGGAGGATGTACACCTCCCGTTTGTTTTACACCACCTACAAGGCTGAAATAAAAGGAGTATCTCAGAGCTGCCATGTTCCCCCCGCTCTCTCTCTCACTCTATAATGGAAAGAGCTGTGCTTTCAATTCTGTTCTTGGTAGGTGTTTTGGTCAGCAAAGGTAATTTGTCTCTGGGTTTGGCTAAATTCTTTCTAACCAAACTTTTACTGTCACATGGAGATACTATCCTGCAGAACAATCTAGTATTTTCTTGGAATTAACTAGCTTCCACTCAAATGACTGTGGACGGTTAACTGCTTAGTCCACATGGAGAATCCGACTTCTGGAGCTTAAGGCCAGCTATATTTTTAAGACCCTTCCAGCCATTACAAATCGAGTGAGTAGCATTCCAAATTAATTCTTTGAGTGACCTGGGCTTGAACTAACCCAATTCCCACAGTGCAAAAGGAGGTGACTATGGCTACCAGCTGCTGTCCTTATATCTCCAACAAATCCCATAAACAGGCCCAAGGCAGGAAATGGGGATCAGAGGCTAGGGCAGACTTCTGGTTAGAGCTCACTCACCTCTCCACCATGTGCGTCTGGTCAAGCGAAAGCCCATCGATGGCTGTGCACTCAGGACACTTGAATTTCTTTCGTGGTGTTACCTGCCAGAGAAGTACAAAAATATACCTGGTTGTCAGTGCCAAGGACAATAAAATCATGCTTGTGACACCACTGTGCACGCTTCTGTTCTGTAAGCTGAGCTGCCTGCTCCCTCCACATGCATACAAGCGCCCGTATACGGGCACGCGCATGCGTGTGCGTGCACGCACACACACGCACACAGACACACACACCTCACCATTCCTCCATTCAATTCTGTCTGGCTTGGCCAACAGCAGAACTCACAAGGGCCCAATAAAAAAGGCTTGGAGGGCTTTTGCCTTCTGTAACTAGAAAGAAGTGGTGATGACAAGCTCCTTAATTCCTGTTTAATGACTGTTTTCTCACTGCCAAGGTCCTTGTATAAACACCATTTGTTCTTGCAGCCATAAGGGCGATGAAATACAGCTTCCCATAACTTTCACCGTAACCTTAGTTCCTGTAACAGACACTCTTTTTCCTTCTTCCAGCTAATGGCAAATGCTACGAGCAGTGCCATGCTCTTGAAGATGCCAGGTTATTTTGCAATTCCTTTCAATCAGGAAAAAATCCAGTGGTCCCCCTCACCCTCTGAATTCTTTTCCCTGACTCTCCCTCCTGCTCTCCCAGACCTTAAACTTCTAATGATTTTCTTAGCAAACCCAGGGAGACCATTATCCTAACCTAGTGAAGCTAAGTAAACAGTAGCGGATGGGGAGTGGGGGGAAAGAGAGAAAGCTAGATACCTAAGGCCAGGCTAAGAAGTACACAGATGGCGGAAGGACTGTCCAGAGTAAGCAGGCACAACTAAAAATATCTTGAAGCACATCAAAAAGCAATTTTGAAGATAAGAGGGATTCCTTTAAAACTAGGTTTGTGATTTACATTGCTTCACTTTTTCTTGCAGTGAGTGCTGACTGAGTCAGAGGGCTGGGGCAGGGGGAGGCCCGGACCAAGTTTGCAGAGCACAGACAGGGACTCTTCCTCTTTCCTCGGTCACTTTGGTTTAATCCAACTTCTCCCATCAATTCATAGCATGAACAATCAGTGGGGAATGCCATACCACACTTCCAATGTAAGCTTCCAGTATGGGAAGACTCCAGTATAGGAATCTGGCCTAGAAGCATTGCCCATTTTTTATGGAATTCTAATCCAGACGGAAAAAAGGTCAGGACAATTCCACTCATAAAAAGAAGTAAACTCTCTTTGTATCTGGGGATCTGGTTCAAGCAAAATCTACATTTCAGGAATAGACACCCATTACAGATACAGAGATCCCCATGTGATCCTTATGTACTCTCAGCTTTTAATTTGTTATGGGAAAGGTACTTTCAAAAACTGGTGATTGATATTTAAAAACAATGTTTAGAAAAACTACAGTTGTAACTGGATAAGGTGTACTTATCTTCTCAATGTCTTTAAAAATAAAAACCAGCCACCTTAAGAGAGATGTAAGTTGCATTCTTTAATAGATCTAGATTCCAAATCAGATTTGAGAATACTATTAAAGGTTTTTAAAAACATGATTTGTAGATTGACCATCGCAGCCTTTATCTCTGATACTGGAGATTAAAAACTATAACTAAAGAAACCATATAAAAAAAGAAAATATGTTTAAATTATCAAAGCCTAGCTTTAATGTTACAATGTGACTGGATCAATCACAGAATCTTAAAGTTAAAAGGGAGCTTAAAGTTCATGTAACCCAACGCTTCGTTTATATTTCAGAGAACGTCTCAGGCTCCGAGAAACAGAAACTTGCACAAGATCACGAAGTTAGTGGCAGACTTGGACCGGGATGTCTCACCTTGATGACGGCTTTCCCCGTGACGTTAGCCACGAGGAAATTCATGGCAATGTCTTCACAGTTCATATGAGCATCCACCCAGTTCTTGATATCCCCAGGCATTTTGTAGGTATATAGGTAATTAAAATACTGTCAGGTGAGACAAAAAGAAGAAAGATTCAAATAGCAGTGCCCCGTGGTTGACAGTCAAAGGACAACTTAATCATGGCATGGGGACAAGCTTTCTCTTGTAGGATTAATCACAAGGCTATAAGAAGTATTAGAATGCTTTTGGTCAGATGACCAAGATTCTTTCACACTGTCATTCTTTTAAAAATCACCTATCATAAGCAGAGGAGAGACAGAGTGTGAAGCCCTTGTAGGATGCAGGGCCTTCCGGACTCATGTATCATATGTTTAATAAATAAAATCTCAGTCAGAGACACACTACACACTGATCTCTACTCTGTTCTTCTCTTGAGCCACAGTGCTCAATCCTGTGTTCTACGTTCTGTCCTGGAGAAAACAGACTGCAAAGAGAAACAGAGAGAAACTCCTGGTGCACTGACACTGCAAAGGTGTGTGCTTTTTAAAGTAAAATGAGGCCCAATTCCGTTTTTTTTTTTAAAGATTTATTTTAGAGAGAGAATGTGTGTGCGTGAGGAGGGGGAGGGGCAAGGGAGAGGGAGAGAAACCAGTAGGCTGGCAACGGAGCTGAGCGTGGAGCCCGATGCAGGGGCTCAAACCCAGGACCCTGAGATCATAACCTGAGCCGAAATCGAGAGTCAGACGCTCAACCCACCGAGCCACCCAGGTGCCCCAAAATGAGGCAGTTCTGAAGCTGCCATAACCTATATGTATGAGATAGTACAGAAATTCATGGCGGGGGGGGGGGACTGTACACAGTGTACATCCATAAACCCCATGAATTATAAACCTCACTTACTTATTGCTAAGAACAAAAACCCATTTCTGGATTGAGAGCTGTTAAAAATACAGAGCAGGGCTGAGAAACCAACACGCATCACTATACCACCCCTCGGCTCCGTGCAAGGCACTGGGGCGCCCAGAGATGCAGAGGAGACTCCAGCTGGCAGCACCTCGTGCGGCCACCGACAACGGAGCCCGCATCACAGCTCAAGGCAGCCACGCTCTGCCAGGGGCGCTCCAGCCTCAACCTGAATGTTCTAGAGTCCCAAGCATCCTCTTTCAATCCCTCCCGAATAAAAGTCAAAAACGTGAAGTGACAATTCTCAGGAGAGGAAATACACAAAAGGAATTTCAACCACAGTAGTCAAATCAAAGTGGAAACAGTTAGGATCCTTTTTCACTTACCGAAACAGCTCAGTCTGATTTTCCCTTTTTACGTATTTCATGCAAGCGGGGGTTATAGTAAGACAGTTCTATATTTTGTTGGTGGGAGTATAAACTGGCATAAACAATACTGAAAACAAGAGACATATATATATCTCGAAACCTCCCCAAAATGTTCAGTCCCTTTGACATAATTCTACTTCTAGAAATCTATCATAATGATCACAAGTACAAACAGTTATGAAAATGGATATTAATCACTACTTAAGCGTTAGCTATTAAGCATTATCTTAAATAGCCAAAAAATTTTGAGACAATCTAAATATCCAGTGATAGAAAAATAGTTACACATGATTTATGGATATTAGTACCCCAGCATATTAGCAATTATGTTATGAAGGAATGCTATTAATAAACTCATAATACATGGAAAAAGCAGGCTAATGAGCATGTTTACAACTGTCTGTACATGCGAATAAGTGAATAAAAGGCAAGCTGAAGATAACATCTATACAATAACAATGGTTATCTCTAAGTAATAGGACTATGAGTGACTTTTGAGTGTGTGTGTGACTCTTCTTATATGGTAACATTTGTTATGAATTTTCCATATTTTCTATTATGAGCGTGCATTATTTATGTAGTAAGAAAAATAACTTTAAACCATCACACAACATAACCTTTCTTCTTTAACTGAAGCATAGCTGGTGCACGCGACAACATGGTCTCTGTAGGCCCTCTGAGGAGGACATTTTTCCTAAACTCAGCAGAAATTCAATTGGGCCACACAGAACACGTGTCATGCGTGCAGTTTTGTCACCTCAGATCCACTTGCCCAGCCTGCCCCCCCACCTTACCTTGTGATAAAAAGCTGCCCCCGTGAGCACCATGGACACCTCATTGGTCCACTCAGACTCATACTTCCACTTATTCATCTCGTGGTCCCAGAGGTGCAGACGGCCCGGGTAACCCACCAAGCGGTCAGGAAACTCCCGCCAGACCTGAGGAAGAAACACATCCAGTTCAGACAGAGACCAAACATAGTGCTACGTCACCCAAACGGTACAAACTCCCAGAGCCAGCTCTTCACCAGCTAAGGTTGGGATGGGCTTCTGAAGAGGTTTCCTTAAACAGGGGCTAGGTATTCTATCAATATTCAAAGATAGATGTGGATTCTAATTTACTCCAAATCCTCCTGCTGTTGCTGGGAAATTTCAAGTCATGTAGTAACAGCTCACTTATTTGGGCCAAGGTAGGTACTCTCTTAACTAATGATGAAGGAAACAGGTGCCATTCTTTTTTTTTTTTTTAAGATTTTATTTATTTATTCATGAGAGAGAGAGGCAGAGGCAGAGGGAGAAGCAGGCTCCCCGCGGAGCAGGGAGCCCGATGCGGGACTCGATCCCAGGACCCTGGGATCATGACCTGAGCTGAAGGCAGACGCTTAACCGACTGAGCCGCCTCCATTCTTAATGCATGCACACATGAAGAATACATGGCCGTGCAATTCGATTGTCCTCATTTATTTTTTTTTTTAAGATTTTATTCATTAGAGAGAGAGAGAGAGAGAGAGAGAACGAGCACACAAATGGGGGCAGAAGGAGAGGGAGAGGGAGAAGCAGACTCCCCGCTGAGCAGGGAGCCTCACTAGGGGCTGGATCCCAGAATGCTGGGATCATGACCTGAGCCGAAGGCAGACGCTTAACAGACTGTCCCCATTTCTAGTAAATTTGGCGATTGTGAAAACTTAGTCTCTGTTTCTAAAGATTTATTTATTTATTTATTTATTTAGAGAGAGCGAGCAAGCAAGCGGTGGGGAGGGGCAGAGGGAAAGCCTTAAGCCAACTCCACACCCAGAGCGAAACCTGATGTGAGGCTCGATCTCATTACCCTGAGATCATGACCTGAGCTGAAACCAAGAGTTGGACACTTAACCGACTAAACCATCCAGATGCCCCAGAAAGTCTGTTTCTAAAACAAATGTTTTTAAAACCCTAATTCTCTGGAGCACACAGTCATCTTCATGACCTTTTAGAAGCCTCATGTATACAGAATGTGTCTGTTTCTATAATCTGTAACATACTGAAAACAAAGACTTGATCTCCATATTTGGGAAGGCTCTTAAGATACAGTTTTATGAAACAGAATCTGGTATACTGGGGGTGGGGTACTTCCAGTATTTTTCCCCATGTATTTCTGTATAATTTAGTTCAACCTTAATTGAAAGAAGAGTAAGTTCGTGCCTTTAAGGAGCATTGACAACTTAGCAGCTGTTCATGGTGCCACTTCTCAGCAACCATGATTCCTTATCCTTTACCGGGCCTCTTCCTGAGGGTCCAGTCCTGTGCCCTAGTCTCTTCTTTAAACAATCTGAGTTATTTCAACTAGTTTCAATCACTTTTAAATACCTTCTCTACTATACTGACCTCTAAATTTGTTTGGCCCAGAATGTTCCTGAGAAAACCAACTACTTAATACCTTCAACTGGATAAACAATAGGCATCTCAAACTTAACATGTCCAACGCATAACTCGAGTCCCTATCCCTGGATAAGCCATTCTCTCAATCCTCTCCATCTCAGTAAATCATCTACCTGACTGCCCCAGCCAAAAAGCTAGAAGTCAGTCTTTATACCTTCCTTTCCTTCTTCCTCACACCCCATCCATCAGCAAGTCCTGCTGGCTCTACTTCTGACCACCTCTGGCCAATTCTCCCACCCCTCTCTCTAGCTCAAACCACCATCATCTCTCACCTAGACTGTTGTTATCAGGCCTCTAACTCATGTCCTTGCTTCCACTCTCGCCCTTCCAAACCATTATTTACATAGTATCTCTAACAGGACTTTCCTAAAAGAATATTAGAGAACAGATGGTCCCTAACTGATAATAGCTCAACTTATGATTTTTCAACTTTACAATGGTAAAAAAGCAATATGCATTCAGTGGAAACCTACTTTGAATTTTTGAATTTGGATCTTTTCCTGGGCCCACAGTATGTGGTACGATCCTCTCTCATGATGCGGGGCACTGGCAGTGAAGCAGCTCCTAGTCAGCCCCACGATCACGAGGGTCAACAATCAGTACACTTAAAACCAACCTCTACTCAGACAACTCTTCTGTTTTTGGCTTTCAGTATTCAGTAAATTACAGGAGATACTCAATACTTTATTATTATAAAATAGGCTTTGTGTTTGATTTTGCCCAACTGTAGGCTAATGTAAGTGCTCTGAGCACTTTTTTAAAAAAAGATTTTTTTTATTTATTTATTTTAGAGACAGAGAGAGAGAGAGAGACAGCATACAAGCAGGGAGAGGAGCAGACTCTGCACAGAGCCAGACACGGGGCTTAATCTCATGACCCTGAGATCATGACCTGAGCCAAAATCAAGAGTCAGATGCTTAACTGACTGAGCCACCCAGGTGCCCCAACTTACAATGGGTTTATCGGGTAACCCTCTGCTAAGTTGAGAAAGATCTGGTTAAGGGTAACTCAATGAACAGGCTGTATCCTATTTTGTGTGTGTGTGTGTGTGTGTTTGTGTATAAATATATATATATGTATTTTAAATTAGTATTATCTTTGTCACATATTTAGCCACATATATATAAGTCGTATGGTCATGTGCTGCAGCAAGTGGACGCTTCCCCAACGCCCACATGTCACTGAGTCCAGGGACGATGCATCATTGCTTTCCCCAGGGCAGAGCCAGTTGCCAGCACCCCTTCCCTTCTGTAGTTTGCTAGGGATACTGTAACAAAGTCACCACACCAGGTGGCTTAAAACAACAGAAATCGAGACGTCTAAAATCAAGGTGCTGGCGGGGCCATGCTCCCTCTGACACCTACAGGGGAATGATCCTTCCTAGCTGCTTTCTAGCTTCAGTGGTTGGCTGTCAATCGTGGGCATTCCTTGGCTTGTAGATGCATCACTCCTAACCTCTCTCTTCATATGGCCTTCCTCCCTCTGTGTGTGTGTCTGTGTCCAAATTTCTCCTTTTTATAAGGATACCAGTCAAAATGGATTAGGGCCCACGCTAATGACCTCATTTTAACTTGATTACCTCTAAAGAGATCCTATCTCCAAATAAGGTTACTAAGGGTGAGGATTTCAACATAACTTTTTAGGGGGACACACGTCAACCAATATCCCCCAAAATCTTTAAGAACTGTTCCATCCCTGAAACAAAACAAAAAATGGATTCCCGCTGCCCAAGAATAATAGCCAAACTCCTTAGCGTACTCTAAAGGGCCCAGCCACTCCCCCAACCTCTCCTCTTACCACATTCTCCCACACTTCAGTGGACTCTCTGTTCTGGAATCATGACCGCTGCTTCTATTTCTTCTGCCAGGAATGTTGTCCCAGCTCTTCAGAAAGCTCGTTCTTGCTCACCAGTCAGGTCTCTGCTTAAATGTCACCTACTTTCAAGAGGCCTTTTCAGCCTTTCCTACCCAAGGTGAACACTGTCTCCCTCCCAGCCATTCTTCATCACATCTCTTACCCCATCCTTTCCTTCACCAAACTTTCATTTTTTGGAATTGTTTTGGTTATTTACTGTTTCCTTATTTACCACCTATTTTCCTCCCACAGAATTTAATCTCCATGAAGACAGAGGCTTCGTTTTATTCCCTGCAGTTTCCCAAGCACAAAGAGCAGTGCCTGCACAGGACAGCAGTCCATACACACTCACGGAATGCACGAATGGGCAAAATCTCGGCAGGCAAAAAAGCTGAGACTAAAAGAAGGGACTGAAGATGCTGTCTCTTTCCCTCACAGGCCGAGCCAGTGTTCTCCTTAATTCAGAAAGGAAGTCTGCGACAGTACTGATCAACGGTTACCATTAATAATAATGTGATATCCTTTGCACGTGAAGATCACAGTAATAATTCACTATTGCTAAAGCACATGTTTTAAACTGCTTTTCCAGAAGCGGGTAAGGGATATTCGCTGAGTCATTACACCGCCCTCCCTTAGTCCTCCTGTGATCGTCCACATGCTTTTATGGGATATCTGACCTGGGTCTTGAGCGTGGTCTGGGGTTTCCTTTGCGTGAAACCAGTTCACGTACCAGGCGTCTCAAACCCACAGCCTTGGCCTCATTAACACCATGTTGTACCCAACAGAGTTAATCAGCCACAGCCGCCATCAGAAGAGCTGCAGACAAACGAAGCCATGTCAAACATTTCCTCAGATGCGTGAGGCTACTGCTGTGTTCCTACTCCGGGGTTTGGATTTCAGTAGATTAAAATAATATGATACTATTACAGTTTTACAGAGCCCAGAGCGACAACACAGTATGGGAGCCGTAGCTTCTGTTTGGTTTGTGGGCCCGGGCATACTCCATTAAAGGCACTGCCAGCTTCCTTTCGTCAGCAGCGAGCACCTGCCCGTTCAAGTCACACTGGTACCACAATGCACGGTTCCCCTGCGTGGAATTACAGAGGTTCTGAAAGGCTCCAAGCACAAGTCACTACACTACCCACCAGGGATGGGCGCGGTGGGGGGAAAGGGCTGGGTGGGACAGGGAGGCATCCATTCGGTCGGCACCCCTGCTGGACGGAAGCCGCATTTCCTCCACCCCGAGGCTACTTTTGAGTCTCCAATCTGTGCACCTTCCCAAGGGTCCTTCTTTTCAAGCCCCTGTTTGCAGCAACCCTAACAACACGGGCTCCGTTTTAGGGTCAAACCCTGTTAGGATTTCAATCTTCTTCCTGTTAGCTGAAGGCACTTATCAGACTTCTCTCCACAGGGACTTAATTGAGTGACACTGGGTCACAGAATGCTAAACTATGCTGTTCTAAAAGCATCAGAGGTGTCCTGAATTTCAGACTCCTTCGGAGCCGTTAGTGAGCGCTGTTCCTCAGGCGGGGCCTCTCTGCCCTTGACTTACTCCAGGCAGCTGGATACAATCAAGATACCATCCTTGTCACTTCATCTATAACTCTGCAGCTGACTACGGGATCAAAACGGAGTAGAGCCAAGCAGGATGGGCCCTCTCTAATCGAGTCCCAGTGTAGCACGAAGTCGATTATGTAGACAGTAAAGCATCTTCCCAGCCAGAAGAGCGAGAACTCAAATTCCACCCCCTCTCCTCATGACTACCCACCTCCCACTCTAATTCAGCTTTTTTCTTTTTACCTCACAGAAATGCTCTGGGGTCAGCCTTTTGTCATTACTAACAGATGCCTTTATATATTGCAGTGCGGGCATCTGAAACCTCACATTCTATCCCTGGAGTTCTAGTACTAGTGTTCCACTGGCCATGCTCGGGTCACTATGCCATTACTCAACTGTTTGTCTGTACTGTTCCAGTCCTCTGTATACACCATCCTCATCTATTTTTAATCATGCGCAACTCTGAAGACAGAGCCTCTATTAAAACTCTATGCCTTGGTTAGGGGCTTAGCAATAATTTAATGGGGGCTATTTCCTTACATTTGGGGGCTATTTCCACATCACTATTCAAACGGAGATTGTAACAACATAATACCATGCTCTAACTGCTTCCTTCCACTCGAATGTTTACAATCTTGGTCCTAACCACTTACGGATATTTGTTCTTCTCTGGACTCCCAGCTGCGCTCGCTGGACTCTTTTCAGAGTTATCTATCTATTCTCTCTCTCTTCTTCAACTTCCGAGTTGTTCTGTGGCTTCCCCAAGCTAGCTGATCAAACTAGGGTCTTCTCCCTTGGTTTCAAGGCACAGGCAGCAGCCTTGATTACATGCTATGAAAAAGTATGCCACAGGTGCCTGGTGAAGGTGGATGAGCCAGAACTAGCTCTGCCCCTGAGGAGTCGTGCAAGCCACCTGCTCAGGTTACCCTGCTTTCATTTTGCCACCTGCAAAAGAGGGCTTGGATTAAGTGCCCTCTAATGTCCTTTTAGGCCTAAAATCTCATATCTTTTTCCTTACTAACGTATTCCCAAAGAACTAACTCATCAACTGTGATCAGTTCCAAGTTGTACATTTCTAAAGTACATGGCCTGCATTATTAACTTTGGTTTGAAATGCCATACACATATGGGTACCCAATAAATGTTACTGAAAAGAGGCTAGCTAATTCACTGTCTTCTAAGCCAGCCTGGAGAGTGCATTTTAAACCCAGGGTGTGTGCTAAGCATAGTCAGATTCAGGAAACAGACCGGGGGGGGGTGGAGGGTGGGGGGCGGGGGGGGAAGGTGTAACAACAGGTGGCGTCCATCTGGGATATACAATTATGAAATCATGGGTCAGCTTTAGGAGAAAAGTAACTCTCTGAAGTGGCTGCTATAATCATCACACTTTCAAAGGCACGGTTCCACAGGGATATTGCTACTGGGTGAGAGGGATACCATATGTATCAGGAATCAGGAGCCCAGGGACAGACTAAGAAGTGGTGAGAGAAATACGGGGAATATGGATCCAAGGCACATCAAACCGGGCCAGGGTTTCACTTTTCTCCTTGCACACGCCCCCTGGGTTTTATCAATCCCTAACCATCAAAGTAGAACAGAACTCAAGGAGCCAGCCCAAACCCTGTGGTCACATGCCTGGGTCAGCGGGGGCAGAGCTGCAAGAATCCCAACGTGCGAACGTCTTTGAATCAGTGGCCCTTCTTCCCTCAGGCTTGTCTTGCATGCTGCCCAGATGGGAAAGGGCTAGCTGGCTGCATTCCAACTCCAAGCTAGTTTCCACAGAGGAGCCTGTTATCAGATTCACTCTCAGGCCACTGGGAACAGAGCTCACCTTTTATATTTGGCATTTCCTGAAACGAAGTGGAACGGAGGGCTTCAGCCTGATTGGCTTCGTTTTCAGCTCATGCTTTTAATCACACTGGTGGTTGGTAGTTTTTGTCAAGGGGATGCTTTGCAAAAAGCCGAAGAGCCTCTGTCCACGCCTGAGACACAATTAAATGCTAATGCTAGACATCTAGAGCAAGGGAGCCCTGAAGCTGTCACCCCGAGTTCCCTAATGCTGATTGGTTTTGACAAATACAGGTACATGCTATGTTAAGTATTAAGATTTACCTGTTAGATCACTTCAGTCTGCCTGAGAGAACTTTCCAACCCAAGGCAGCAGTCTGCTTAAAATAAGCCAAGCAGGAAAACCAGGATCATGGGAAGACTTCTGGGATTTGGGCAGCAATCCTATTTGCCCCAGTCTGGCTGAAGGTTAGTGCCTTGGTTCTGGGAGACATTCTCTCCATTCCTTTCAAGTTCTTTCTTCAGGCTCAGAGTGGTGATGAAGGCAAAAGAGACAGGCTGGGGTGGGCCAGAGTTGATGGAGGAACGTGTGCGGTTAAATCTTGCAATGATAACCACCTTAGGAAGACACTGCTGGAGAAGGTGGCTTTAAACCATTCTTATCCTTATCAGCACCAACTCACCAGATGGCACAACCAGATGCCTTCTGCGGATGGGAAGGAGAAGATTCACACGTTGCCAGTCGGAGCTGCTGACCCCTGCCCACAAGACCTCAGAGATTTGCAGCTAGAGACCATTTGGAAGACTGAGCTTGTTTGGTCCAGCTCCCTCACGGTCCAGACGAGAAAACAGAGCTGGAGAGGAAGTGGCTCTCCGAATATTACGTGGTTAGTTCAAGCCTAAGCTCGGTCCTAACTCCCAGACTGGACATCTGTTCGTGAAGTCGCAGGATTCCCCACTTCTCTGAGTCTCAAAAGCACCTCCTCTCCCCAAGCTCAGTCCCTCACTTGGGAAACAAAGTCAGGTGGTAGTGTGTGAAATCACTGTGTCCGTGTTCGTCACCGGGGCTAGTGCAGACGTGGGCAGAGTCACACATGCATACCGCCCAAGCTGAGAGTAGAACGGGGTAGGGAGAGGAGGTGGGGAAACCCGCAAAACCCTTGCTCCCCCCGGTACTTGTCTTCTAAAAGCTGAAGGTTCTTCATGAATGTGGTTCCCATTTAGCAAAGAAAGCCACATGCTTGCACCATTAAAAGAAGGAACCCCTGTCCCCAGTGGTGTAACAGTCTAGTGGGATCCCACATATGACATCCATGGGCCCGCTGGAACCTTGTAATCTGTGAGGCTCCGGGGCAGAGAAGGGAATACAAGCAAAAAGCTGCTGAATGAAAAATTAATCTCAACTACTATTTTTCATGAGGCAATGAATCTCCTGAGAGATAATAACAAAGGGAAGGAGAGACGTGAGTTTGAGGCAACGGGAGGAAGAAGGGATGGGTCAGGACTGGGTCGTGTGTTTTCCAATCTTGCACTCCTTAGGACCCACTAAACCTGAAATCACTTTTATTTCCATAACCTCAACTCTGGGGAGGGGGATACTATTTCTAAGTCTGGTCCCAGGGGATTGTTCAATGAAGTTAAAAGAAGAATAGTGATCATAAGTCAAATGGCTACTCTGTTTAAATCCTGCACGAGTGGAAACAGAGACTTTAGTTTTTATAAATAACCATTACTGAGCCTCTGGAATTTCAAGTTGATTTTGGTCAGGCTCAATTTAAAAGACTGGGGACCAAAGATCTGAGCCCTGTCCAGCAAGGGGAGAAACTCTCTTTACTTCAAGCCACTGCCCTGGTGACTTCCATCACTTGCAATCAGGATGTTACTCCAAAATGGCCAAAAGTCCGTTTTCTTCCCAACGTGCAAAGGGAAGAAGTGGCATTGACCATAAACTCCGTAATCCTGGCTGAAGCATCAATGCAGCTCCAAAATGAGTTCATCCAGCATAATGCCCTCCCTGTATGTCTGCTTAAACCCCATAATCTCCTGGTGGGGAATCAAGCAGTTGAGGGACTCTTTCAAATTATTTATTTATATCCCACGCATGTCCAAAAAATGACTTGGGGTGGCTTACAATAAAAGGCAAAAACTAGAATAAAGTCCAAACCATCAAAAGGAAGGATGTCTTCAATGGCATATTTTTTTTAAATCCAGAGCTGTTCCATCTACCTTAAAAATATTAATCCTGGGCGCCTGGGTGGCTCAGTCGTTAAGCGTCTGCCTTCGGCTCAGGTCATGATCCCAGAGTCCTGGGATCGAGTCCCACATCGGGCTCCCTGCTCTGCGGGAAGCCTGCTTCTCCCTCTCCCACTCCCCCTGCTTGTGTTCCTGCTCTCGCTATGTCTCTCTCTGTCAAAAAAAATATATATATATTAATCCTAATATCAAGTTTTAGAAAGGAGATCCAACAGCAAGCTAAAATCATGAAGTTTAAGGATGGAGAGACTTGAGTATTCCTATTTATTAATTCATTTATGCATTCAATTCACAGATCCTTACTGAGCCTCCACTATTTTTTTCCATCAAACATTTTGAGATAATTGCAAATTCAAAAGCAGTTGTAAGAAATAAATGAATAGAGATCCCGTGTACTCTTCACTCAGTTTCCCCCAATGACAACATCTTGCAAAACTAGAGCATGACATCGCAACATGATATTGACATTGACACGGTTAAGACACAGAGCATTCCCGTCACCACAAGGCTCCCTGCTGCTGATCTTTTAGAGACACCCTACCCTCCATCCACTGGCAACCATTAATGTATTCTCCATTTCTGTAATATTATAATTTCAAGAAGGCTATATAAATGGAATCACAAAGCATGTAACCTTTTGGGATTGGCTTTTTTCATTCAGCATAATTTTTTTTAAATTAATTCACTTATTTTGAGAGAGAGAGAGCGAGCGCGTGCACGCGCGCACACACACACACACACACACACACACACGGCGGAGGGACAGAGGGAGAGAGAGAAAATCTCAAGCTGACTCCACACTGAGTGCGGAGTCTGATGTGGGGCTTGATCTCACGACCCCGAGATCATGCCCTGGGGCAAAGTCAAGATTTGGACCCTTAACTGACTGAGCCACTCAGGTGCCCCTCAGCATAATTTGTAGGGACTGTCTTACACACTTCAAAGAGTGAATACAAAAATAAAGCATATATCTTGTTACTAAGGAGATTACCATTTAGAAAAACTAATGTCATATGCATAAAAAGCTAGACATGAAAGAAAGCAAGGATGTAGTTGAAAAAGCACAAAAAAAAGAGTTAAGAGGATGGTAAGATTACTTATGGGTTGGGAGTGGGAAAGCAGGAAAAAAGGAAAAAGCTTTATGGATTTCATTTTAAGAGAACAAAGTTAAATTACAAAGTGAGGGTTGCGATTCCCCCTGCCCCCAACAAAGTAAGTAATTAGTACAAAATTACCCTTTGCTATGTGTTTGGCAGGCCAGCAAGTAGATGACCTCTACTTGGATTCCCTCACTGAATACAGAATACGGCATCATTTAACTTTGAACAACTCCTTATAATTCTACTCACAGAAACTATATATAAGAAAATTCAATGTCCGAACACATTAAGTTCACTCACTCAATCAATAAATATTTACCGAGCACCCACTCTGTGTCCAGCACTAAGCACAGAGGAGTCCACAGGGCAGCCACAATCCTGCCCAAATGGACTGCTCTAAGTTAGGGGAGCTTGCAATCCAGCCCCGGAGATCTAGGCCGTGGGTGTAATTAGTGGCCCGGCTGAACAAAACGACCAGAGTGTCAACATGAGAGCAGGACTTCTGCCGCATCCCTCAGATCTTCAATCCAACTCAAAGGCTGGTTGGGAACCCAGAAATTAAGGCTGCCAACTCCGGATCTAAACCAGTCAACAGGCAGGAGCAAACATACTGCAATTGTGATTAACGTGAACCCCAGGCACCAATTTTCGAGCACCCAGCAGTAAGTATGACCTAGGAGGTGAGCTATAAACATCATACAGACTGGTCCACCTTGCTTTCTAAAGACTTGTTGTTCCCAGTCACAACAGTTCCAAAGGCAGTGGACTACTCGGATCCTTCAAGCTTTCTTCTGATTCTTCCAAAATGTGCAACTGCTCTTTAATGCCAGTGCCATCAAGCGGCACCGCCTTGCGTTCATGATCTTGCAAAAGCCATTTTACAACTGGCAGTGAAGAATGCAGCGTCCCACTGGGGAACACCACAGAATGTTCTCTGGAAGGCTACAGACGCTGTCCCCCTGAGAGCTGCCAGGGCCATTCACCACCTGGATGCCGCTGGGGCTTTCTTTTCCCCTGGCCCTAGGCCAAGTCCTGCCCACACACCTCCCTGAAGCAACTCTATCAAAATCAAGGCAGATAAGCAGCCCGTGCAAGACAAATTCCCCACATCCCCAAATCATCAGCCGAATTCTGAGGCTCTGAATTCTTGGAGCAGCCAAAGCCTGTAATCAATCCCAACAAGACAACAGGCAGCTTTTGGAATAATAACCCTCAAACATATGGATCCTTTCAGGTTAGAACATCTTTGCAGCTATCTCCTTTTGAATGGGGGGGAGGGCGAGTATGCACTCCTTAAACCATCAAGTGTACCAACACCTCTTTAAAATAACTATCCCACATTATAAGCATTAGTTCTGGAAGCGCGGAGCTACAAAGCCAGGTGGGCCCGAACTGGCTGCAGACAGGAAAGATGTGGGGCACAGTGGGGAGCGCGCAGGGTCAGGAGCAGAAAGGGCGGCAGAGCACCAGCACACTGCCCAGCAACAAATACGTGCTTGTGGAAAACCCACGCACCTGACTTCTTTGGGATGGAAGTCTGCGTGGGGCCGGGGGGGGGGGCGGGGGCGGGGGGAGTCACCCTTCCATGATAAGATGCGCCAGCAGGAAGCCCACTCCCTCCTCATTGGGACGGGGAGCTTTTGACGTTTCAGTAAAGGCTAGGTAAATAAATTCTGAGCTTGTAACTTTAATTTGCTCAGTGGGGAAGAAAAAAGTGTCACTCTACTGTAATTCCCAACGGGGTACTTCTTTAAATGCTCAGATGTTGCTTCCATGTTCAGCATACATATTCGATTTCCTTCCCTTAATATTTGTTTGACTTATTCTCCAGCGAGGACTGGGTGCTTGAGAAAAGCTCTGAAGGGTCAAACTTCAGTGCGGCTCCTCTCAGCACCTCCGTGGGCCCCCGGCCTCGGCTTCGGGTCCTCTTTCAGCTCCTGCTGGAGTGGCGGCCTGCAGGCGCGGCCGCCCCGGCTCCCGGGAGCCCCAGGTGTAAATCAGTGCAAGCTGGAGATAGCACAGACCTAACCCATCCCTGGGGTCTCCTCCAGGCTGGAAACAGGGGGCCCGCGGCAATGAGCAACACCCCAGGGAGAGCACTCTCAAGAAAGAGCCGCTCGCCTCTGCCCACAGTCCCCCACATGTCTCCTCTGAGGGAGGCTCTGACTGTACCTTTTGGGCAGGGACACTCACTGAAATGAGCCGTTTGGCCCACACCGCTTCTGAAGACAACAGTTTCTATAACGCCCACTCTTTGGGTACATAAGAAAACTGAAAAATGGAAGGAAAGACAGACAGACGTTTGCAATATTCAATACTGTGCGGATATTACGGCCAGGCTCAGGAAAGGTACTATCGCTCACTCAGATATGACACACAAGGTTCAAAGAGCTTACCGCCACCTACTTCTCCAGATACTTAATGAGGAGGGCACACCACAAGTCCTAAGACACGAATAATTCTACAAAGCTCAGCTCTGGCAAAATGGCTCTAGGTACACCGCAAAGCTTTAATGTCAGGCCCGGCACAAACGCTGACCCAGAACAGCTTTGGCAAGGTTTGACTTTGGGCATGCCAAAAATGGGCCCGGCTCACTGTGAATCCTAGCGCTGGGGGCCATGTGGACAGTCCATCATTCAGAGAAGAGAAAGAAATGCTGGAATGTCTCAGTCTCCCACTAAGTCAGACTCTGTGAAGGCTCAAGGATCTGAGTCAGCCAAGAAGTCAAAGAATGGAAACCTCTGGTACTGGTTCTTTCTGAAGGCTGAGAGACTTCCGATGATTAGATTATCCACCCACTGCAGAGATGTCCCTTGCATTTTGAGCCCTCCTTTAGGGACACTCCCTTTTAATTAGTCCTGGTGATGTAAGAACTGAGTTTCTTGGTGCCCTGTTTGAACCCAAAGGGTAAGCCTGCCCTAGAGCCCATGGCAGGATGAGATAGGCAGTTCCACGAAAAACTTCTCTTGAAGACAGCCTCCTGGATTCCCCACAAACCTGAGCACATCTTCAGATGTAGTACCTGGCTTACATCTAGGGGGGAAAGCAGCTAATTTCCCATCAGAAGGATCATAACCACAAGCCTGCGAGGAACCATCTTTAGATCCAGTCCAACACTTGTCTTACATTTATTTGTTCCCCAGACCCAGTCTCTGTGGTACTTTCACTGGCAGAAGGTTGGGAGAGAAACGAACAGGACAGAGAGTCTTTTTTTTTTTTTTTTAGTTATCTGCTAGCTTTCAAAAGAGGTGGTTGTGAAGTCTATTCTCTGATAGGCTGTTTTCACCTCTTGGTTCCTCTAGTGAGGAGAGAAAAAGTAAGAGTTTACTTGAATCACAGATTATATCATCTCGCCGCTCTCCCTGGATGAGTATATAGGTATCTCTAAATTTTACTAACTCTGGATTTCTCCAATTAGCCAAGGTCCCTCATCACAAAATAAATGTGAGCTAATGGGTAAGCCTGTCTTTTCCTTCTCGTTGGTTCTTTAATCCATTTGAATCCACTTTCCACCTCCACCTACCTGGCTTTCCCTGTCTTTAGTGTCTGTTGTTTGAATTCACCTGGACCAGACACCTTTCTACAAACCTATAACATCTTTTTACTGCCGTGAGCTTTTCAGTTGGCCCTATATTGCCTGACCAACCTAGCTTCCGCTGTTAACCCAAACACAACTTCTCCCCTCCTCGATCTGCTTCTCACTGCCCCATGCGACCACACACACCAAGCTCATTCTCTTGTTGGGACCATCCCTCTTGGCTCTTCCTATACCAGGAGAACTCACTTGGCAATCAATGGTTTTAGGTTCTCCAGAAAAAAAGTGGGGCATTCTATGCGATTTTGCTGCCTTGCCATGATCCGCTGAAAGTATATACTTGCCATTACCTAAGAGACTTGTGAACAAAATAATATAAATTCTCATCATTTATTAGCACCCAAGAGGTTCAACCAGCCTCTGCCACCTATAGGATACCCAGGCAGTAAAAGGAAGGCATCAGCCTTTTGTGCGCCTAACAACACACAGTCACTCTAAGCCAATTCCCATCCCCATATGAAGTTCTGACTTTATAACAAGTACTGTTAGCCAAGAGCATTCCACATCTCTCAGGTGAAAAATGTTCAACACTTAAGTGCTACTAATAATTTTTATGGTTGGAAATGAGGATCAAAGTATGAAAGGAAAAATAAATTCACGGGTTCATACACTCAGCCAAGTCCGCCTGGCTCATTTTCTGCCACATGTTTTAAACTCTCTTAAAGGCGGGGGAGGGGAGGAGGCACAAGTTGCATTTTATTTCCCAGCTCTTTAGGTCTGGAGTAAAAGCAGACAGACTTAAAAAAAAAAAAAAAAATCCAACACTCAAGTAACACTATATACTGCTACCGCCCCCCCAGGAGTTCCTTGCAAATGAATATCAAGAACTCAACAGATACTTTCCCGGTAAAATACACAAACAGATAAATAAATTATCCCAGGCTGAAAAGAAATTCCACATCTGGTAGCTCACTAGAGCTTGTCAAACAAGTCAGAAACACGCAGGGCCAGAGAAGAGCATTCTTTAGCTCCTGATTTCAGGGCTGGAGAGGGAATGCAACATTTCCCAAACTCTCTGCCTTCCAACAGGGAATATGACCCATATAAACAGGCAAATGACCCCTGTGTTTTCGTCCAATTAAATAAATAATGATCCCCAGTATTAGGTCTCGAATCCAAATGTTCTGTGGGCTCAAATGACAGCCACTGGGAGGCAAAAGGTCTCTCCTCCGTGGTCTGGCCTCTTATCTCCAGACCCTTGCTGTGGTTACCTTCGGGGACAGCCAACGCCCATTTCGCACCTTAAAGAAGTAACTGTGCCTCCCTGCACCGCGGTTTCCTAAGCTATAAAGCATCAAGTGACAGGATGATCTCTGAGGTCCCTTCACATTCTGACACCGTGTTTCTTTTCCACAGCGTTCCAGAGGGGGTGCTGTGAACAGTCACCAGGCCCACAGCGATCCCGGTCCTCTCAGCCAGTCTACGGGCCTCAGGAGACATGGCGAACGTTACCTAGCTGGGCTCTAGTAAACCACCCATCTGGAGAGGGGTTCTAGAGTCCACTCTCTCTTACCTCATACACGAGTGGCACGCTTCCCTCTCTTACTTCAGGAAGCGTGCAGTCTGCGAGCTCCCTTTGGTCTCTGCTCTATGTTCCTTAAGCAGGCCTTGGAGCCCATCACTTTAAAATGGTCTCTGGACATCGATGCCTGCCCCCCTCTAACAAAAGCACTGTCTTAGCATGCCCTCACGTCTGTGAAAGCCATGCTGGAACTCTGTGCCTGAGTACATGTTAGTCCTCAGAAGACTCATCAGCAGAACCATGACCAGAACAGGCCCGGGCTCACCAGCCTCCGGCTGTCTTCCATGAAAGTAACTGCTGGGTTCTCCCTTCGATTCCTGACGTGCTGCCCATCACCTCCCTACATCCTCATTATGCAATCTTGCCGTGTTTCACAGGGAAGTGAAGGAGTTTGCCACTTCAGATGCACAGGAGTCTGACACCTTTTCACATGGAACCACAGCGTACCGGTGTGTCTGTACTTGTTAGCTCTCAGATTCATCACACCCAGAGGGATTTCAGGAAGTCCTCTGGTCTATTCTTCTGTCTCCTGGCAGCACTAGTAAAACCACTCTAGATACTGGAAAGGCTGCTGGCTCCCTCTTTCTGAAAAATTCCCAGATGGGAAGATGCTTCTGTCTCTCCAGATTTCTCAAAAAATTCTTTGGAGCCAAAGTAAGAAAGGTCTGTTGCATGGTTTCTCTTTGGTTCTCACATATTAAATAAACTATCTTTTTAATTTAAATGAGGATAACGAATTTACTACAGAATTCATAAAGGCCATGGGGGGAAAATAACAGAAGAAATGGAGATGCCTATTTTGGAGAAGAACAAGCAGGGGGATATACTGATTATATTCAAATTAAAAGTTTAAGGGGAACAAACTGGTGGTAACCAGAGGGGAGGTGGCTGGGGGGATAGGGGGAAATAGGTGATGGGGATTAAGGAGTGCCGGTGTTTTATGGAAGTGTGGAATGACTGACTATATTATACACCTGAAAATAATATTACACTGTGTATTATCTAACTGGAATTTATTTTTTTTTTAAAGATTTTATTTATTTATTCATTTGAGAGAGAGAGAGAGAGAGAGAAACAGCATGAGAGGGGAGAGGGTCAGAGGGAGAAGCAGGCTCCCCGCCGAGCCGGGAGCCCGATGTGGGACTCGATCCCAGGACGCCGGGACCATGACCTGAGCCGAAGGCAGTCGCCCAACCAACTGAGCCACCCAGGCGCCCTATCTAACTGGAATTTAAATAAAAACTTTTAACAATTTAAATTAAACTAAAAGTGCCAAGATAAAATCTTACCTAGATGACCTCGTAAGGTCATTAAATCTACAACTCCAGAATGTAAACTCTTTGTAGGTGCACACAGAACATTTACCAAAATAGACCCTCCACTGGACCACAGAGTCTCAGTAAATTTCAAAACAATGAAGCCATATGGAGTATCTGACCACAGTAGAATCAAATCAGAAATCAATAAAAAAAGAGAAAACTTTAAAAACTGGCCGAAGTAAGCAATCTACTTTTATATAACTATGAGTCAAAGAAGATATTACAATGGAAATTAGAAAATATGTTAAACTTAAGGATAATAAAAATATGACAAATCAAGACTTGGGAATACACCTAAAGCAGTAATTCCCAAGAAATTTACAGCTTTAAATGCATCCATTGCAAAAATAAATAGTGAGATCAATGATCTAAACTATCACTTGAAAGACTAGGAAAATAACAGCAACTCAAACTCATGAAAGCAGAGGAGATAGCAACATTCGAGTAGAATGCTGAAGGATGAACAGCAATTACCAAGATAGATATAATCCTAACACACTGTGCTAAACACAACAAAGTAGCTCTGAGTTCCAACATAACTCCCCTAGGACATAAGTTTTTAACAGATTTATTTATTCACTTAATCAGTCGAGCCTGCTCCCAATTCCCGCATGAAATAATCCTAGGCTTTGGCATGAAGAAGAGGATTTGGGAACACCATTATCTTCTGTCTTCTGACTCAGCACAAAAGTGGGTACCCTCTCTAGAACAGAACTGTCCTCTGTGAAGAATGGAAGTAATAAACCCCCTTCCTCACGAACGGCGGCAGAATCTCGAGGGGAGTCATGAGATTGACGGCAGCAGCAGCTGACTTGGCGTCTTGTGACGTGCACAGCACCCTGCCCACCAGAGAAAGTGCAGCTCCTGAGCGCTTTCCTTCTATGTGGGAGGCACGTGTAACTTTCTAATGTACATGTTAACCTAATGAAGTCAGTATCATTACTGCCATTTCATATAAGAATAAACTAATATCCCGAAGGATTAAATAACTTGTCCTTGCTCATTAACTGGTCAGTGAAAGAGCAGCACTTTGGACCTGGAGCTTTCCTAACTTTGTCCATTATATTAATTACTATGCAGGAAATAACTTTTACAAAATTACCCTAAAGCACCAATGGTAGGGATGCGTGAGAAACCTGTTTGTTATCCTTAGCATCAAGATAATTCCGTGAGAGACAACTGACAGGCTCACGGCTCTTAGTGCGAGTTTTATGAGCCTGTGGTCTCTGACAGGATAAACCGCCCCCCCGCGCAGACACTATAATGGAGACATACTGGGACCTCTATTCCAACTCTTCCACTCATTAGCTGTTTGACTATAGGCAAGTTATCTCACCTTGCTTCGTCTTAGTAAAGAATGAGAAAACAATAACCACCTTGCAGGTTTGGGAAAAGATCATAAGTAATGCCTGTAAACACCCAGAACATTCACTGGAACATGGAGGGTAGTTACGAAAGTTTTCCTTCCATGGCATCTTGAGAAGATCCCACTGAAGAGGGAGCACTCTGTCCATCTTGGCTATATCGTCCTGAATGTTCCCTTTTTTCACTTCCTTTTTACCACAAAAATAAACACATAAGTATAGTCTGAAACCACTATATGCAACAGAGGAAATACTGGCAGAAAAACTGGGTTTTTTTGCCATGAGTTGGCTAGAGAAACAAGGAGGTAACTTGCTTTTTTAAAAAATGGGAATGGTAGTGTGCTAAAAATCATCCAATACTCTAGATGTGATCATGTAAAAGACATCTCTGTGAATGAGAATAAACCCAAAAAGATGATACATATTTTATTAGCCACTCTCACGAAAACCCAAAAAGATGATACATATTTTATTAGCCACTCTCACGCTCTTCGTGGCCAGTAACTATACAGGCCAAGGGTGTCACACGTCAGCCTCATTCACGACAATTTCTTTTCCACTCAAATGGAGCTATATTAAAACAAAACAAAACAACCCAAACAAACAAACCCACGAAAACTTGAGCTTTTAATTTTTGGTGGTGGTGATGGTTAGGGGGATTCCTATTTCTTCGCCTTAAAATCCACTTTTAGTTTAAGGGTTAGAAAATAAATTTCTCTCTCTCTCTCTTTTTTTTTTAAGATTATTTATTTGAGAGAGAGAGAGAGAGTAAGCAAGAGCACGGGGGGAGGGGCAAAGGGAGAGGGAGAGAATCTCCAGCAGGCTCCCCACCGAGCACGGAGCCCAACTTAGGGCTCAATCCCACGACCCTGAGATCATGACCTGAGCCGAAACCAAGAGTTGGATGCTCGACCAACTGAGCCACCCAGATGCCCCAGAAAATAAATTTCTATAGTAAATATAGAATATACAACACGTATTCACTTAATAAAATCTGAGTACCAGATGGCCTCATATAATACCATTTCATGATTTCTTAGAACCTCCGATTCAGCAAACTGAGTCAGCTAGAGAAGATGGCTGCCTCTGTCTGACGGGCCCGACGAGCGCAGGGGGCAGCTCTCACCGCTCTCCCCGTGCCGGCTGCGGCTAAGTGACGCATGCTCTCCGTTTTGCTTGGGTCCGATGCCGCCGGCACGCCCCCGCAGCCGCAAGCCTCTGCCCGCCGCCGTCATGCATCTCCCGCACATCCTCCCTGACAGAGCTCATCAATTCCCATTGCTTTTCACCGAGCCTTGGCTCTGGCACTTTCCCCTGGGGAGACCTTTACTGGTCTCCATACTTAACCCTTGAACCCAGCCTAATCCATCAGCCGCACTGAATGAACGGTGAGAGAGAATGTTTCTCCCTAAAGACAGGCAGCCAACCTCTCTACTTAAACCTCAGAAAGAAAGCCATCAACAGGGTCTGCTTTCTGTTTGTCAGCGTCGCCAGCATCTTCGCTTACTGACATTTTTATCGTTGCCGTGCCCAGCTGCTCGAGTCAGGGGAAGCCCTCTTCAAGGAGACATCAATTAAGTGCTCGTTACATGCTATTGATGCGCTTTTGAAAATATCCCCTGGGACTCTCCTTGGGAGTTCTCAAAACTAGTGGAGGGCACAGTTGTCATTCTGGAATAGGGTTTCCCCAAAGTTTTAAAGAACAGCTTCATAACCCACGCTCCTATGCACCGCTTTTAGGCTCTACTGGGATTTAGAAATTATGACTTTAGCGAATGAAATAGAATACTCTTCATCAGGAAAGACAAGCAACACTAGGCAAGAAATACCAAATATGTAAACAGACCGTCTGAAACCTCCTTACCTCATAACCAAACTGCAGCTCGTCAGAGGTCAGCATGATGATATCGTCATCGATAGCCAGGACAGCCTCCGTCTCGATTTCGTCATACGGGAAGAAACGGTTACTCAGCTTGTTTTCAGCAGTCCTCACAACTTTTAATGGAACCCGGATCTTGGGCCAGAGAGAATCTGGGGCGGGAAAAACAGGCATGTATTACTCTCCTAATTTCTGTGAGGAGATAAAGTGGTAAAAGCACCACATCACAAATGAGATGGCACTCACTTCCGCGGCTCCCATTAAAGCTACACGTACAACTGTTCAAGGGCGAGTTCTTACAAATGCGTGGTTATAAAAACTTCAAGTATTTCTATCCTCTCCAAGTCCTTGCGACACTTCTAATTCTCAATACTGTCTTAACCAGAATGTACAAATGGCTTCAACTCACAACTGAGAGACAGAGAAGCCAAAAGGACTTGCCCAAGATCACAAGAGGAGGGATGGAGTCTGCACTGTCTCATTCTCAGGCCCGTGGTTTAATATCAGAACTCTGCCACCTCCCCAGACTACCTTCAGTGAGGTACACCCCAGCTCAAGACATGCCTCTGCTCTGCTGGCAAATACAAAGCATGTGTTCTAGATGTTCGCCCCAGTGTGCCGACCTCCACCATGCAATCGCAAACAGATACCAAAGCTGCTCAAATCCACCCCGCAAAAACGGTTTCCCTGAACGACATGGGTTTCTTAACTTAGCACACTATCCCTTCGACAGCCCCTTCCGTCTGATTCACTGGGTTTGGTTTCTCATCATGAACAATTTACAGAGTAAATATCAAGTTTCTAGGTCCAATTTTGTGGGATTTTCTAGTATACTGAAGAAACACCAACCCATGACTTGCCTTACATTTTTTCCCATTCTACTTTGAAATGATTGAAGCAATTCAACCGCAGGTTCCTTATTTTAAAATGTTGCATTTAGCCCAGCATGAAATTAGTACCTCTTTGGTACAGTACCCTTATCCATAGACCTCAGGGTTCTTTACAGAGGGTACTTTGTTCTTCACACAACATTTGTCAAGTGACAACAGGAAAGCTAGGTATCAGACTGCTTCCAAAAAGCCCATCGTGTAATTGTGGAAAAATCTAGTTCGCGTGAATCTTGAAGCCCCAAATGCCTGTGGCCACTCCAAAGTCACCATACTGAAGAGAAGTATAGCAAGGGAGAGTCAGAAGGGAAAAGGCTGTCGGTACGGCCTGCAGATGAAATATCTTCCTTTTGTATATTGTACAGCGTGTCCGTGGGGCACACTGTTGGGACACCAGCAGGATCCTGGAAGAAGCCTGCGTAAGTGGAGGCCCTATAATTAAGGAAGACAGTCAGTCTTAAATAAACACAGAGCCTAAAAAATTGGTCAACTCCAAAAGAAGCATGTTTGGGAAGAAGGACTGAACTGAACACCGAAGAAATGATCCTAGGGGCCACTGCCTTTTAATCAATAACAGTAGTTAATTATAGTTTCATCCCTGGCTCAGAAGCACATAATCAATAAACAGCTTTGGAATAAGTGGATGGGCACAGGACTTGAGACAGTGAAGACCTGTGTCCCATGTTACTTATGGGGCGTCAGCAAGTCCCTCTCACTGTCTTCTAAGAATAAGCGGGGCAGGGGGGACACGTTTACTAAGCAACTAATATATGCCACACACTTTGTAAATGTAATGTTATCCAATCTTCCTGACAACCCCCTGGGGCAGAAATTACTCACAAAGCAGTAGTTACAAGGCTCAGGGAGATTACATAATTTGGCAGTATGTAAAATTACATAATTTTACAGAGCTCCTAAATGATAAGGCAAGTGATTGAATCTAAGTCTGTTTAGCATCAAAGACCAAACAGAACATGTACCATCTACTGCAGTATGAAAACCTCATGCTTCTCTAGATCTGGGACAAAATAATGAAGCTCAACATGTTCTCCAACAATCATCCTTATTCTCGTTGGCTTCCTACTCCCTCTTCCAGATTAAAAAAACCCTTGGCATAAATCTACTGTCCAAATCCTTATGAAACATGAATGTAAGATCTAAAATGCAAGAGGTTATAACTCCATCTACTAGACCACCAGTTCTCCAACTTTGTGGTGTCAGGATTTCTGTATGCTCTTAAAAATTGTTGAGAACCCCAAAGAAGCTTTCTGTGGGACACACACACGGTTTGTGTGAGAGATTAAAACTGAGGAAATTTTAAAACCGAAGAATACATAAGCACACATCCCACTAGCCATTTATCCCATGTCATGTAGCCTCTGGAAAACTCCTCTGTCCCCTTGTGAAAAACAAAGAGTGGGGAATGGAGGTGACTTGGTATTACTATGAAAATAATTTCAACCTCACAGACCCCCTGAAAGGTTCTCATGGATGTCCAGGGCTCCCTGGACCACATTTTGAAAGGCTTTGTGTTCAGATTTGGGTATCATAAGATGGGGAAAGTTCCAACAAGCTGGAAAAGACTCTGGGAGGCGTTCCAAGGACAGTACAGGCACTTGAATCCAGGATTTCCACCGAATGTTTAAAGAGACTAGCGGTGCCAGTTGTCAATGTATTGCCTCTCAGCTTCAATTTCACCCTTCACTGCCCTGTTTCTCATACTGGAACTAGATCCTGTGAACATTTCACCTCTGCCAACCAGCTTGATGTTAGGCTTTGTCGGTAGAGAGTGCTAGAGGGACACTTTGGAAGGAAGGGGGCTTTTCTTGCTGGTTCGCGCATACCTCTTTAACTTGTTGCTCCTTCCGTACTTGACCAGAAGATAGGCAGGCAGGGGCACTTCTCTCCCTCAAGCTTAAGTGGTACCCCCCACGACAGCTTTGCAACAGGTTCTGCAGACACTGCCAAGAGGAACTCAGCTGAGGTCCTCCCCATGGGTGGTTCCCAGGGAGCTCCACTGAAGCCCTCCATTTCCCAGCAAGTTCAAGAACACACCCCGGGTCACTTCCTGTTGAATTCTGTGCATACTGAAGGGGAACGGGAGGTTTCTTGTTTGCCAGACTTGGCCTGTGGCACCTCCGTAAACCTCACTGTGCAGTGGGCTACAGTCACATCCTGTCCAACAAGGCCTGAATCTCAGAGCTAGCTGGGGAAGGGGTTCTCCCAAATTTATTTCCTGCTATCTTTAAAGTTTTTACCCCTTAGTCACCAATCACCTATTACTAATCATTCTTTATAATAAACTTTTCCTGTTCAAGTTACAGTGTGGTTTCTGTCTCCTACCTAGGCCTTGACTAATACACAGGGCTATCAGGAGGGCTATCAGATGAAAGAGGAATTACTCTCTATGACCTCTAAAGTCAGAAGCATGACCAATGGCTGGGTGAAAAGTTACAGGCAACTAATTTAGACTCAAAATAGGTAAGACTCTTCTGATGGAGGGATGCCTGGCTGGCTCAGTCAGAGGAGCATGCGACTCTTAATCTCAGGATCATGAGTTCGAGCCCCACACTGGGTGTAGAAATAACTTAAAATAAATAAAGTGGGGCACCGGGGTGGCTCAGTCTGTCGAGCGTCTGACTCTTGGTTTTGGCTCAGGTCTTGACCTCAGGGTCATGGGATCAAGCCCCACCTTTGGCTCCGTGCTCAGCAGGGAGTCTGCTTAAGGATTCTCTCTCTCCCTCTCCCTCTGCCCCTCACCCCTGCTCGTGCGCATGCTCTCTCTCAAATAAATAAATCTTTAAAAATAAATAGATAAATAAATTTTAAAAAAGAATCTTCTGATGGAAAAACTGAGATAAAACGAAATAATGAAATGCCTTTAGCAATACAATGTGTGCTTTTACTTGAAATGTACTAACTTAGGTCAGATTTCTACTTGACATCATCTGAGAGACCAAACAAGATGCCTCTGAGGTCCAGGATTTCATGAGGCAGTCATATGACATAGAACAGTCTTTAGGAAGAGTTTTGAATCCCAGGTGTACTCCTTACTAGCCATGGGCTCTTGAACAAGTCAATCATTTTCAACCTGTTTCTTCAACTATGAAGACAGAATAATAACACTATCTTCCCATGGCTGACTGTGAGGTTGAACATGAATGCACTTAGCAGCATAGCGCCTCGCACACGGGAGACATCCGCTAAATGTCAGCGGGGCCTTCCTTTGAACGTCTGTGTCTATTTACAGAATCAAAGGACTTCTTCCGAACCTTAGGGTTAAGGGAGGCAAAGTGGGACATGTTAGATCTGGCACATTACTCTGACGATCCAGCAGCATGCCCCCAGCTTGCACCTTCCATATTTACTTTTAGGTCAACAGGATCCCTACCAATAACCCTCTAGAATGGAGACAATGGAACACACAAATAAAACAAAAGAACACAGAACCTTTTTTTAATCTCACAAAGTAACAAACAGCTCCTCTTTTTGCAATATGCACAGAAAATAGGCTAGCCACTTTGGTTAAGTATGAACATTCCTCTACCCTGGATGGGATTTGGATTTTCACTTGGCGAGTGGGTACAGCATGTTCCACCCACAGAGGGCTTTCCACATTCATCACCTATATATCCAAAGAATTACTTGAGACGATCAATATCCACAGACAACTAACTTGCCCTTGCCTTGTAAAGTCTTTGATGGAGAGGTTTTAGGGAATGATGAAGGCCAAAGAGGATGACATGGGGTGAAGATGGACATGGGATTGTCCTTCCCTGTTCTGAGTTAGGCCTGGGTAGCTGAAAGTCAGCCAGGGCAAAAGCAGTCTCCACCTCAACGGTCAGCTGTCTATGTACCATCGTCACCACAAGACAGGCCTCTAAAGAGAATTCCCAGTTTTTTGTTTTCACATTTTCAAATAAAATAGGACTCCAAGAAAGGGAACTACCATTCTCTCAGGCTTCAGCATTCCTTCTGTGGAGGGCAGAAATCAAAAATAAGCATTATAATTACTCCCTGCCCTAAAGCAGGTAGTTCTGATATGGGATGTTGACTGTTTAAAAAAATTAGGACAGAAGCATGAGGTGGGAAAGAAAAATATGGGTGAGAAAAAAGAACTTTTTTCCCCCCTTTCCATTAGTATTTTCAAAAGAACAGATTTACTTTCCTGTCTCTCTTTGAGTCCCTGACAAGAAAGAACCTAGTTCTTCTACATAATCCCAAATCAGAGAACAGACAAAGCATGATTTTCCTCCTGCTAAATGGCAATCTAAGTGGATACAGGGGGCCTTCGTGCAAGGGGCACGAGCTTTGGATCCCTGGAGACCTGTGTTCATTTCGGGCTCTGCCACTTGCAGTTTTGTGATTCAGGCAAATTACACAACTAATCTGAGCTTCAGTTTTATAAAATGGGAGTAAGAACAGCTTCCTTGCAGGTCTGTCAGAAGGACGAGATAATATATGTAAAGCACTTAACACAGTTCCTATTCCTGGGATTTAAAAGATATATAATACATGGCTATAAAAACATCGTATTATTTTCATCTTCATAAATGGGTTCTTGTAAAGTCTTACGGACCTCACTTCTCTCCTGACAGCCTGAAAAGGTGTAGACAGAAGGCTGTGAGGTAGCCCCTTACGATGCAGAAGGACACAATTCATAGCGAGAGAACTTTAGGCTCTAATTCCATTGCTAAGGCCAAATGGGGTCTCTTTTTTCCTTACTCCTTCTAAATTCTAGTGAAACTCTAAATTCTAAATGAGTTCAAAGTAAAACAGCATGGCCTTGTACCTTATGTCTCATCCTGTGAACCTGTGGCTGGCAAAATAAAAATGTCACCTTCCATTCACACAAAGTAGTCTGAAAAACAGGAGTTTTTTAAACACATTGCTGAGTTTATGAAAAACAAACAGCTGAGCCAGGTGACCTGATAACTTCACAGTCAGGAACTTTAGTCTAGCTTGAAGGAGAAAAAGAACTCCTTGTGTTAAGGATTTTTTAAAAATGGGTATTGATTAACGGTTTTCTCCACGTTGGATGCCAAGAAAGATGTGAGCAAAGAGAATTTTTCCTCCAACTTGGCAAAGGTACTATAAAACGGTGAGGTTGACTAAAGATGACCCCAAGCCCATCCTGGCAATCACTGTCACAAACACAACCACAGATCAATAAAATAAATGGTCAGATTATCTCCATACCAACCTTGAGCTCACTTGAGGAATGCTCAGGCTGCTTGGTGTACAGCGGGTCCGCATGACCTTAATTCCCCACAGTTCCTGAATTCGGCTCGAAAGCAGGGAGTCTGTGGCTTCTACTTCTCTGTTGCCTCCTCTGGGATGACCGTCCTGACACACTCGGCCCGTCCCCTCCTGCCTGCTAACAACTATGAAAGTCACAATCTGAAGCCAGGGAGCTCCTGAGGTCAATTCAAATTTAACACTGAAATCAGCTAAACCAGAAGCCTGAGTTAAACCTATCTGAGCTATACAGTGTAATAGCTTCCTTCACAGGGAGGCCAGGGGCCAAGCCAAACAACCTCTATATCCATCAAGTTTGGAAATTGAAGAGTTGGGGAGGAGGAAGGCAGTGGCTTGCCTTTTTTTTTTTCTGAAAGAGCTCAAAACCAATGTGACGAAAGCTCACTGGAAATTTCTATTGCCTAGTCTAAGTATTTACTTAAACTTCAAACCCAGCAATTTAGACTTAAATGTAACCAAAAAGAAAAAAGTATTTGGTTGGAGAGTGAAAAAAAAGAAGGCGGGGGGGGGAGGGGGAGGATTTCTGCCTGCATTAACCCTCCCAGCAGCAGACACGTTCACCACAATATTTATTTTAGCAAATGTAGAGAAAGTGAAAAACATCACTTTTGCCTCTAATATTTCAAAGCCTTGGACTTACTTTTTTAAAAAATATATATACTACTAATGCCATACATACAGATTCAGGCGGCTTTGCTGGCATGAGGGCCAGAGCCGACAGCCCCATTTACCAACTGAACAAACACCCCACAGAGGTCTAAACATGGTTCATGCTCCCCCCAAACAACCACATCGCCAGAGCCTGAGCTGAGACCTCAAAACCACTGCTAGAAAAAAAAAGCTGGTTCAGTCTCTAAACGTGTCAAAACTGGGGCCTCGTCAGTTGAGGGCTCGCTTTCCTCCCTAGAGCCAAAATATTTCAAAAATAAACTAAGCTTCTGGTCATAGAATTAACCACTACATTTTAGCAGGGTCTACCAAAAACTAAACCTGAACATCTAGCTCCAAAACCGAGGTTCATGCTCGTGCCTCCTGTCACCCCAGTGTCAGCACTTTGACCAAGACAGCAGAAAACGATACCTTCCTTCTCACTGTCCTTGATGGTACCTGCCCCAAAGAAGTGACTCCAAGTCCCAATAAATCATTCACCTGAAGCCCAAAGCGGCTAGCCAGGGTTCATAAGGAAGGAGAGGAGTCTTTTGCATTGAGCTGTGCCTCTCTGGGCGGGTGGGGTGCTGACGGGCTCCCTCTGAAAGCTGGTGGCCTCTGGGCGCGGGAACAAATGCACGAGTGTGAATGCGGCGCCACGCAGTGGGCTACTCCAGATCCGAGGAGGGATACACGGCCTTCCTTCTCACAACGTGATTCATCCTTTTTAAGTGAGAGACTAACGAGCAGCGCCCAACCGTCCGATCCACTTCCCTCTGGGCAAGGCACCGGCCGTGGCCCTCTCCGTGGCACCTCTCCGTGGCCCTCCCCGCACAGCTCCTGTTTATTTATCTCTGCCCTTTCATTCCACCCCTTTCTTTCTCCTTTTCTGAGAGTCAAATAAATGAAACAAACAAACAGACAAAAATCCAGAGAACTAGACGTTGGGAGGAAAACAAACTTGGCATAAAGAGACAGTTAATAAGAAAAAGCACTGCTCTCTGGAGCATAAAACAAGGCCTTCGTTTAAAGTAGCCGTTTTGTTTACTTAAACTATGGCTCCCCTAAATAGAGAGAAAGCGTATGATCCTCTCAGAGAACAAAAATCTCACTAAGGAAGATTTCTTAAATGTCTCAAGAGGAACTAAAGAATTTTCTTGGGGCAAATTCTGCTTTGCCTAACAGACAGAAAACGTTCTTCTTCCAGCCCAGAGATCTACTACTGGCAGTTTCCGAGGCTGACTGTCCTGACTTCAGTATTACCAATTAAAAGGGAATAGTCCTAAAAAAGTGCAGATACTACTGTCAGGCAATAAACTAGCCCTTATCGGGGATAGTGGTGCACATGACAAACTTCAAACTCATTCCTTGCTCTAATCCATCAGAAACTTCCTGGCTTTAATAGGCTATAAAGGGCAGGAGCTTTGAAGTCCCTGGGATTAGGATCAGTAATAGACAGACTGAATGAGAAACTAAATGCAGGTGGAACATACTCTCTGCGTCTTGAATGAAACACAAATCCAATTAATCAAACAGTCCTCAACCCTCGCTGCCAGCGCCAGCCAGCAGCTTATGGGGGGGGCGGGGGCGCAAGGCAAGAGACAAAGCGATTACGAAGGAACCAATGGGAACCTGAGTGAGCGCTCACTTTAAGGAACTGATTCGAAGCCTGAAGAGGGCATGCTCTGCTGGCTTTCCCAACTGAAAGTGAAGCCATCCTTTTTTTTTTTTTCTTCCTGAAGAAAAGTGCAGTATCAGAGCCCAGATAAGGAAGGAGAAAACTAATGCCTTTTAAACTGAGTTTTCATGTAAACAAATCAGCTGTGATGGCTGAGGGAAGCTGAGATCTGTTTTCCCAAGGCTGCTGGCCTTTGATCCCACTGATTCCTAAGCTCCCAAACACTTGGGGCTATAGTGCATGCCATGGGCTTGGAGTTAAGTGGGCCACCCCAGAACAAGAATGAGATGACTGAGAAAACTGGGGTCATGCTGCCTCAGAAATGGCACTGTTGTTGACAAAGCAGGACAACTCATTTAAACCTAAGGACGCAAATAATCTGGCCATCCAAAATCGATCCAGCTGAGAGTTGCGCTAAAATCCAAACCAGGCCTTTCCTGAACACACCATTTTCCCACTCTTCTTACCTTCTGGAGGATTTTTATTCTGATTATTCCAGACAACTAGCAGCTTGGATAGACTGGGCACCTTGGACACCTCAGTGATGACCCGGAAGAGGCTCTCCACTCGGTCGTAGGTGAGGACGATGGCGGTGAAACCTTGTGACTGTGGTGGGATCAGCGGGAGGAAGAGTGGGTTGCTCACACTGCTCCATTTCTGCAAGGCAACAGAGTAATGTGGGTCAGCGAAGGATCTAGTAACAATGGGGCCGATCTCTTTTCCAACGTTGTCAATAAACTAGAACATGGGAGATTTGGTGACTTTCACCATGACCAACCCAAGAGCTAAAGCAACTATTCAAAGTCTTCCCTTCCCCAAAATTTGTATTGACTCTCTTTAATTAACTTGAGCTATGAAGGCCACTGAAACAGGAGCAGAGAATTTTTGTAAGTGAGAAGAGATTTCTAGTTAAACAGAGCAGATTAAACACGTACACTGATCTCCATTCTCTCCTCAAGCCCACTCGAATGACAGTAGATACAAAACACAAATGGACAATGACAGTGAAATGAGAGAAGACACCACAGTGGATGAGCAGTATCGACAGGCTTCAGAAACACTGGGAGGGACCAGAGAAGTGCGGGAGCGGGAGAATGAGGGAGAAAGCTAAGTAACCACACAGAGGGGGCCAACAAAGCCAACAAGTCCAAACCACAGAACCCCACAAAGGCTTGGAAATAAGCTCAGCGAGAATCCTATGGGGTAAGAGGAGGGGCAGGGTTGAAAACAGGAAGACTGGTTAAAAATATGTATAAGGAGCAAAGAGACCCAGATCTACAAACCTCCCCTTCATTCAGCCAGTCAGCCAGAAAACTCCTCTTGTTGTCCACCCCTGCAGGACGGAGGTCTATTCTCCGGGGAACTGAAGCTCTAGGCGTGGAAACATCGCCACAGCAGAGAGGAAAATGCAGGGCAAAGTCTATACTGGGAATGATGAGCCACCCAGCCTTCTTCCCCTCCAAGTCCCCAAACACTGGCAGCCATGTGGCTAGCTTGCCCCTCTGCCATCTGACTGTGACGCCCTCCGGGCAGGAGGCTTGCCCTCACACCCAGAGCTGCTTTCCAACCAGGTTTTCAGTGCTTCCCTGGTAATCATGAACAGATCCTAGAATCACAGACATTTCAAGAACATCGTCAGCATAATGACAGAAACCAAACGAACAAATAGAAAAGCAGGAACTCAGACGAAACAGAGACAACAGAAGCAGCAGAAGGAAATTAAAACAACATCAACAACAAATTATATCCTCAGGAAGAGAATTCTTCATCCATGAAATAAGAATAAACTTTTTATTTAAAAAGATCTATCAAAGAACAGGAAAGAACTCTTGGACATAAAAAATAGGATAGCTTAACTTTAAAAAAAAAAAAAAAAAGCAGGATTAAAAGAAAAAGGTAACATATTCCAGTCTAGTGAACAAAAAGGTAAAGATGAAAAACAGCTCAGAAAAGATGACAAAATCCAAGAGGTCCAACATCCACCTAATAGGAGGTTCCTGAAAAAGAAAACAGAATATAGAAGAAACAAGACTATCAAAGAAATTAAATAAATTCTTGGGACATAAGATAGAAGAGACATGAATTTTCAGATGGAAAGGGCCCAATAAGTAATTCGCACACTGAATCTGAAAAAAAAAAAAAAAAGGCAAAAAGCAAAATAAAATAAAACCTATCAAAGCACATCACTTCTGACACTGGGAATAAAGAGTGTGAATATATAAAATGCATAAATCCAGGCGATGAGTTCTAGGCGTGAGTTCACGGTACGTTCTTGCAACTTCTAAGTTCGAAATTTTCTCAAAATCGGGTTTAAAAAGTCATGAAGGAAATTCCATTTCTTTGCTACCGTTAAAATATTAAGTAAATTCCAATGCAGTGATACAAGCAAAAATATTTTTGTACTGATAATAAGATTGTTAAAACATTTTTATATTTTTAAACAGCTTTTTTGAGATACAATGCATATAATATACAAACTACTCACTTAAAGCAGAAAATGGTTTTGGGTATATTACGTAAATTTTTTAAAACTGTGGTAAAATATAACATGAAACCTGCATTCTAGCCACTTTTAAGTATACACTTCAGTGGCATTAACTACCTGCACGTTTGTATGTTATTACGTGAAAAGGCCAGGACCGAACTTCGTCTCTCCAGAAGCTGGCTGGACATGAAATGTCCCACTGCTCTTCTGGCCGCTCACCCTCCCATCCTCTGGTAGTCCCAGGGCCCCCACCAGCCTCACCCTTATCACTGATGGACACCCATCACCACGGAGAGGACAGCAGCTGTCTGCCAGATGTAACAGTGTGGGACAGGAAATGTACACAAACACATGGAATACACATGGGATGGGAACTCAAAGAGACTGAATGGGATTCCAGGAGTCCTAATGTAATCAGGATATTAAAGCCAAAATGTCCACAACAGGCCATAATTAGATTTCACAGCCAGGAGACACAATAAGAAAGGCTGACTCTGTTTTTCCATGACCTCACGCTTTGACTTTAAGTTGCAGTCTCAGGAACGTACCTAGATTTTAGCACTGGTACCCTAGCAGCTCATCACATTGGTAGGAACCCCTTTTAGTTTTCTACCTCAAAGCTTATTTATATCTTCCTGACCTTTACGGAAACGAGGTCAATAAGTAGCCCTGTGTTTCAGTCAGTTAATCCCGAAGGTGCTCGTTCTCTCCGCCATTACCATCCCAGCCCACCCATTTACTCCTCCCAACACAGTACTCTCTTATGCTTGAAAACACCACTTTAAATGAAAAAGACACAAAAACAGAGTTTTTGAGGTACTGTAATGTGTGTGAAAGCTTTACTGAGCACTTACTAAGTGTCAGGCACCAGGCTGTACATGTAATATCTCTTCTGAGCCTTACAACAACTCCCAGGCCAAATACAGTTATCCTTGTTTTACAGATGATCAAACCGTAGGGTTAAAAATAGTAAATGATGCCTAATAATTTGCTTTATCAGTCAAAAAAAGAAAGGAAGAAAGGAAGAATGAATGATGTTATGATGTTCAAGGTCTGGCTTCCGAACACCGGATGGTGGAGGCCCATGGCCCATCCTCACGCCCTCTGACTCTGAGTCCGAGGTACGCATCATCATTTTATAGACTCTGGAAACTGGAGCTGTGGGGAACGCCAGAGTTTATTACTTCTAACCCTTCTCTGAGACAAAAACACTGGAAGTTCTTTACCCTTCACAATCACATGTGGGCCATATAATAAGCAAGAGCCCGCCCCAAACACTATGATTTCAGAAGGTACACGGACTAAAACACACCGAATATATAACACTGACACAAAGGAAACACATAAATTAAAAAAGGTAAATACACCTCTAACACTGAAGGAAAAACTATTAAAACTCCAACAAAATGGGGTCTGTTCTTGGGGAGAAGTGGGGAATGCCAACACACTTGAACGCCTGTATGACATTAAAAGGAGAGGAAAGTTCCCTGAGAGATGCGAAGCTTGGTTTTGGAAAACGAATCCCTCGGAATTTAAACGGAGGCACCCCCTGAAGGGCATCACAGCTCTGATTTCAAGGCACTGCCAGGAGAAGGAACCAGAGTCTCTGGCAAGATGACCGATCTGTTCTCATCCCGTTTGCCAGCTCCATTCGGGAAGCGGATGACTGTGGAAGGGGAGGAGGAGAGGTAGGAATGGGTGGGTGGGAAGCAGACAGTAACTTGTCTTGGTGCTCAGTTTTTCCACACTACTCACTTGCATACCAGATAGGTCGTGAAAATTGGGGAAGCAGAAAAGGCAGCATGAAGGGGAGACAGAGCAGGCAAAAGAGCATAACCAGGTCTGAAATCTTACCAACACTTCCCCATAAAATACAGATGTTGAGATGAACACAGACGTAACACAGAAGCTGCTGAGCAGCTATTTACTAGGACACAGGCTTGGTGCTTTACTGTAGGATATGCCGACAGGGTTGGGGCAAATGACTTCAAAAAGTGAGTGGACATGTTCGGGGTCAGTTTGGGAATCATGTCTCCTTAACATGAATCCAGCTCTTTCACTTACCAGCTGTGTGACCTGGGCAAAGTACTAAACCTCTCTTGCACCTCAGTTTCCGTAATTGTGATAATACTACTACTTTAGCAGGTATGAGAAATAAAAATGATAGTAACAATGTCTAATAATGTTGATTATTAACATTTCTTAATTATTATTTCTTAACAACCAGAGATTGTTACTAAAAGTAAACAGTTGACATATGTAAAGTACCTCACACTACAAACATTCAATAAATGGTAGCCAATGGCTGATCTTGTGGGAGTAATCACTGCTCTGGGCTCTACCTTCCACGGTTCCTACAAGTGGGGTGGCAATCCAGCAACAAGTCTAAATGAAATCCTTCTTCCTCTCTACGTTGACCTTATCATGATTTAAGGTCCTAGTTTATCTGGATTCTCTACCTCTACTTCCTCTCCAAATAGACTGTTTTTATTTTCACAATTTCCTCTTTTCCTTCCTGATCTTTGTATTTTATCTTGAAAGTTCCATGAAAGCAAGAGCCACAACTGTCCAAACAGCTAGCACCTAGCCAGCGCCTAGCACTACTCAATAAAAACCTGGTTTAAAAGTGAGTAAGTTAAATCCAAATGACCCAGGTCATGTTCTTTCTGTCCTCTTTCTGTATGTACGTGAACAGGTGATGCACACTCAAATACTTCATGAGTTCTGAACACAATTGCCAACTGAGTTCATTCATTTTAAAGCACTTACCTAGAATCTTAGTGTGCTAACTATTCTGAAGGGCAGGATGGGAATATTTAACAGAAGAGAGTTTGAATTTAGGCCCTGCCATGTACTAGTTTTGTGATGCGTAAAGCTACTTCTGTATTAATGTCCTCATCTGTAAAATGGGAACCATGATGGTACCTGTCTCCTAAGGGGATGATGACAAAATGAGATCCAGCACAAAAGCAATGAGCACTCAGCACAGAGCTCCATGAACTACAGTTTAAACCAAACACAAAAACGTCCAGCTCTCCCCATTCGTATCCTCCTTGCCTGACAAAACACCGGTATCAGCAATTCTTCAGCAATCATCCCTACCAATCGTGCTTCTGGTGCTCATTTACTCAGTCTGCATTTCCTGAGCACATACTATTCGCCTGAAAGAGTCTTACAGATGCCAAGACAAACACAGGCCTTCCCCCTCAACATGCTCATCATCTGGTGGGGAGGACGGCCCAAGAAAACAACCAGTACTCACACAAGGTAGTCCAGTCCTGGGGGAACGTAAAGGTCTACACAGCAGCCTCGACCTCCCTGGAGGAGATAAGGAGGGGCCACTGTGTCGTGGGCAAGGGCAAGCAGGTGAGTGCTAGCAAACCGAGCGAGCAGCCTTGCTAACACACGCTCACAAGACAGGGAGCAAAGGAAGGAGAGCGGACGTGAGAGGGACTGGCCAGCCAGGCCTAGCCACAGCACGAAAGGGGAAGGCTTTGTAAGTCACACGGTAAGCTTTCTGTGGAGTTCTTTCGTAACTTTCTTTTCCTGAGTATTGTTTTACTGCTAAGTGAACATGGCTACCTTTATGTTCTATTTCAAAAGGTCAGAAATAGGAAATGCTGATCTGCAACTAGGCTTCTGTGCCAATTGCTTTTTCCCTCCTCGAACATAATCCCATTTGCCTTTGGAGCACAGTGACAGCGTGGAGAAAGGCAGCTTTAATTGGGGTATGTGCCTTCAGACAGACACTCCACTCCACTGGGGTAAGGTCAACAAACTAACCCCCAGAGAAAAAAACTTAGTGGAGAAGGACATTTCAAAAACAGCGTTTAGTCACCTCTGAAATACCTTTAAGAACTGACCCCCTGCTGGCTGACCAAAGAGAGTGTCTACAGTCTGGGACCTCTTGACCCCACTTTCTGCAGGAAATCAAGCAAATTTAAACCTCCATAATTTACTCAAGACTCTGACTTCTGCCAGGGAAAAGGCAAACAATGCTGGCAATTAACTCTGTTGCCTGATTAGATCTCCATCGTGGTAAGATAGGGCATGAAACCAGGCACCCAGCACTGGCAACCTGAAAAAGAGGTGAAACCCACTTACTACAGCTGCACCGTCCAAATCTTGGCTACCAATACCACTTTCAAATCCACCCAGTAAAACTGTTCACTCAAAGATGGGAGGAGAAGTGTGTATCATTCTGACGGAGTTCTGGCATTTGGCCAAAATACCTTGTCCATCTCTCGCCCATCCTCCCAAACTTCACTTCTCACTCCCACAACAGATACTCATTATAGAAGCTTCAATAAGAAATCCAGATTGTTAAATTGCAATCACATAAAAGTAATCCATAGTAGCTACGATAACTGCCAGGTCACAGTATCAGCTTTAGGAAAGTTCTTTCACATTGCTTATTCTGGAAAGCTCTGGTGAATGAGCAAGCAGTGAGCAGGTTAAGCAGCGAGAGAAAGTCATGGGTTTGGGTTTCAGGATGCCTGAAAGAAAGGCCCTGGGAGGCTGGGCCTAAAGTCAACTTCCAGTGCAAAGGGGTTTCCTCCTTCAAGAAAGAAATTCAAACTCAAACTAGGTGTGCCTTTGGCAATCTCACACAAAGAAAGTTGTCTGGACCCTTCTTGCAATCTCATTTTGCCTTTTTTTTTTTTTTTTAGTTAAAAGGTCATGGTAGCCCTATATGAGCCTAACCAAAACCATGCTAGCCAAGGTTACCTACCATACAGAGAGCGGAGGAAGGTGGAAGCAAATGGCCTTTGCTAAGCATCCTGAAATGTTCTTGCTGGAACTACTCGAGGATTATAAAATCAGGAGTGAGGAAAACCACATTCCATTACCAACTAAAGGGCTCTTTCAACCTAAACCAACCAAATTCCAGACTGAAGAAATCAACCCCGAAGGATGGTTCAAAATTTAATTCCTATTACTCATCATATCAGAGATTTTTTTAAATGTCACCACGTATAAATTCAAGTGACAAGAAGAGCACTAAGCATCCTGGAGTGAACCCACATATGATTTAACTGAAGGTATCTGCCTGAGCAGAAAAGTGAGAATTCAGAGAAGAGAGGAAGGGAGGTAAGGAGAGGCTTGTTATACAGAAGCTTTTGAGCCCCTGGTAATGAGAAGCCTTACCTATCCCTACCTTGATAGAAAGGGCAGTTTTCCTGCTTGTTTTGAAGTTATCAGCCCCTTCCTCAATGTGGTTTCAATTATGAATTACCAGACTAAAAGGGGGGAAAAGCTTTGATTTATTCTTTTTTGCTCCAATTATGCATGATGTGTTTCCACTGAAGATTTTGAAAAGTATTTCATCATGCCTCTCATCCTGAAGCGGTCAAAGGGCAAAACCAAAAGGAGTTAACCCTTCCATTTCTCCTCTAGGTTCAAACAGACTCCCTACCCACGGATGTGGGGCAGGGCCTCTGAAGCAAACCAAGCCAGGAAAGGGTTAAGCATTAGCATCATATTACTAACGTGCATAAGGGTGGTGTCCTCTGTCCAAAATGGTGAGATGATATTTATGTTAATGGTTACTGGGAGATTTGAAAGGGCAATCAGTAATGTGGCCCACGTTACCTTAACCATTAAGCCTCTACAGCCCTAACTACTGGCAGCACACACTCCACTGGGCATGCACTGCCTTAGGAAACTGGAGAAGCACGCAGACCCAAGGCCCGTCTTCAAGCAGGCTCTCTTAGATCAAGGGAGAAAAGATTCGGCAACAAGTCTGAAGTCTACTCGTTGTGTTATATCTTTAATTCATTCCACCCACAAAAAAGAACGGATTGTTCACAAAAACAAGGATAACACTGATGGCTAGATTTCACTGACTTCCCATTAAACAGACACATGAAAGATGAAGAAAATCAAAGACTAGAAATCCCCTTCGTGCTACAGACTTAACTAAGGGAGAGAGTGAATTATCAGCTTAGAATTCCTATAACTTACTTAGACTAATTGGTTCATAAATACGTTTTCTATATGGTGGACCTGGAATGGGTCTAACCACATCTGGGTGTACCAGGGTAACAGGCACTGGGACTCGCTGACATCGGAAGAAACCAAGCCAGAGACATAACTCAGGGTCACAGGAGCATGGGGCAAGTAATTTCTACCATTAGTGTGCCCTTTTCTTCTAGATAAGTTTAAGGTCTTCTCTTTTTCTTTGGTGTACCTCAGTTTCATTATGATGATCCTGCTTGTAGTTTCTAGGTCTTCCTGAATCTGAGGTCTGGTGTCATTCAACAGTTCTGGAAAGTTCTCAGCTATTGCATTTTCAAAGGGCCTCTTTCCACTCTCTCCCTCTCTTCTCCTTCTGGAACTGATTAGACCTTGTCCCTCCATTCTCCACATCACTTCATTTTCCTCTCTTTGGGCTGCATCTGAACAATTTCTTTGAATCTAATAATCTAACCTAATCCAATAATCAAAGTCCTTGAAGGTGTGTTTCTGCTGGTTCTCATTCATGATATTGCCTTACTTCTCTATGGTCTTGTGGGTTCTAACTGTGAGCTGCTCATTTTCCTTAGATACTTAATTTGTAAGAATTATTTGAGACCCAGATTGAAGACAAATTACTCAAGAGAGGGTCTGTGTCTACTTCTGCTGCTCCCTATCAATTCAGGGCCACTTCTAATGAAATGCTCTGAAGGTTTCCTTGGACCACACCTATTGTATGAATTTGGACCAGAAACCATGTGAAGGTGGCTTGGAACCGTAGTTCTCAGCAGCAAGATCACCACAGACCCACTTCTCTTTACCCTTTCACTGAAAATATAGCGGTTTAGTTTCCTGGCTTCTCTAGGACGCTCTTTTTAGATTCCCCAACAGGCAGAGACCACAGGCTTTCCAGCCTGCTCCCTTGTCCCACTCTCCACAGCAGAAGCTCCGGGTCATCAAACTGCGAAACTCTCCACAGCAAAAGCTGCCTCTGGTTCTTACTCACTTACCAGGGGACCTAGTTTCACTCTGTTTAGTGAGTCAACAAATATCTCACTTTCCTGCCAGCTTAGCAACAGGCTAAAACTGCTTTGTAATACTTCATTCAGTATGCTAGCTGTTTAGTTGGGAAGGTCATTTAGCATGTCTAATCCATCATAAAGCCAGGGACAGAAGTCTTTCTCTATTCACACTGTCAATCTAACTCTTTGCTGTTGTGTTTCCTATTTAAGTGGGGTGCCAAGTTTGTGTGCAAGATAAAAACACTTGCGAAAATATGGCGATATCTTATAATAGATGGAATGATGGACTGAGAATCTTCTTCAGACTCCACTTCCTCTTTTCTAAGATAGAATGATGGGGAGGTGGATCTTAAGTAAGTCACACTTTCTTTATCTGTAAGAATGGAGCTCACAGAATGTTAACTCTTAGGGTTTTAAGTATTGAGCAATGGAAAATACATAATGGAGCCTATCTGCGTACAGAAACAAAAACAAAAACCACTGTCCTGTGAATTTCAATTTTCCCCACCAGAGACCTATCAAATTCTAAGTTTGTTTCCACGTGACAAAGCATTAAGATCTCATAATAATCTTGTGAAGTAAGTAAAAGCCCCATTTCACAGATAAGGATAACAAATTTCAAAGCACAAGGTCAAGTTAATAAATGGTCTTGAACCCCAAGGTATGATTCCAAAATGTCCTTTTCAGTGGTCTTGATTAGTTATTGGTAATCAGTCACTATGCTGCACTATTCTTCTGAAGCTGTTATTATCCCTAAACCCAGTCCTACAGATGAGCAAACTGCTGCAAGAGAGAGATTCTGTCAGTAACCTCAAGTCACTCGACTCATCACCAGGAAAGAAGGGATTAAAACGTGCAGTTCAGGAATTTCTGAGCTATTGTTAGCTTACTGAAGACTCACAGGTTAAAACCATCTGCATGCCTCTCTGAAAATTCCACCTATTATCTGAGTTTCAGCTACTTAAATTTTTCCTTTATATAGCACTGAAATGCGCATTTGGCTAAATGCCCACCCTCTTCTGTAAAGCCAAACTACTGTCAAGAAGAGCAGGAAGGGTTGCCACTGATTGCTTTTCAGGTAGTAGAGGAAAAAGTTGACATTTCATCCTCCTCTTGCTTGGAAAGGAAGCCAATCATTTAGAAGAACCCTCGTCTGGCTGCAGCTTCCATCAGTGGGATGGAGAGAAGCCAGTTAAATGGCTCAACGTAAGCCATATTAAAAGAATTTGGAATGAGGAAAGAGTGGGTTCCATATGCTGATGCTTTTAATAATTCATGAGTTGTACCAGTCTGCAAGTAATAAATTTCACTAAATATATCCATGGTAAGATAGTTTAAGATACTGCTAATCAATTAAGTGGGTGAATACAATAAAGTAGGGGCAAAAATAACACATCAATGATTTTATTGCTTTATTTTATTCGATATATTAAAAAGAACGGTTCAGCTGCTTGATAGTTCAAAAGATTTGGATTATTTTTAGAACATAGTCTTTAAACACATAATCATCATCCCTGGATCTGTTACTTAATAAGTATACTGAAAACTCTTAAAAGTTATCCTTTAATAAAAAAACCAGTGATTTGATTCAAATAAATAAGGCTGATCTATAATCCAAAGTGTTCAAGAATGTCAATGGTGCTGAAACTACCACTTCCCACGAGAGGGAACACAAATTTATGATTTCATCTAACTATCCTGTCATTGAACTATTCTGGTAGTTAGAAAGAGAGGTTCATTCTCTCACCCAGGCATAAAAATGTTTGCTGGCCACTACGGTATAGAGGAAGACTTCACCGGCTTGGTAAACAGAAACTCTTGAAAAAGATTAAGTTACAGCTTATGGCATCTAAGCACAAAACACCAACAAGGGTATGACCAAGAAAACCAAAGCTTTTGTGTGGTTTTGAGCTGACAGGAGTCTAACACTACCATTAAAGTTGATACAACGTGGAAAGAACAACCTCTAAAATGTAGTCATTTCTTCATTCTTAACTTCTCTGGAATTCCAGTAAGGCATATGCTTTGTCTACTCTGTTTTATCTCTGCTTCCTCTTGGAAAAAGGAAAGGCATGAGCCGACAAGGGCAAAAAGAACAGGCAAGGAGGTAACAGTGGACAAGAATTCAACACATTTTGGGAGGTGAAACAGAGGACGTTTCTTGCTATACAAGACACAGAAACGTAGGATAAAATATAACAAAACTCCTTTGAAATATATCGCTGAGGCCAGGGGAAATGGGAAGTCCCAGGCACCAAAAATGAAGAGAAACCGCAATTGAGAGCTGAACGCACAGGAGGGTTGGCACTGTGGAACCCTGAGGAGGGCAGAGGTAGTTTGGGCTTAGTGACACACAGGTTTGACATCCATGTCAGAAGAGGGACAACGGCTTTGGCCACAGGAAGTGAGGGAACCAGAAGTGGGACATACACACAAAGGCAGAATCCTTCCATGAAAAGGTGGTCCAGAACGTCATCCCCTCGTAGATGCAGGTAATAAAAAACATTTATCTTTTTCAACCTAAGTTTGGGTTGGGGTGCTTCCAACAGAGACTAGCCCTCATACAGGCTTGGGATTTAAACAAAATCTACGTCTGGAGTACGGAAACCTCATACTGAGAAATTAATGTTAAAAAGTGATTTATCTCCAGGATAACTTTGGAACACCCAGCAGAAGCCAAAACAAACAAACAAACAAGAACAAACAGACCCTCTGGAGTAATACCCCTCGCCCAGTTGGCAACGATTACCACAGAAAGCTTACTGATGATGAACTCACATCCCAAAATTATAAAACATATAAGGAATCAATGCAACAAGAGCGACAGGCAGTAGACAAATGACAGGAGTAGACCTTACAAGAAATTTAAAAATTAGATAATAGGAAAAGACAAAGTATCTCAAATAATTATAAAAGAATGAATTTAAAACACAGTTTTAAAAAAGACACTATGAAAAAAAGACCAGGCAGACAGATTTGAAAAATAATTAAATAGTTTCTAAAAATAACCGCTGAAATTTAAATCTCAATGGATGGGTGAAAAAGAAATCGGTCACAGCTAAAGAGAACAGCAAAACTGATGTGAAAAAATTATCCAGCGCGCAGCTGCAGAAAGATAAAAATGTGGAAAACGTGAAGGAAAAAATACCTGAGAGACATAACAACAGGATGAAGGAGATCTGACATACATTTAACAGGAAAAGGAAAGATTTGTGAAAATGACAGATAGATAATATTCAAAGAGAAAACAATGGAGAATTTTCCAAAACTGATTAAAGACATGAACTCTCAGGTCAAAGATAAAATAATCACTCTCAAAAGCAGATAAAGAATGGGAATGACAGAATCACCATTCAGCAACCATTACAACAACTGATTCAGGTGAGAAATCACTGGTGGAGGCTACAACCAGCCAGGCAAAGTTTGAGAAGCAGCAGGGTATTTACATGGTCTCAAAGCATTTCCCCACAAGACACATTAAGAACAAAAACAGTAACTTTACATTGGAGAAATCCAGCCAAAACCTGTGACTGAAGTTACATCACGGAGTCATAGGACAAATTGACATTATGTGTCCTCCAACATGATGCATTGAGAACATATTATTTTTGTGATATTCCAGTCAAAAAGGCATAATTTGAATTTCAACAATTTTAAATTGAATGCATAAGTTGATACAAAAGCATCAGACAAACCCAAATCAAGAGATGTCAAGAGACATCTTACAAAGTAAGTAACAAATTCTCTGAAAAAGTGTGAATGTCATGCAAGGCAAAGAAAGACTGAGAAATTGTTCTAGAATAAGGAGACATGACAACTAACGTAATGCATGGTCTGGAATTTTCTTTTGCTATAATGGACTTTAGGATAATTGGCAAAATCTAAATAAGTTCTATAGATTAAGTAATAATATTATATCAATGTTTATTTCAGATGACTTTGATAATTGTACTGTGACTTCTTTATGAGAAATATTTAGGAGTAAAGGTGCGTCATATCTGCAACTTTCAAATGGCTCAGGAAAAAATATATAAATACAAATGAGTACATACACACACACACACATAAACAGAGAAAAGAATAAAGGAAATATGGTAAAATATTAATATTTGACAAATATGGTATAGCACGTACAGAAACTCTCTGTATCATTTTTGGAACTTTCAGTTTGAAATTATGTCAAAATACAAAATATAGAGAATTTTAGGGCTGTTTAAGCAAACAAACAAAAGGCAGAGCAACATAAACTACCAAGTGAAGCAAACAAAAAAAGCTAAGCTTTCCAAGAATGACTAGAAGACTCAGAAATTGGAGGACTGGAGATACTAGGGGGCACCTGGGTGGCTCAGTCGGTTAAATGTCTTGACTACAGTTCAGGTCATGATCTCAGGGTCCTGGGAGAGAGCCCCACATTGGGCTGCACACTCAGCAGGGAGTCTGCTTGTGCCTCTCCCTCTGCTCCTCCCCGCCCTCGTGTGCTCTCTCTCTCTCTGTCAAATAAATAAATAAAATCTTTAAAAGAAAAAAAAATTGGAGGGCGCCTGGGTGGCTCAGTTGGTTAAGCGACTGCCTTCGGCTCAGGTCATGATCCTGGAGTCCCGGGATCGAGTCCCACATCAGGCTCCCTGCTCAGCGGAGAGTCTGCTTCTCCCTCTGACCCTCCTCCCTCTCATGCTCTCTGTCTCTCATTCTCTCTCTCGCAAATAAATAAAAAAAAAAAAAATTGGAGATACTAGGTGTCCAGGAAGAAGGGACTCTGAAAACAGAAATAAAGAACAGTGGTGCCAAGATCCCTTAAACTGATAGTCACAGGCAGGCCAATCCTCTCCCTGTCCTCCTGTCCCCCCTGCCACCTTAGCAGGAAAAGGGAAGTTTATTCTCTGGAGAAAATGAATTAGAGAGACTGCCTAGTCAGAGACCCCAGACATGGAAAGCAGGGTGAGGCACCACACTGAATATAGTGGATTAAGTGATCATCTATAAATGAAGAATGAGAACCTGTCTCCTTCCCCTCTATTCACCTCCTCAAATGTTTGCAACCCAGGCATTATCCATCTTCCCCCACTCCCAAAGGCAGAAAGATTATTCTCTGATCAATGAACCAATCCAATAGAAATAACCCATTAACAATGACATCTGGGCAAACGACTGGGTCCCCATCCTCTTAACCTAAGTAAAGCTCACCAGTTGACAAGCTTTACAGAGAACTCCCAATCAGCTTTCAGAGTCTCACTTTTAAATAAGACTGCTGAAAACATCAGGTATTTGAAGAAGGCTGCCAATATAAGAGAGAGAAAATGAAGGACTGATAAAGGAGTTCAAAGGAAAAGGAGCTAAAGAAAAATAAAAACAAAATCACACTATCTTCAGAGAGAGAAAGTACTGTATTCTTACAATGAGAATAGGAAGCTATTGGGGCAGCTGGGTAGCTCAGTCAGTTAAGCATCTGCCTTCGGCTCAAGTCATGATCAGAGTCTTGGGATCAAGCCCCACATCAGGCTCCCTGCTCAGCAGGGAGCCTGCTTCTCTCTCTCCCTCTGCCTGCCACTCCCCCTGCTTGTGCTCTCTCACTCTGTCAAATAAATAAAATCTCAAAAAAAAAAAAAGAATAAGAAGTTATAAAAAAAAGATTAATTAGAAATCAAGTAAAAGGGGTACCTAGGTGGCTCAGTTGGTTAAGCATCCTACTCTTGATTTCGGCTCATGTCATGACCTCAGGGTCCTGGGATCAAGCCCTGAGCTGTGCTCTGTGCTTAGCAGGGAGTCTACTAGAGGATTTTCTCTCTCCTCTTCCTCTGCCCCTCCCCCACTGGCTCATGCTCGCTCGCTCTCTCAAATAAATAAATAAATAAATCTTAAAAAAAAAGAAATCATGAAAATACTTAGAAATTGAAAGTGAACAAAATTTTTAAAATCAAAAGAAGCTTAGAAGATAAAACTGAGAAAATACCTAAGAAACTCAAAAAGATTATTGAAATAAAAAGAGATGATAAGTAGAACAGAAATGATAAGGAAAAGAAGGCTCAATCTAACATATTCATCATTCAGGTAACAGAAGTTCCATAAAGAGAAAAAAGGGATAACATGGGAAGAATAAAAGATATAAAACATGAAAATTTCTCAGAATGGGACATGAATTTCCAGCTTAAAAAGGCCCAAATCAGTATCCACTGAACAAAAAAACCCACTCAGACCAAGACACATCATAAAATTTCAAAACACAGAATTTTCCAAGAAGATAAAAATGTCACATGAAAGGATCAGGAATGACTTCCCACTTTTTGAAATTAAAATGGGAAACTTCGAGGGCAATGGAGCCATGCTTTCAAAATTCTGAAGAAAACCCACCTCAATCAGAAGTTTACACTAGTCCAATTATTACTCAAATGTGAAATAGAATAAACACATTTTCTGACATGAAAATTTGTCTCCCAATGGTCCCTTTCTCCAGAAGCTGTTAGAAAAAATAAACCAAAAAAGAGGAAGATGTTAGACCTTGGAAACAAGGAATCCAACAAAGGAGAGAAAAAAAGGGAATTCCCAGAATCATGGTGAACTGAAAATTTAAGATGACCACTGCATAGGAGACCCAGAGAGCAATCAATCCAGACTGGAGCTTAAGATGAATTGCTATAGGAGAAAAGGGAGGGAGGGAGGGAGGGAGAGAGAAAAAAAAGGGAGAGAACAAAAGAGAAAGAGACAAAAGAGAAAGAAAAGAAAGAGGGAGGGAAGTCCTATAGTTTACCTATGCTTGACCATTTACTCTTTTGTTGGAAAACTGAGTAAAAATCAATTAGTGATAGGAACATGGAACACTAAGAGAAAAAAACAAAAGCAGTTATTAACTCTCTGGACAAATAGAAAGTTGTACAAGAAAAAAAAACATAATCATGGTTTGCCACTTCATTCAGCTAAAAACAATATTTATTCAGTCCTAATAATGCACACAATAAATATTGCTTTAATGAAAAACGGCGATACAGCCCTACTGGAAAGAAGGGGAGAAATGAATGTGTAAAGAAAGAAGAGAGAACAAGAGACAAACTGCTGACCCAAAGGAAATAAAAAGAGTATGTCTATGATTAAGAAATTAAAAAAAAAAAAAAGCACCCTAAGCATTTGATGGGGAGATAGGAAGATAAATCCCAGAGGAAAGCTACAAGAGTTGCAAGCAGTTGCCCCTTGGGAACAGGCTTCAATTTTAGTTATATGCTTTATTTTACCATTTGAATTTTTGAACCATACACAGGCTAAACTACACAACTTTTAAAAATATAAAATTAAGAAATAGATAAAAAAAGAGAACCAAAAATCAAGAATCAACCTCTAGTTGGAGCAATGGGGAAATTCTTCTATGCTGCAGCTGCAACAAACCCACTTATTAGAAAATTACACCCAAATATTCATTAATTGGGAGGCAGGTAACTACCATAGGATATTAGAAATGAAAACAAACTTCATTATCCTGATGTTATAATACCCAGCAACTATACTTTCCTGGTAACTTCTGCTACTGAATCATTTAAGCAGACATCAAGGGCGAATTAAAGTGGCCCCCCAAAAAGGAGAAAGAGATTACGTGCTAATAAGTGCTAGCTGGGGCAGGTGCCAAGGATGACTGTGCCAAAACATTCAATATGTTCTTAATCAATCTGCTGCCAGATCAAGCTTCCACAAGACTCCAAAAAACTATTCTAGTCACTGCCTCCTACCAGCTGAATGATGTAAGGAAGCAGTCAGGTTTTGATTCATGAAAGCAAGAGCCATACAACTTGCCTCTATAAAAGCAATGGAGGTAAGACTGCATCCAGGGAAAGCGTGTGTGCTAATGCACCCATCACCTCCACTGCAGCGGCCATGTGGGCATGCGTTACACAGGTGTACGAGTCTCTCTCTATTAGGAAGAAGGCAGGGTGTTCGTGCAAAAGATCTCATTGACACAATCATCTTAGCCACACCCCCAGGCTCGTCCCTTTATATTCCTTACACATCCTCCCCATCTGGATCTGGCTTGTGACCTCGTCTTTTCCATTTTTTGACCATCAGAGTCAGCCAAGTTCTTTGCTTGGGGGCCCAGATCAAGCTCTTTGGATCTTCCTGCATCTCTCCACCCACAGACCTAACTCAGCTTTCTTTATTCCCTGGCTACTGACCATCTGAGACTTTCTAGCTTGTTTCCACAGAACAGTTCAGCGGCAAAGTCTACACAAGGGAAGGTTTGGAATTCATGGCCGTGTACTGGAGCCCTTGTGTAACTGAGATCCGACAAACGTGATACCTCTAAAAACAAGACTTCAAAAAGCTTACATGTATGTACTTAAAATTCAAGCTTAAATTTCTAAATTCCATACATACTTTAGTCCTATCTAGGCAGTGGGAGGAAGAAGGGGAGAATAAGCCTAGAAGGCCTCCTGGGGGCAGGGTAGGCTTTCAAATTCCAGAGAAACATTCCACAACCTGGAAGTTAAAGGGCACGGAGCTGAGTTAAACAGACTGTTAACATGGTATCTCTTCAACTCAGAGCTCTCTTTCACGCATGTGAGCTGGCACTTCTTCAGCCTGCAGAGTGATTTATTGCTTGATAGTGTTTACAGCTGAGTGAAATTTTCAGCTGCTTGTACAACCACAACATTGGTGAGTGGGGGCTGCCATCTGGCCATCTTGGTGCAGCCAGCCCAGAGTACTTCATGGGGCGGAGACAGATGCACTCTGAGCCGGCTCTGGAGGCTTTGGACCCAGGCCCGAGGGGTCCAGAAGAGGAACTGGACAGGAGGAGAGGGAGAGCCTTCTCTGGTGGGTGAGTCAGGACACACACAGTGAATCAATCCCACATCAAAGTATGGTCCCTGGAGTGGTGGCATCAACACTTGCTAGAAATGCAAATTCTAGGACCCCACCCGGACCTACTCAATCTGTGACTTGGGGTGGAGTGCCAGCAATCTGTGTTTTAACAAGCTTTCCAGGAGATTCTGATGCGTACTAAGTATGCACTCACCTCCCTCAGAACTTATGGGAGCTAGTGGCAAGCTGTGCCACCTTTTACCCACAGCTCTGATTCCTGCTCCTCCCGGGTGAAAAGTGCCCATCAAGTGCTCTGATGCCCACTCCCCGCTACCAATCCCTTGCTAATAAGGCTTGGACGTGAGGCTCCTGGAAGTCTGGCTAAGTATACACTCCACGTCTTGAGGTCTTGCTCAGAGCTAAGTCGCCCCTCTGGCTAGATTTCACAGGAATAAGCTCTTATTTTTTAACCTCTTTCTTATGCTGGGTACGATAATCCATTTTAAGTCACTTCGCCATTTTCGTCATCAATTTTTGTCAAAGGCCATGGGACCCCTGCTATCTCTCCTTTCTGCTCTAGGTCCAGTATGGTCAACGCAGAAAAGGGAAAAATCTGAGGTCTCTTGATTAGTGTTATCTAGGACAGCAAATTTGAAAAAAATACTATGTAGTGTCCGTCAAAAGGGACTGGATAAATAAAATTACGACATACTGATAAGGTGGGGTACAATCTTTCAAATCACATCGTAAAAACATGACCTGGGAATATATTCTACTCTCCAACATGATTTTAGGCCCATATTATATTGAGTTTTAAAATAACTGCCAGTGAAAGGATATGGTTTTGGCGGCACATATCAGAAACCCAAGATTCACAGTTCTTGGCCTGCTGCATCCCCATAACACACTGAACTCTCACTTGCCTCCATCTCTGTCCTCCAGATGTGCTCATATTTGGCAGAGAACCAGAGGTAAGGCAAGACAGGGTGTCTGAGGAGCTCCCCCACTCCATAGGCGAGGCCCAGATGTAAGGATGGCAAGACCAGAAATGACACGAACGTTAGAAGTGATACAGGTGTGGAGTACTTGGGGAGATGATAGTTTTGCTGATATTTCCAAAAAAAGGGAGAAAAATGAAAGCATGGAGAGACCAAAAAGGCAGTGAAAGACAGGCACCCTTGCCATAAGGAACTAAGAAAATTAATCAGTAAAAGCAAACTCGTTGTCCCTGCATAAGGAACCTTAACTTGCTGAGAAATTCCTTCCAAAGACAAGAGTCAAAACAAAGGGCCAATCTCTCCAAACCAGACAGATCTGCTACTTTAAAGTTATGCTCAAGAATTATTTTGTCAAACTTTTTCAAGTTTTGAGAGTGTGGCACAACGTGGGTAATGTAACCTCCTCCTACCAGCCAAGAGATAGAAATGCCAAATGTCACTGGTGACACAAACACTTGGTTTTTGCAAGGCCACCCCTTGCTATCTTCAGAATCTACACACACTCAGAGGTCCTCTTTTTTTTTTTTTTTTTTTTACATTAAACCAAGGCAGCAGCATCTGGCAAAATAGGACTCTCTGCTCTGAGCAAGCAGAGTGCATGGCTGGCTGGAAGCCCTAACAGCGTATCTTTGGAAACACCAGACCATCCCTTGATTTACTGGCCAAGATTCACACCTACTCCCACCTCGGGGTGTCTGATATTGTAAATTTGATGGAATCTAGAGGGGAGACTCCCCTGCAGGTTGGGCTCATAGTAATCACATCTAGAGTAGGTTAAATATTTCCAAAGGGGAGGGGAAAAGTTAACTATAAATAAATCAGCCTACTCAGACCTCCTGTCAGTTGCCTTCACTGAAGATGCAGAAATGTACAACCCACTGATCTAAATCAGGGCTCTCAGCATCTGAGCTCCTAGAAACGTGGTGAGCACTAAATTAGCCTGAAAAGAACAATTTAAGAAGTTAAAGAAAAAACACAGACTATATTTTCCATTTGCATATCCAGATTTCAGCTTTTTGTACATACGTTCTTTCCCAAACTGACAGTCCAGCACTTTGACCATTTTGTCCTACATTAAAACACATCTATTTCATAGCTACAAATTTTCATGTACTATTTTCTCCTGGCCCATAGTCTTATGAAAGACAGAGAACCAAAATTCCAACCATTTATTCTTATTAGACTTTTCTTAGAGCTTTAGGTAAAAGTACAGAATAAAGTCCCACTCTTTCCACACCTTCTGGCTGGGTCATGGCCATCCCATCTACATGTATTCTCCTGCAGAGGAACAGGGATGAGTATTCTTCATCTCAAGCTTATGCCATATACTTGGAATAGTGGAAATGTTTCAGCCCAGAGGAGGAAGCTCAATGGCTCCTACAAAACTCCAGAAGCAATTCAAGATAATCAGAAGACCTGGGTTCTCACTTGTTTATACAACTTGCCAATTATATGACCTTAGACAAGTCCTTATGCACTGAGCCTCATTATGACCACCTAATAGATGGGAAAGAATCTATCACGTTCCACACCTTCCCAACAGGGTTTACGTAAAACACAAAACAAAACAAAACAAAAAAAACCAGTGGATGTCATATCAGCAGGTGGGTGAGTCCTGGGATCCCAATGTTCCTCCCTCCCTCCCTATCTCCCTGCCTGTCTCCCTCCTTCCCTCCTTTATATATTAAGGCCCTCCTATCTGAATTAAATTGTCCTAGATATTATAAGAAATACCAAGATAACTCAGAAATTCCCTTAAGAAGTTTAAAACTCTACAGGGAATTGTGCTTCTATGCATGTTAAGTGATAGGAAAGAAACACAGATAACACACTGGAAGAGTTACAAGGAGGAAAGATTACTTCCTATTTAAGGGGTCCAGGAAAACCTGATGGAGGAAGGGGTATATGAGCAGGTCACTGAAATGTGGATAAAATGTGGACAACTGGAGGTGATGGTGGAGTAAAGCATCTCAGTGAAAGGACGAACAGTCACAAAAGCACAGAGAAGGCAAAGCATGGAGCATACACAGGAAGGACAAGGTTGTGTTGCCAGAACCCCCGAAAGACAAGGGAATGAAACCAGAAAAGCAGGCTGGAGCCATACTGTCGAAGGCCCTGCAGTCAGACTGAGTTTGGACGCCAGCACCACCCTGGCCCACGACCCCCATGTGCCCACACTCCCTACCTGGATAAAATGCCCCATATGCCTCACTCCCCCTAACCGCCCTCAATCTCCAATTAGCATAGTCAGTTCTCCCCACCATCCCTCAAATTGGCCCCCTACTAATTCTCACCTGGACTCCTGAAATAGGCCCCTGCCTCTGTTCTAGTTCTGCTGCAAGTGATCCATTTTCCACACTGATATCTGACTGACCCAAATGCAAACTCACCACATTATGTCCCAGTTTAAATAACCCACAGATAACACGCCAACACATTCCGTGACATATGAGGTGTTTTGTGATCGGGGCCCTCCCCAGGCTTTATCTTCTGCCTCTCCCTCATGAGCCTCCTTCAGTCCTGCCACACTCACCTCCATGAAGTTCCTTAAACTTACACGCTCTCCAGTCCCTCTGCACCTCTGAATTTGCTATTCCTTCTGCACAGGACCAACATCACCCCTTTCTCTGACTAGGTAACACTTCCTTCTCTTTTAACACTCAGATCATCATTTAGCATTGTGCTGGAAGTACTAGCCAATGCATTTAGATAAAAGAAAATAAAAGGTTCAAGTACTGGAAAAAAGAGGGAGAATTAGCATTTGTACATATGATTGTATATCTAGAAAACACAAGAGAATCAACTTTAAAAAAGTGAAATAATTGTAGAATTCAGTCAAAGAGTAGTTAACAAAATTTATATACAAAAGCCAATAATGTGTCTTTACACCATGGTAACTAGTTAGAAACTATACTATCAGAAAGCATTCCTTTATAGAGCATAAGAAAGGTAAAACATCTAAGAAAAAATTAATCAGGAATTGTGAAAGGCCAATATAAAGAAAACTTTAAAACTCTACTAGAAAGACAAATCTTGCTTCCAGATAGCAAGACCCCTTGCAATTTAAATTCCCCAAAGGCATGGATCTTTGCTGCTTTGTTCACTGATACACTTCAAGTACCAAGAACACTGTTTAGAAGACAGAACGTAGTGGGCACTCAATAAATAACTACTGAAATGCCTAAAACAAACTAAAAATTCAATGTGACCAATAAAATACAAATATGCTTTATAACTGTACTCCGGGAGAAAATGACAGAGATATCAACCTTCCACTTGAAAAACACACACATAAGACCTTTTACCTGGTAAAAAGCAGATGAACACAAACTCAAGTACTCAGGGTTACTGAAGGCATGGAGAGTCCAAATAACCAAAATGTTATTGGCAGAACTATAAACTGGTAGAGTCTTTTGAAAGGGCAACTTACTAGTATCTATCAACATTCAAAATATGTGTATTTCTCATCTGAAATTAATAACATTCAAAATGTGTGGTATTTTTCAGCTGGAATTAATTCTATAGATATATTCCCATACTTATGCAAACATATATGAAAATACATCTTTTGTATTACTACTTGAAAATAGAAAAAAATAAAAGCAATCTAAATTTCTATCAATAATAGATCTGTTCTGTAAGACAGACCTAAACAATGGAATACTTTATAGCCATCCTTAAAACTGAAGGACACCTATAGAGAATGAAGTAAGTCCATGACCTATTCCTATTAAAGTAAAAAAGGCAAGGTACAGAATACTATGTGTAACATGATCTCATCTGTGTTCTAAAATTATATACTTATGCTTATATATGAATAGAAACATTCTGGAAGGTTACCTCCAGTAATGGATTCTAGGGAGGACATGGACAGAAGCAAACTCCCCTTCAAGCACAATAGAAAGGTGTTTGTTTTTGTTGTGCTGGATTTTACCACAAGCATATATTGACTTCCTCTCAGGACAACCCATTTCAGGAAGCGTCCTGGCCCCTCCCAGCAAGGGTGCCACCTCCCTGCTGTGCCCCCGGCACTCTGGACACCACGTGGCATACTCGCTGACCCTCCAAGTTAGCGGAGAGCTCCTTTGAGGCGAGGGCCTTGGCTGCTTTTTCTGCATGCCCAGCATCTGGTGGGGTGCCTGACACATAGCAAGGGCAGGAGGGCGGGAAGGAGGATCTTACATGAAGATTAACCAGGTGGCCGAATACACACTATTGAGAGAAGGTGGAATCAGGAGACCAGCAGGGCTGGCCAGAAAGACAGCACTGATCTAGAACGAAGAATGGATTCAAATCTGGTTCTCTGACAGGAAAGCCTTGAGGCGTGCGAATGAGGCAGACAGAGGCGCTCCAGAGCGGCTAGGAAGCAGAACTGCCAGGCCCAGCGCCGCAGGCACTTTCCGTGAGAAGGAAGGTGTGGCCACTGCCTTGACAATCCCTACCAGGCCACAAGTGCCTTAGGACTCCTTCAAGCAAGGAGGAAGTCCTGAGAGCAGCTTCCGACCACCCCAACTCTCTGCTGGAAACACCCAGGGGCCTCAGCTGGTCTGGAGCAAGTCTGGACTGTGGCCATCCATAATGCCTCTAGATCGATTTTGCTGATTATTTTCCTCCCACGGTGATGGCAGCGTTCATTGAAATCATCTACGTGAAACACTGAGTACAGTCCCTGACAGAGTAAGCACTCAAAATACAAGCTATTATTTTTAAGCTGCTCATAGAATCTTTTCAAGAGTTCTAGCTAGGCATTACAACTGCAAAAGTCATCAGGAAGTGTTTGATTTCCACCAAGAGCCAGGCCTCCCCATTTATCTCTGCAATAAATAAGCATACTGTCTTCCTAAGCACATTCAAAACAAACTGGAAGCTACTGCTTCTGTATTTCTTACTTTTGTTATCATTTCAAAATGGAGCTGACTTTGTCAGCTAGCACACTCTCATCTTAGAAAGCTAGAATTTAAATAAACTTTACACTCAGGACGTCTTTCTCTGTCCCATCTTGACATCTGGACCGTGGCTGACATGGTTAGCACCGGAATTCACTTACCACAGTGGGAGGGTCATTCCATTCTTCATAGGAGAGGGCAGCATATGGATAGATGCGGTCATTGATAATCTGCAGAGTGGCCAGGGCAATGGCTTTAATTGACTGAAAGTACGCTTCCCAGAACCACCGTGCCTGCAAAGGAAACAACGCTGTGTTCAGTGAGCAAGTGAGACACAGTGGAAGAACTAGATGCTCTATCACAGCCAACTCTGGGTCAGGGTAATTCCTTTATTCCCGCAGGGAGGGAGCCTACAGCGAACGCTCCCTGCTGTTCGAGACAGCTGCATCAGAAGTGTGCATTTATCAAATGCAGTCAAAAGAGAGTGGGAGCAAGTAAAATGCACACTGGATTCGATTTGGGTAGAAGAGAAACTATGTCTTGATGAAAATATCAGTGTTATACCAGAGCAAGTTATAGTCCTTTTTTTTGCATATACATAAAGTGCACAAGTCTTAAGTGTATAACTCACCAAATGTTTAGGTATGTACATACTCTTACAACTACTACCAAAATAAAGATACCAAACATTCCAGCACCCCAGAAGATTCTCTTCTGCTTCCCAGGCACTTTCTCAATCATCCAAGAGTAACCATTCTGATTTCTACTGTGCCTCCTACTGAATTTCATACAAATGGAATCAAAGCAGTATTTACTCTTTTGTGTCTGACTACTTTTGTCAACACTGCTAATGTTTAAGTCAGGTTTTGGTGTCAAGGTTATGCTGGCCTCTTAAAATGAATAGAAAAGTGCTCCTTCTTTTTCTATTCCCTGAGAAATTTTATGCAAGGTTGGCATTACTTCTTTCTTCAAAGATTTAGAAGAATTCACCTAAAAGCCATCTGGGTTAGGTGCTTTTTGGTGTGTGAAGATTTTAAATCATGGATTAATATTCTTTCATAGACACAGGATTATACATATTTTAATGAGCATGTCGGTTTCGAAAGTATTTTTCAAGGAATGTATTCATTTCATCTAAACTGTTAAATTTATTGGGCTAAATGTGTGCTAACACCTATTCAATGCATGTTAAACATGTAGTAATATACCTCTTTTCATTCCTGATATTGATAATCTACATTCTCTTTGTATTCGCCATGTCTTACCAGAGATTTATCAACTTTATTAATCTCTTCAAAAACCAATGTTTGGTTTTGTTGATTTTCTTTGTCATACTTTTTTTTTGCTATCTTGTTCCTTTCTGTTATTTTTATTTCCTTTCTTCTATTTTGGGGGACCTTAATCCACCTTTCATTTGGTTTCTTGAGACTGAAGTTTAGATTACTAATTTTAATCTTTCTTCATTTCTAATATATGCTTAAAGCTACAAATTGGCCTCTGTGTACTATTTTAAACACGCCCTACACAATTACATATCATTTTCTTTATAATTTAGGTAAAACAATTAATTTTCTAGAAGTATACTGTTTAATTTCCAAACATTTTGGGATTTTCTATTTATCTTTGTTACTGACTTCTACTTTGATTGCACTATAGTCAGAGACCATGTGTTATTTCAAAACTCTGCCCTTTATTCTTGACTACATTTAAGCTTTTCTCTGTCTTCATCATACAGCAGTTCCACTCTGATGTACCTAGGCGTGGCTCTTTGTATTTATCCCACTGAGGATTGTCGAGCTTCTTCGCTCTGTGGTTTGATGTCTTTCACTGTTTTTAGAAAACTCTCAGCCAGTATTTCTTTGGAATATTGGTTCTGTCACACTCTCTTCTCCTAGGACTCTAAATATACATACAGAAATGTTTTCACCACGCCCCATATGTCTCTTATTCTCTTTTCTGCATTGTCATCTGGGTATTTTCTACTACTTTTTCTCCTGGCCCAATTATCCTCTATTGTGTGTGTGTGTGTGTGTGTGTGTCTAAACCGCTATTAAATCCACATATTGACTTCTCAACTTAGTTCCTGTATTGCTCAGTTACAAAAAAAAATTTTTTTTTTAAAGATTTTATTTATTTGTCAGAGAGAGAGAGTACAAGCGGGGGAGCGGCAGGCAGAGGCAGAGGGAGAGCGAGAGGGAAAAGCAGGCTCCCTGCTGAGCAAGGAGCCTGACACAGGGATCAATTCCAGGACCCTTGGGATCATGACCCAAGCCAAAGGCAGATGCTTATAAGACTAAGCCACCCAGGTGCCTCACAAAATTTCTACTTGACTTTTTTAAAAGTAGATTTCACATCTTTGTTGAAATTCTCTTATTTTATTAAGCATAGCTCCTGACTGATAACCCTAATATCTGAATCACCCGTGGGTCTCTTTCTACTATCTGTATTTACTCTTCATTTTGGTCATTTGGTTTCCATTTCTAGCACACCTCTTAATTTTTTACTGGACACCAGACATTCTATATTAAAAACTACAGAGGTTCTGGATATACCAAATTATCTTCTGCCTAAGAGTGTAACATTCTTCCAGAAGACACGAATGCAGTCAGACCACTTTAATCCTATCAGTGGTTGGTTTTAAGTTTTGTTAGGGCCAACTTTTTTCGGCTTTCCCTTACTCTTGCAGTCTGGCCCTTTGGGGCCTTCAGGCAAAGCCTGGGGTACTTACCAGGACCCCTCGACCTTGGCAGGCCCTTGAACACCAACTCCATTTCACCAGCACTATATATGGTTGCTACAATGTTTGCACAGCTTGTTAGGCTCCCAGCTGCTTCATTCTGCAGGGAGTCTTGGAGTCTTGTTCTGATCCCGTGCACCTCAGGAGTTGGCAAACACTTCAAGGGAAGACTGCATGCCCAATTTTTGCTTACTTCCCTGTGGTTCCCATCTTCCTGGGATTTTGTCGTTCAAATCCTGGATACTTTGGGGTAGCCCCAAATTCCAACCTCTCAGCCCTATGGGACTACTGCTTTCCGTTAAGGCTCCAGATGCCCAGACTGTGAATTAGAAAAGCCCTCAGGGAAAAAGCCAGAGGAAACATGCAGCTCAGCGTGCTATGCTTCCCTTCTCTCAGGAACCACAGTCCCTTAAGCACCGACTGCACGGATTGCTCTCGAATTCCTCTATACTGCTGCTTTATCTATTTTAATAAGCTTTTATGCTTCTTTTTTCCCCGTGGCTGGAGGGTTACTCTAATACCAGCTACTCTGTCATAGCCCAACACAGTCTTTTGAAAGAAGACAGTTTCTTATCCAAGCAGAGTTTGGATTCAGTCCCCAAGAAAGCGAGATCCTGGTCTAGGTGACCTGTCTGTCCAGCTTCATTCAGACCTGTGATTCCACTCAAAATCAGAGGCTATGAGGATTTCTGCAAGGAAGTGAACATGTGAAAATGTAACATGAGAAATTCGAAATATAACCGAAAGAGGTGGAGGAGAAAGATACTTTCGAGTCTACACCTGCCAGCTTTGGTTCTGTTCCCCAGGCAAGTCCTCCATTCATGAGGGAAAGCCTGGGATGCCTGCTGAGGTGTGTGATGACTACTCTCTCCAAGAAGTGTAAGAAAGAGGCAAAGCCTCACAATGAGGATTTCTCCTACTCAAAGAAAAGCTGACCCAGATTTAGCTACCAAGGGCATCTGGCTTATGCAGTCCTGTTGTGTGCCATCTGGGCACGGCCTGGTGGCTGGCTGCCTGCCACTGCTTCTTAGATATACCCTACTCACTCCAATCTCATTCCTGCTTAGTCACGTTGCTGCTGTCCTGCCTGTCATCTAGCCAAAATAGTGACGTTTTATGAGACCTGAAAGAATCTATCTTCCCTGTGAAACCTTTACTGATCACCCCAAATACCAACAATCTCTCCTTACCAGGAAATCCCCCAGCACTTATACCCTTTACTTTATAAGTTGTTTCTGCTATATACTGTTCTAGAACGGTTTTCCCGTTATTTCAGATGACCACTTTTCTCTCTCCAACTAGACTGTGAGTTTCATGGATGTGGAAACTGGCTTTTTTAAAATTATTAGCATCCTTGCAGGTGTCAGGATGACCTGCTGCAAATGGACTTTTGCATGCATGATCTCATTTGCTCTTTGAAAACAGCTTGTCGCTTACCTGGGGCAGTTTCATTTTCTATGCAAGGAAACCAAGATACAAAGATGTTAAGTGGCAGGGTCACAACTCAAACCCAGGATCTTTCCCACCCCATTCTAGAATACAAGGAGTACCAACCACACTCCATTTTAGGAAATGGTCCTTCCTTAAGAAACTAAAAAGGTGTGAAAAAGCCACACATAAACACACACATCTTAAACATTTACCCCCTTTTCCACCCACATGGAGCCGTCATATGTTCTTTTATTTTAAATCATACCGAATTAAGCCGCACTCAAACTTGAGCATTCCAAAGCTTTATGTTCACAGTCCGGCACGATGGAGACAGCAGCCTTTCGGATTTAGAGGAAACAATGACTGGTAACAAATCCACCTAGCATACCAGCCAAAGGCACAACTGGACGACAATGCTTCCACTTTAAGATGTCTCAAATCATCTCGCCCTGCCCACCAAATTGCAATTCACTCAGAAAGGAAGCAAGCTTCGCCAATAATCGGAGCTCAGGTATCTCCACCTGAGGATAAGTGAACTGCTCAGGCTTAATTATTTCTGCAGGACCTCGGTAACACCTTGTAGTATTTAGAAGGCATCGCAATTTATGGCCCCTCCAGGATTCAGTATCAGCCACTCGTTGGCAGAAAGGAAGGAGTTTTCAGCTATGCTGTCAATGCACAAAAGCACCACTGTTCCTATCCAATAAGCAAATGCGTATTATGTTTTGATTTCCTTTTTCCCCCTAAAACATGGGCCACATTTACCACTTCCTGAGAAGTTAAATGAGGGTGTCTTCAGCAGCTATGCAAATTCCTCAGTCACTTACGTTGTGGAAGCTGCACAGCTGAAGAGGTAAGTCACAGACTCATTGGTCATACCAACATAATCTTGAACAAAGCATCTAACCTTTCTTCATTAAACATATGCCACCATAATTTTATAAAACATGCAGATTTCAAAGCATAAGAACCACAAAGTTCCTAACACTTTCAATCGTGAGAATTATAAAGCTCCTAAAGATCAGGAATTGGGCCAACTTAAAGCTATCATAAGCAAATAGGTATCTCAAATTAAAATTGCTACCTCAGTTTATACATCAGTTAAAAGTCATTAATTTCCTGGGTTTTCAGTAACATAAAGCCAAACAGGATGAGCAGTAACTTTAAAGAAAGCCAGTGCAGTGTTGTAGAAAGGCTATGTGCATCTTGCACAATTCAAATTACGTAGCCTCTGTGTTTAGGCAATCTGCAAGCTGGAGAGCATATCACCTATCTCATGAGGCTGCAAAGATTCAATGAGGTTTATAAAGCTCCTCACCCAGTACCAGTGCAGCATAGACAATCCGAAAGTGTCAGCTCTGTCCTCAATACTTATATCCACTCTGTCCCCTTAGGGTCTTTGTCACTTACATTAGAATACATTCAGTACTGCTTTGGGGTAAGAATGGAGGGAGGGGAAGAGGAGAGACAGAATGGGACCCCAAAGTTGCACCCCATTCATCTCAATTCTTGAAAACAGTACAGAAATCCAACCAGTAAGAGAACAGAGTTAGAAATAATACAAACATATCAAATGGGAGTGACAGAACTTTGTCCTGAAAAGTACGAGAACCAATAACATGTCCCTTCTAGCTTAATCTCCAAGCTTCCAAGGAAGAGGACAGTACTTCTCCAGAAACCGGGAGAGTAGGCACCATCTGGTTTTGCTCACCACGGACTCCCAGCCTTTGGCACAGTGCCCATCAGAGAGGAGGCAGTCAAGACCCTTGTTGAAAGAGCGAACCCACCTAACAGCACTCCCTCAAAGGCACGAGGCAGGACAGGCACCACAGGCATCTCATGGAAATTTCCAAATCTTCTAAGTACCAACCCTTCTTTTAATAATAATGATCACATCTTGTATACAGAGTTTTAAAAGGTGTGAGATGGGGGAAATGGCTTTGAGGAGAAGAAGACAAATCTATTCCTAGGGGGAACGGCAAGGCAGAAATAGGACCAAGAGTGTTCCTCACATTATGTTTAGTACAGACTAGGTATAGACCATGAAGGAGATAAATAGTTTCTAAAACTACACTAGGTAAGTTTGCTACCTAAGAGTGGTCAGGATATCTAACAGCGCAAAATTCATATATAAGAACGCCAACTACCCCAGAGTCGTCCAAGAGCATCTTCATCCCCAAAGAACAATGATGGCTCTCCGAGGCCCTCGCAGCAACCAGCCAACTTTGCCCTGCCCTTCTCGTCAGAACCTCCTGAATGTGATCTGCATCAATGGCCTCGTTTTAGCCTATTAAAGGAGTTTCGTTATGAAACCCCCCCCACACACACACAGAGCAAACAATAAACCAGGTAGTTATGCTTCTGTCCTGAATTCCAAGTGCTAATGCTGTCCAACCACCTGACAATAACATGTACCCGTGGATCAGTACTTGCTCGAATACTGCTCTATTTCCCTGCCCCCAACCCACCGGTTGGTCAAACAAAAAGCATCTGCTTCTGCTCCAGAGAACATGGACCCCACCATAACAATGACAAAAAGCTACCAGATAACCCACTAACATCATAACCGTCTTAGGCCCATCAGAGAGCTGTGGTCATGAGGCAATCAGGGGAGCCCGAAGTTCAAAGGGTGACAAGCTCCTCTGGGAGCAATGGGACAGCTTTGGAAGATCACAGAAGGCAGAGGTGCTGCAGTAAAGACAGCCAAAGAAAACAACTAAAAACGAATTCTTAAAACTGAGTGTGGGCTAGCAGGATCATCTGGAAGCTCTAGACACGAGGGAAGTCTGCATTCCCTTGCAAGCTCTTTTCTCCTGGATGTTCTTAGAAAGACCGGGGCAGGGAAGGAAATCAAAGAGAGGCCCCCTCAGCGGCACACAGGTACACTCTGCCCATTTCTTGGACATTTTTTCATCCAAAGCAAAGCCTTCAACTGCTGGGAGAGAAGCAGGAAACCCTCCCATCCTCGAGATGCAGACACAGAAGTACCGGCTGTGGGACAGGGGTGGAAAGGCAGCCCGCCACTGGGGGTGGGGGATGAACCCTCCCAGCTCTCCTCAGACCACCCCGGAGGGAGCGGGGAAAGCAAAAGCCCCTGCCCTCACGAGAGGGGCAGGAAACTCTCTCCGACCCAAGCCCCCTCGCAGTAAAGAAGAGAACAGAGCTGCCACGGGGAGAAGCAGAACCTGAGAAGCCCCACCTCCAACAGCCCGGCAAACAGGCCTGCCCAGACTGACACTGGACCACGGGAAGGGAGAATCCCACCGTCCCCACCAAGAACCCGGCACCACGTGCAGCAGTGGTAGTCCACCGCTGGGGCAAAGGCCTCCTGTGTGGCACAGGCAGGGCAGGGTCTGCTGGAAGCAGGGGGTGAGGCGGAACTCTAAGGAACCCCTTTGTACCCTGGCCCCACACAGAGCACAAGGCAGCGGCTGAAGTCTGAGGTGTGCTGAAGGTGAACTAGGCAAGAGAAAATCCAAACCCGGCCTGTTACACATTAGGCCAGTCAGCCTTGTGCCCATTTCTGCACGTGACATTTACTTTAGGGTGGTTTTCCTATAAAGAATGTCTATCATTCAATCAAAATTTTCCAGAAACAAAAAAAATAAGTGAAAACAATCCATTGTCATAATATAAAGCTGTCAACAGAACCAAACCAAAAATGACCGAGCTGTTGGAACTATTAGTCAGGGACTTGAAAATAACTGTAATTAATGTGTTAAAGAATCTTTGGTGAAGAAGGTAGACAACTTGCATCAACAGATGGGAATATTCAATAGAGAGATGGAAACTATAAGAAAATAACCAAATGATATGCCAGAAATAAAAATGTAGTATCATAAATGAAGAATTCCTTCAACTGGCTTATCAGCACACTAGAAATAGCAGGGGAAAGAAATAGTGAACTTGAAATAGAAAATTATCCAAACTGGGGTGCCTGGGTGGCTCAGTTGGTTAAGCGACTGCCTTCGGCTCAGGTCATGATCCTGGAGTCCCTGGATCGAGTCCCGCATCGGGCTCCCTGCTCAGCAGGGAGTCTGCTTCTCCCTTTGACCCTCCCCCCTCTCATGTGCTCTCTCTCTCTCTCTCATTCTCTCTCTCTCTCAAATAAATAAATAAAATCTTTAAATAAATAAATAAATAAAAGATACCAAGGCTGTGTCTTAAAAAAAAAAAAAAGAAAGAAAAGAAAAGAAAATTATCCAAACTGAAATACACAGAAGGAAAAGAGTGAAAGAAAAGAGAGGGGCGCCTGGGTGGCTCAGTTGGTTAAGCGACTGCCTTCGGCTCAGGTCATGATCCTGGAGTC
>NC_138379.1:15126042-15194266 GCF_054177405.1 Leptonychotes weddellii
AATAAATAAAATCTTTAAATAAATAAATAAATAAAAGATACCAAGGCTGTGTCTTAAAAAAAAAAAAAAGAAAGAAAAGAAAAGAAAATTATCCAAACTGAAATACACAGAAGGAAAAGAGTGAAAGAAAAGAGAGGGGCGCCTGGGTGGCTCAGTTGGTTAAGCGACTGCCTTCGGCTCAGGTCATGATCCTGGAGTCTCTGGATCGAGTCCCGCATCGGGCTTCCTGCTCAGCAGGGAGTCTGCTTCTCCCTCTGATCCTCCCCCATCTCATGCTCTCTCTCTCTGTCTCATTCTCTCTCTCAAATAAATAAATAAAATCTAAAAAAAAAAAAATTGTTAAAAAAAAGAAAAGAGTGAAAGAAAAGAGAGATCCAAGAATTATGGGAAGGCATCGAATGTTCCGACATGCCTGTAACTGGAGTCCCAGAAGACGGGGTGGAAAACAAGTCAACAGGTATATTTAAAGAAATAATGGCTAAGAATCTCCCAAAATTAATGAAAAACAACAAAACACCAACTCAAGCAGCTCAGAGAACCAAGACATTAAATAAAGCATTCACCTTCTCCCTCAACAAGTTAAAGGAACAACCTTACCATTAAAGATGTCGAGGCACTTCTGCGTCTGAGCACCAGGGAGATTTGGGAAATTTCCCCTTAACACACGAGCATCGATGGAACCATTTATTTCAGGTGCAGGGCTGGAAGATATTTCCACACCTCAGGGATTAATCTCTCAAAGCCGTGTCTGAAGAAGAATCTGAAAACTTCCGAAGGGATTCCAAGTCTTTCCAAACACACGTACCAAAGCTCATTATGTCCTTCTCATCTGTTCGCTCTGACAAAATGGGTTTCCCAAACCTGCTGTGCAGCACGCTCAGGGTTATAGTGGTTCTCTCCCTCACTGCCTTTCTGGAAAGGGGAGAGTGCCAGAGCAGGGGGCCTGATGCCCTTGCTGGACAACCTCATCAAATCCTGGCGGCAGCGGAGACCCTCAGGTCATCTCTACCTGACAGCCATAAAAACTCAGTGGTGATGTCAAATTATAATCCAAGCATCCTAATTTCTAGTTGAGAATTACTGCAAGCTTGCTGGGTTTGTTTTTTCTTTGGCTCACTCCATTCTTCTAACCGTAAGAGTTACATGAAAAAAATATCAACCAAACCACTCAGAGGCTCTTCTCATGGACTGAAGCCTTTTCTAGAGCAGAGGAAGGTCATAAACATGTAATACACCTTTATACCCAAGAATTCAACAAACCATAATAAATAGAATTTACTTTCTTTAAAATAAAAAGGCATTTCTGAAGCAAAAAAGGTTAATATACCTACAATTTATCAGCATCCATTTTTTCCTGTGCTTAAAATATTTATTTTGTTAATTTCATTGCATTTAGACTACCTTACAACAGAAAACGCGAGAGTGCTTTTTTTCACTCCCTTGATCCTGAGCTACTTTATCTGCCCTCTTCAGATGCATCCTCCGCCTGAAAGTCTGATCCTCTGGGGCACTTTTCCACCAACCAGCTAAGCTTCCCTGTCCCATCATTTCAGTTACCTGCACACGGCACTGTCACACTCACTGGAATTTTACACAAAATCACACACCTCTGCAGCAGAGGCCAATGTGCAGTTTTTTGGCAGGTGTCCATCTTTTTTGTTTGTTTGTTTCATTACCATGCAAAGTGGTAACTGCTTTTTAAAAAAAAAAAGAAAAAAAAAACTTAATTCTGAAATAATGTGAGGCTTCGAGAAACAATGGTGGTTCAGAGGGTTCCCGAACATCCCTCACCTAGCTTACCCCCATATCACCGTGGTGCAATGATCAAAACTAAGAAGTTCACATGTAGGTAATTCCATTCACTAAACTACAGACTTTTTCTTTTCAGATTTCCCCAGTTCTCCCCTAAGGTCCTTTTCCCGTTCCAGGATATAGTCCAGGGGACTGCACTGCCTTTAGTTGTCATATCTCCCTAGTCTCTCCCAACCTGAGACAGTTTCTCAGTCTTTCCTGGTCTTTTACAACCTGAACGCTTTTGAATAGTACTGGGCAGGCATTTTGCAGAATGTCCCTCATTCTGGGTCAGTCTGATGTTTTCTAATCACCAAGACTGAGGTTATGGATTTTGGGATACTCCGGAGGTGATATGCCCTTCTCTCATCATTATCAGGGGACTTATGCTATCAACATGACATATTACGGGGAAGTAAACCCTGATCACCTGGTTGGGGAGGGGGCTCTGCTGGCTTCCCCACTGTATAGTTACCATCTCATTCCATATTCTATTGGTTAGGAGCAAGTCACTATGTTTAGTCTGTCTTCCCAAGGAGGATAATTAAGCTCCACCTCCTAGAGGAAGATGTATCAAAGAATTTTTAGTATTCTTTGAAAAAATTAAAAAGTGTAAAACTGTATTCACCCAGTAATACTTTTTTTTTTTAAACCTAGTTTACAGACATACGGTGTGGCATTCTATTACAATCCTTAAACCTATGGGGATTTGTGGCTTGTGGAAATATTAAAGCATTTTCTTCCCCATTAATAATTTCACTAAATAAAACAATTGACATTTGCCTTAAATGTTAAGTGGATGCCCAATCATATATCTTACTTATTTAAAACAGAAAAGCACACAGCAACTTTTTATTAAAAAGCTCAGAGATGGAATCTCCTGAGCCCTCAAATATTTCTAAATTTCAATTGCTTCTAGTCTCATATTTAACTTTACTCTGATGTGCACACAGAATTACTGCTCAAAAATAAAGCACCCAATCTGATCATGTAAAAAAATGAAACAAAAAAACTAATAGAAGTGATTAATAAGAAAAAAGAAAAAAGAAAGGAATTTGAAAAGTAATCCAAGAGCTTTCCATAGATTGGCTACTAAGGAAAGTCTAGAGAATCAGCTAAAAACCTATCAGAGCTAGTGAAGAAGTTCACTAAAGTAATGGGCTACAAAATAATTTTTTAAATAAACAAATAAAACAAAATCCCAAACTGTTAAATCTCAGCAATACTCAGCAAGATTTTACGCACATGAGCTCGTGGCAGGGCCCTTCCCATTACCCCAACTTCTCACAGTACAGATGATACCCAGTCCTCGTGACAGACAATAAATGCCTCCCCAACATCCATTACCTTCCTCATTTTTACTAACAAAACAAACTTAAAATACTAAATAGTCCAGCCTTTTTTGCAGCAATGCAAAAAAACGTGCACTTTCCTAAATAAAAAGATAAAGCCCCACTACAACAAGCCTTCTGGTTTTTTCCCTTGGCTCTCTCTCTTCTGCTTACCTGGAATGCAAACATGGCTGGCTGGGATTGAAGTAGATGTATCGTAACTGAAAAGAAAAAGCCAGCATGCTGAAGGTGACAGAGCAGAAATATAGAAAGAAACCTGCTATCCTGATGGCATCGATGAATCCCTATACCTGCCGTGGATGACCAACTTCTGGGTTTCTTTTAATGTGAGACATGTAAACCCTGATTTCCTTAAGCAATTGTTAGTGGAGGGGTGCCTGGGTGGCTCAGTCATTAAGCGTCTGCCTTCGGCTCAGGTCATGATCCCAGGGTCCTGGGATCGAGCCCCGCATCGGGCTCCCTGCTCAGCAGGGAGCTTGCTTCTCCCTCTCCCACTCCCCCTGCTTGTGTTCCCTCTCTCGCTGTGTCTCTCTCTGTCAAATAAATAAATAAAATCTTAAAAAAAAAAAAAAGCAATTGTTAGTGGAGTTTTCTTTTATATTCATCTAAATATCCTCCTGATACTGTCCTCTTATGTGAAGACCATAATACGGATTTCATTACTTTAAATACAAAAGCAGTAAGTAGTTGCAATAATTATTTGATAGGATTTTATATCTAGAAAAATCAAGACAATCAACTAGAAATCTGCGAAGTAATTACAAAATCCAGGAAAGTCAATAATTATGAAATAAACATAATAAAATCAATAGTTTGATTCCACCTCTAGTTAGGTTATAGAAGATCACAAAAGATCACCACCTATACCACAACAAGAAAACAGTTGACAAAGTAAAAATTTGAATTTTCATTAGAGCCAAATCATTTGTATTCTACGACCTTGTTAAATTCACCTACTAGTACAGTGGTTTGTAGATTACTTTGGCTTTTCTGAGTATACAACCACGTCATTTCCAAACGAAGACATGTTAACTTCTTCTTTTCCAATTTTTATGCCTTTTATTTATTTTCCTTTTGCACTGCCTAGGATCTTCAGTACAATATTGAATGCAAATCGTAAGAGTGAGCATCCTTGACATGACCCCAACTGTAGGGGAAAGCATCCAATATTTAACCAGTAAGTAACATGTTATGTCAGATGTAGATTTTTCATAAATATCTTTATCAAATTGCAGAATTTCCTTTCTATTCCTCATTTAGCTGAGAGTTTTTCTCAAGCATGGTTGTTGAATTTTATCTAATGATTTTTTTTCTATATTTAGAAGATGATCAGATGGGTTTTCTCCTTTGTTTTGTTACTGTGGTAATTTACATTAAGTTTTTCAGTGCCAAACCAACTTTATATTCCTGATCTCACTTAGTCATGATATAGTATCCCTTTTTTATATACTACCAGATTCAATTTTACCATTTTGTTTAGGATTTGTGCATCTATGTGAATATGGGATAGCTGCCTGACACCAATAATTATAAGATGCACCATTATTTTATATAACACTAAGAAAGAAAAAGCTCTCAATTAAGATATGGCACAATACCAAAATGATATCAATTATAATACAATCTTGACATCGGAGATTTTAAAATGTGAAAAATATGGGACTATGGCAATTAAATATGGCATATACTGTTTCACTTGACCCTCCCAACAATCCTATAATTAATATATCTCCAGTTTACAGACAAGAAGACAAGGTTCAGAAAGATTAACGTTAACTTGTCTGTGGTCACAAAGCTTTTAACTGACAGATTCAGAACTCAAAACCACTTTGTCTAACTCTGAAGTCTGTGTTCTTTTCATCATGGTACTATCGAAACCACAGACTGCCTCAAAGGATAAATCCAGAACTGCAGCTAGGCTTTGAATCAGGTTGGCTTTAACCTGTTAAGGCTTTTCTCCAATATAGGTTTCTCTGAACGTCATTAACGAAACAGAACATGTTTCTCAATCACCAATGCAGTATCATTAATAATACCACATGTTCAAATTAAGTGAGAGAGGCCTTGTATATTTAAGAATGACTAAATGATTCCAAAGTGGATGAAAGCAATAGGTCTCCCAGGGAAACCAGGGATTGTGCTGTGTAATTAGTGACGTATCAGCTGGAGGATGGCCCCCAACTTAGGGCTCTTTTCTGTAGCACCAACTTTAATAAACGTAGTAAAAAGAGTACTAGAGTGGAACAGATCTGATTCTAATTTGGGCTTCTGCCGTTAAATGGTAAATAAATGCTGACAAGCCATTTAACTTTCCAGATCTCAATTTTCACACTTTACAATCGAGACAGGATCACATGATGCTTAAGGGCTTTTCCACATTTGATATTCAGAGAGATGGAAATTCTAAAAAAGAATTGAAAAGAAATGCTGGACAATCATTCAAAAGTCCTGTACCAGAAATGAAGAATATCTATGACAGGATCATCAGTATGGGATGGACAGGGCTGAGGAAAGGATCTCTGAGCTTGAGGATATAACAAAAAAACAAAAACAAAAACAAAAACCCAGAACAGAATATCCAAGGACTATGCGACAACCATAAAGTGTGTAACATATACACAACATAAATACCAGAGAAAAAAAGAAAGGAAGAGAAGCAATACTTAAAGCAATAATGACCAATTTCTCCCCAAATCAATGTCAGACACCAAAGCACAGATTCAGGAAGCTCAGAAAACACCAAGTAGGATAAACACCAAAAACACTGCACCTGTTCATATCATACTAAAACTTCAGAAAATCAAATATTAGAAAAATCCTGGAAGAAGAGAGAAAAAAAAGAAACACTTTGCCTCTAGAGGAACACAGGGAACAATTACATCCAACTTCTCCTCAGAAATATTCAAAGTGAGAAAACCCCACGGAGCTAGAATTCTATACTCAGAAAGATTATCCTTCAAAAGTGGTTTTGAAAAATAAAAAATTTCTCGGGGCACCTGGGTGGCTCAGTCGTTAAGCGTCTGCCTTCGGCTCAGGTCATGATCCCAGGGTCCTGGGATCGAGCCCCGCATCGGGCTCCCTGCTAGGCGGGAAGCCTGCTTCTCCCTCTCCCTCCCCCCCGCTTGTGTTCCCTCTCTCGCTGTGTCTCTCTCTGTCAAATAAATAAATAAATTAAATCTTTAAAAAAAAAAGAAAAAATTTCTCAAACAAAAACTGAGGGAATTTACTGCCCATAGTCCTGCCTTGCAAGAAATGTTAAAAGAAGTTCTTCAGAGAGAAGGAAAATGATACAGGTCAGAAGTGCAGATCTACATAATGAAAGGAAGAGAATCAGAGAAGAAATAAGTGAAGGTGATATAAAAACTTTTATGTTTCTTATTCTTAATTCATCTAACAATTTGTTCAAAATAATATCAACAAATGTATTCCATTACATATACTTATGTATAAACAAAATGACAGCAATGATACAAGGGACAAGCGGAAGGAATTAAAATTATATTGTTAATACCAGGCACAGTCTCCTTGACTTAAGGTAGTTTGACTTAGATTTTACAATGGTGTGAAAGCAACAGACATTCAGGAGAAACTGTCCTTTGAATTTTGAGTTTGGATCTTTTCCCAGGTTAGCAATGTGTGATTTGATCCTCTCTAGTGATGCTGGGCAGCAGGGAGCCCAGCTCCCAGTCAGCCATGTGATCATGAGGGTAAACAACCAATACACTTACAACCATTCTGTTTTTCACTTTCACTACAGGATTCAATAAATTACATGAAATACTCAACACTTCAACATAAAACAGGCTTCATGTTATGTGATGCTGCCCCACTGGAGGCTAATGCTCTGAGCACATTTAAGATAGGCCAGGCTAAACTATGATGTTCAGTAACTTAAGTATATTAAATGCATTTTCAACTTACGATACTTTGAACTTACTGGGGGCTTACAGGACATATCCCCCATTGTAAGTCAAGGAAGATCTGTACTTTCACTATCTATGAGGCAGTAAAGCGTTAAATGAAAGTGACCCTGGATTTGATGTAAATGTATAGTGCAATCTTGAGGGTAACCACTAAAAATGTTTAAAAAAATAAGTGCAACTGATATGTTAAGAAAGTAGAAAAAATGCAATCATGTTAAAACCACAAAAGACTTTATATAAAGAGTGTGGAAGTCTGGGGTTCCTGGGTGGCTCAGTCAGTTAAGTGGCCAACTTTGATTTCAGCTCAGGTCATGATCGCAGGGTCCTGGGATCAAGCCTTAAATCGGGCTCCATGCTCTCAGCAGGGAGTCTGCTTGAAGCTTCTTTCTCTCCCTCTCCCTCTGCCTCTGCCCCTGCTCATGCACTCTCCCTCTCTCTCTCTTGCTCTCTCTCTCAAATAAGTAAATCTTTTTTTTTTTTTAAAGTGTGGATGGGGTGCCTGGGTGGCTCAGTCAGTTAAGCATCTGCCTTCAGTTCAGGTCATGATCTCAGGGTCCTGGGATCGAGCCCCACATCTGGCTCCCTGCTCACTGGGGAGCCTGCTTCTCCCTCTCCCTCTGCTGCTCCCCCTGCTTGTGCTCTTGCTCATGCTCTCTAATAAATATTTTTAAAAAGAAATTTTTTAAATAAAAATTTAAAAAGTCTGGAAGTCAGAAACAGGAACAAGGAACAAGGGCAACAAATAGAAAATAGTAATAAATATGGTAAATATGAATCCAATTATATATCAACATTCACTTTAAATGTTAATGGTCTAAATATTAACAATTAAAAGACAGATTGTCAGAGTAGATCAAAAATAAAACCCAACTGTTTATGTCTACAAGAAAGCCACTTTAAATATAAAGACACATAAACGGGGCACCTGGGTGACTCAGTCAGTTAAGCGTCTGACTCTTGACTTTGGCTCAGGTCATGATCTCCGGGTCTTGGGATCGAGGCCCATGTCACGCTCTACGCACTGGGCATGGAGCCTGCTTAAGATTCTCTCTCTCTGCCTCTCCCTTTGCCCCTCCCCTCTGCTTGTGTGCACCCTCTCTCTCAAAAAAAATAATAAATAATAAATAATAAAAAGAAATAAAGACACATAAAAGTAGAAGGATAGAGAAAAATACACCATGCTAACACTAATCCAAAGACAGTGGGAATAGTTGTATTAATTTCAGAGAGAGTAGAATTCAGAGAACATAAAGAAGGCATTGCATAATGATAAAGGGGTCATTACTCCAAGAATACAACAATCCCTCCTTAATGTATATGCACCCAACAAAAGATCACCAAAATATGTGAGGCAAAAACTGACAGAACTTCACGGAGAAACAGATGAATCCACTATTATAGTTGGAAACTTTAACACCCTCTAACAGAAATGGACAGACACAGAAGACAGAAAATCAGTAAGGACACAGCAGAACTTAACAGCACCACGTAATGACATCTGAAGACTATTTTCTCCAACGATAGCAGACTACATATTCTTCCCAAGCTCACATGGAACATTCACCTGGACAGACCACGTTCTTGGCCATAAAATACCTTAACAAATTTAAAAGAATAAGTCAGCTCTTATATCACAATGGAGTTAAATTAGAAATAGTTACATGGTGGATACATGCCATTACACATTTGTCAAAACCCACAGAATGTACAGCACCAAGAGTGAACCCTAATGCAAACTACTGACTTTCAGTGATAACGAAGTATCAATATAGGCTCAACCATAACAGACAGACCACTGTGGGGCAGAATGCCCATATGGGGGAGCTTGCGCATCTCTCTACATCCTGCTCGATTTTCCCGTAAACCTAAAACTGCTCTAAAAAATAAAATTTATTAATAAAAAAAAAAATATTTCCAGGTTCCTCTCCTCTTTGAAACTACACAAGGCTGTTCTTTTCTAATTCATCTGACAATGTTTACACAAAAGTCAGCATCGATTCTCTGCCCCATTGTTATTTCATTGAGGGAAAAACCTTATCTTCCCAGTTAGACTAAAAACTCTTTGATGGTGGGCCCACAATATGAGCAAAATTTACTAGCCCTCATCTATGGGCAAGCATTCAAGAAATCAGCCCATAAATCCTACAGACTTAGGACGGTAGGTTTCTGTGGGCTCTCATAGCTTCTTTACACTGGTATCCTGCAGGAGGGCCCAAGTGTCTTGGACAACTGGGACAGATTAAGGACACAGAATGCCATTCACCATGTCACAACTCCTTTTTCCCAACAGCAGTGACAAAGCAGGATTAGGCTTGACTTAAACAGCAGGGTTAACCAGGGGAACAGCTGAGAACCATTTTAAATGTGGCCACTGCCCCGTGCAAGATTTCAGATATCATACCCTCAAGAACAAATTTTGGCTCTTCTAAGATCTCACACAGAGCCCACTCATTCTTGCTGGGAATTAATCTCAATTTTATTTTCACCTTATCCCACATTCTCAGCCTTCTAAAAATAACATTAGGATTTGTTATTGTTTTGTCATCCACAGATTTGTTGTTGCTTTCTCCTGTTTAAAATAGTCTCTACCCAGTTGGCGCATAGATAGTGAAAAGGAAAAAAAATCACCTTAATATTAAGAAACACAGTCATGAAACTCTGCCAAACCAAATGGACCCTTTCTTCTCTTTCTTGCCCTTCTCAAGGCTTTGAAAACTTGCTTACAACCTTTCCCCTCAGCGGGCTGCAGAGGACTTAATCCTTTAAATCTAGCTTTCTCCACTCCTAGCATTTCTGTGACCCATCTCTAAATGTAACCCCATCTGCCTGGCGTGGAGACGAAGAGGCCTTTGCACATCCCTCCAAGCCATGTCTCCCAGCACGCTCCCAAGAGTTTCTGAAGGACAGCAGCGGTAGCCCCCATCCCTGTGTGAATACTCGAATACACAGCTTCCCCTTCACAGAACTGACTTCTAAGAATTCTAGATCTCATTCTTACACCCAAAACTCGGAGCCACTCACTGGAAGGTCAGGAAAACAAGCAAGGACACACACCAGTACTCAAATCCTAGGTCTGCAGCAGAGCTGGCTGGAGAACCCCCAAAGGCCTGCATACAAGCGCATCATCCCCTGGAAGCACAGATTTCCTTCTGCTCATCTCCAGCCTCAGTATTTATATTAATGGGCACTGACTAAAGACCGAGAACACAGTTAGCTCCCCTTGTAGTTACCTGAGAAAATGGCCACAGCATATACTCCTCAATAGTCACAAAAAAATGCAAGGAAGAGGTCTGAAAGCTGAAGTCCGGGGCAATACTTTCTGATGGCAAAACAGGGTGCTCACTTGAGTTCACAGAGCTTTTCATTATACAAGGTGTTTTCTTCAAGGGCCAACACCTATTCACAAGCTCTTTATAAGCTCACCTCGCATCGTGTTACATGGTTGAGTCCTAGGAAGAGTTGAAAGCCTGAGTTATCAGACTTTAAAGGATACAGAGAAAAAACTAGAACATGGGATGAAGAGAAGAAAATGAAAAACAGAGATTCCAAACCCCTTTCTTTCTCTAAGTCACGCAGTAGGGTTCAGAAAGGAAGTAAATTCGCAATTAGGTGGAAAACAGAAAATGAAGACAAGAAACAAACCTAGAAGCCCCCATCAATACAAGGTTGTCCCAAAAGACATACTTCCCAGTATAAAAGGCAAGTGCCCCAGGAGAAAGGCTGAGAAAAGTGAAGTGACCGCTCACCATTAATTCTGACCTCAGATGGTGCTCATCCCCACATCACCACCTAACACATCCCACCCACGGAGCAATGTAAGCACCGTGCAGGCAGGGGGTTTCACCTGTTCTGTCCACTGCTGCGTCCCCAACACTCCGATCTACACCTCGGACAAAGGAGGAGCTCAGAAATATTTGTTGATGAAACCAGGCACTTACTATATCCAGGCTGAGAATGTGGGATAAGGTGAAAATAAAACACAGTCAAGAGTTAGTCCTTACTAGAGATTATAAAAACAAACAGATGATAAAATGAGACCTCTGAAGGCAAGTGACTTATTCAAAGTCACACACATCAGTGAAAAGAACAGGATGAAGGCAGATGCATACAACTACTGCCCCACCACCTCCCCTGCCTATCGCTGGTACCAGATGTGCCCTTCTCCAAGTCTGATGCTCAGCTCACAATTCCCCGGAGAGTTACTTCCTTTGGAGGTGGGAGGGTGGGCCCCACATCACCTGAAAAGTAGCCTAGAGGCTCAGAAGAAATAAACGACTTCATTAAAGAGACACATCATCTCTCAGGTCCCAAAACATAAGATGTTAAATGCACCAATAATGTCAACAAATTTGCTATAGAAAAACAATGCCGAGTACAAGGAAAAAAAAAAAAAAAAAAAAAGCAAAGTCAATAAAATCCAGAATCTCCTCCCTCCCAGGCCTAACCCATTGGAGATAAATGCACTTAGTATGGTTTGCTTTAAAGGGATATGGTAGCAGCAAACTCTGGCTTACTAATGGATCAACAAAGCAAACTTCTGAACAGCTTATTTACGTGCTTTACAAAAGATAAACTTAGAAGCTCGGTGTCTCCTTAGTTTTCTGAACAACGTGTGCTCTGGTTATTAGCCAAGGAGAATCCAATGCTCTGAAAAACATACAAATAATGTAGTTAAAGGCCATGAACTTACCTTGGCCAAGGAGACAAGGTTTCCATCATTAAAAACAAAAGCGAAAAAGCACTGTTCAACAAATATCTTCTTGATTACAATTCACCACTAAACTAACAGACCATCCTCCTGACCCCGAGGCTAGGATGTGCATGTGTGAGCTGAGGTGGGGTTGGCGTTGATCCCAATGATGTATTTGGGTGAGGCAACCGACAGCAGGCAGGGACGGTTATGAGGATAAATTAACAATTTCTCCTGAGGGACAGGAATCCGTTATTTTCATACACCTGTCTCCTCTGCCACACTCTGTTCCTCCTGCCCCCAAGTCAACCATCTTGAGTGACACAGGTTTTATTAAAAATGAAGACTCACTTTTAGCACAACTAAGAGGTTTCCTGCATTATTAAATCTTTTTCAAATTCTCTAGCATTTTTAAAGTCCGGAAGTTCTCAACCTAGTACATAATCCGCACTTTTAACCTTTCCATTCTACGGGTAAAACATGAATTGTGATATTCAAATTTTCAATGAAAAAAAAACCAATCTCACCACTAAGAATCTTTCCACTGACACAGCAAAACAAACTAAAAAACCAAGCTTTTACAGGGCTTAATAAAGTCTTTTAGTAATATCCTTGTCACCCTGTTGTGATGAAAGAGCACGGCATAAGTCCTACCTCACTGACCGGTGGTGGCCAGAGCAGAGGGACGCTGCAAATTCTGAGTGGAGCCAAAAAGGCCCCTTCCTCGTGTCCTGGTGCGCAGCAGGGTGATGCGGAGGTGCAGGCAGGTGGCCCCTGAAGCAGGTTATGCTTCACCCTCGCACACCCCCTTTCTACACTCTGACCTGGTCAGGGGCTGAGGACAGGATTAGGAAAAAACCGTCTCAGAAGTGGATTCACAGTGAGGAGCAAAACCCAATTCAATGGAGCCACTTAAATGACAACTACTGACTGGGGCTCTTGTACCTGATATAGACACTGAGGGACAGAACTACGTCCCCTCAAAATGCATCGAGGGACGACGTATAAGGCAACAGCAAGAGGACAGCCATCTGCAAGCCAGGGAGAGGACTCAGGAGGAAACCACCTTGCTGACACCTTTATCTTGGACTTCCAGCCTCAGGAATTGTGAGAAAATCCGTTTCTGTTGCGTAAGGCACCCAGCCTGGGGTGTTTTGTTACAGCAGCCGTAGCAAACTAACATAGACATCCTCAGACACGACAGACCTTCCCCCTCAGGACTGCTGGCCGCCCCAGGGCAGGCGCCACAGCGGGTACAGCTCAGAGGCACGTGCAGTATCTTACCCAACATGGGCATCTGATAAGTATTTTAGATTATTGTAAGAGTTCGAAGGGTGCTTTAAACAAAGAACATTAGAGCTTTGTAAATAAACTTCATACTTTTCAATCAATCACATGCCACAAATTCTTCCCAAGCCCAAATCTGCCACATCTGCCGTGTAAGCTCAGGCCATCCACTAGCCTCCAAGGTTTGCCTTCCTCCTTTATTAAAATGAGAAAAACAACAGCTACCTCATCAGATTTTCAGAAGGAAGTTCCTAATACAGTGCCAAACACACATGTGTTAACATAAAAATGCTCCCCTTCCCTTTGCCAACCAGGAAATGTAAGCTCTTGACCATATTCATGACCACAGAACAAGACAGTGGTAAAATCAGGCCAGGATCTTCTAAGGCCTCAGTACCTGCTAAACACCCAGTCTTTGCGCTGAGGCAGAAGAAGACCTTGCCAGAGGGTCCTTCCTGCAAAAGACTATCAGTAATATTCTATTTGAATTCTAGAAAAGCAGGGGACCTCAAGAGAGATCATTTGCTCCTTTCCTAGGCTAAAGGCATCTTGAGTAGAAGAGGCATTTTCTACGCAATATTCTTAGAATGAGAAGTTTGATTTCTCGCCAAAGAAGTTATACTGAAATCATCTAACACCCATGGGTCCCTGCATGTGCCTCTCAGTATCAAAGCTTTTACTCCTGTTCCTCAAACGAGAAGCCAAGCAGATGCGGGAGGGTGATCCACACTCTATGTCTCCTTGCAAGATCTAGTTTCCCCCAAAGGTCGAATGGGATCAAGAAGACAGTGAAGAGTGTAGCTGAGCTGTCTCACAAGTAGGCCTCATGAGATCTGGCAGCAAAGACTGAACATTTGAGCCCTGTGACGCTTGTACTATGCCATCTGCACCATTAATTACGATCCCAGGCACCAAAGACGGCTCTGATTTCCATGTTTTAGCACAATTTAAAAGAAAAAGTCTTCCAAAATAAATGCTACTTGGAGCAAGTTGGAAGAAAAAGGGGTAAAAGAGCTTGATAGTAGGGGGAAGACCTGGTGAATACTTGTAGGGAATGCTTCCATGTTATGATCGCCTATCCTCTGGGAAACAAGAAGGGATCCAGGAAGAAAAAGGGGTAGTCTGAGTCATGTCTCTTGACATATGACAGACAGCTCCTGAAATAGAAAGCCATAGGTTTCAAGTCTCAGGGGTATCACCTTCAAATATATCAATGTTCTAAGGGTGGATCAGTTTTCCCAAATGCTGACGCCCTGCTGCGAGGAGCGATCCCAAGCAAAACACAAGCCTCTGACTGGGAGCCTTTGAGGCGGCAGGGAGCCATGAGGAGTTCAAAGGCAAGGCCGGCCAGTGGTTTGTACCTCCAAGAGCCATAGGGGTGAAAGGTTACTAAAGCAGGAGCCACTGACCAATAAAATAGTGCTTGGTCAAACCTTCTCAGCAAAGAGACTAGAGATTCATTTCTGCTGTGCCCAGTCTTCTGAGCTATCCACGCCTCTGAATCCCTAATTCCCTAGGTCAGATCAGGGAGCTTCTTTCGTGATTAGCAGCTCACCAGTTCTCTCTCCCAGCTGCTTCCATAAAATAGCTGAAAGGTAGATTGGAAAACTTTAATCAAGATCTGTCACCAAAAATAAATAAGAAGGCAACACGGGCCAACTACTTGGACAAGAATCTACCTGGGCTGAGATTTCCCGTGTTTGCTATGCTAAAATGTTAGTTTGTGGGATTAGAGAAGGCAAATGTAAAACAAGCCTCACTCCAACCAGGCACACTGGAAAGGCCTGCCCCTCTTTAATTAAGACACACACAAACACAGTATGCGAAGGGACCAAGAGGACAGACGTGAAGGCTTATTTCAGGGCGATGATCTCTCCTCTGTCCTGTTCCCCCACATAGTGACAATCCAACTAGAGAAAACTAGGGAGATCTTCTTTGGCCGGTTCTTCTTTTTTGGCTGTGGATACTAACTCAACAGACAGGTCATATGGGAGCCCTTCCACTGTGCCAACACATTCCCAGAAAAAGAGAAATTGAGAAGAGTGTGGGTCCAATGCTGTTTAACACTGTTCCACCTGACCAGGGCATGAGTCCTCTATAAGCTGCTTGCTACTGGAAAGCTCCATCTTCTGATTAAGGATTATTAAGACAAGCTCTCCTGTTGATCCTGAATGGAAACCCCCAATGTACATTCTCCAAATTGGGACTCTGAACAGAGGGGAAGCTTGAAATAGCTACACTTGCTATGTCGGTAGTCCTCAATTTTTCCTCCTGCCCCTTCTCACCTGAAGGATAATATACACCCATGAGTAAGAGTAGCTGAAGTTCATCATAGCAGGAACTCCCGAGAGAAATCCATGTCCCTGTTCCCCACCTCCACCGCCCCCCCCCCCCATCACCCATGCCAGAAAGCAGTTAAGAACCGAGTGGGAGTGGGAGAGGTACGTGAAGTTTGAAAATCCCCACAGGGAATTCGGATCCTTCCCTTGCCTCACAGTGAAAAATTACTATGGTAGCTGATGAAACAGTTAAAATCTTTCTACTCTATAGTTTCCAATCTGCAGGTTATACCAAAAAGATTTCCAAAGATTATGCTTGCTATTGCATCATATTCAAAGTTACCTACAACTTGCTAGGCAGAGATGTGGAGAATACGGATCTGTGGTTATTCGAGGCTCCAGGGAAGCCACTCGGGTCCACTGCTCCCTACACACTGCCCCACAATCCATGAGTGTGTTATTCAGACGTGTCGCCAGCTTCTAGGTCTTCCCATTCTGGTCAAATGCCAAAATGCCTCACTCACTGCTAAACTCAACCCTCAGTCTCCAGCTTAGAACAAAAAGAAACACTCAAAGATCTTTGATACATATATAAGATCATCAAGACCTGCTCAAATTAACCTGAAATTTAACAATACTTCAATATACATATGTACTTCAAATATCTGAAATATTTAAATGAAAAGTATTAGAATCTGAAAGATCACATACGAACTGCTGTCCTATTAAAGTCCTCATCAAAATGGGAAGTACACCTTGAAATATAACAAATTAGTCTTAAGTTACGGGGCGCCTGGGTGGCTCAGTCGTTAAGCGTCTGCCTTCGGCTCAGGTCATGATCCCAGGGTCCTGGGATCGAGCCCCGCATCGGGCTCTCTGCTCAGCGGGAAGTCTGCTTCTCCCTCTCCCACTCCCCCTGCTGTGTTCCCTCTCTCACTGTCTCTCTTTGTCAAATAAATAAATAAAATCTTTAAAAAAAAAAAAATTAGTCTTAAGTTACAAGGACAGAGATAACCATATTGCCAGAAATGGTTCACATGGACCTACATCTGTACCAATCCTGATCTGATTTAGCATGAAATAAATATATGTGATTGTAGTCTTACAACAATCTTCCCAAGGAAAATAGCATGGGATTATAAGATTAATTGTGCTATTATAAAGCCAAAAACTATGCCAGGCCAAAAATCATTATGCAACCCTAACTCCTTTTCAACATCCGCAACGCTGAGGGAGACAGAATATACATATATAAAAATATATAACTTATATTAATATTTACAGACAGAAATCCTACGGATCACTTAAATCCTGAATACAGTAAATTCTTTACCAAACATAAAAATACTTGATAATTGACAGGTTATTGTTTTGTAAACAAACCTAGATATGTTTTAAGCATATAACAAATTTACAAAAGCTGCACTGGGTTTCCCGTAATGAGCAATTATTTCTCAGAAATGCTTCCAAATAGTCCCACTCTGTGGGAAACCAGCCCCAAAGAGTCAGACAATTTTTATATAGGCTGCAAATTAATATTTAACACTTTTATGAGAGAGGCCATTTCCTGAAGTAATGTCCCATACTGGGGACTCATTAAAAGGGATTAACCCATGTTAACTCTAGAGACAGCTCTCCAACTAATGCCCAAAGAGGAAACTGACCATCCCATCATGAAAAGGCTGTGCAATGATTGTTCATAATCACGTATTTACGGAGAACTTCCAATATACTCAAGTTATTTTTATGTAACTTAGTCTCATAACTTACATATTTTTTCAGTAAGTTTGTTAAAATTACACCATAAACAATAATACCCAGTTTGTTAAACTTCTTAACTGATTACCAGATATCAATTTAGTCCACCCAAAAAATGTATAAAAAAGCAGTTCTATCGCTTTGGAGTTTGGGACATTTTGTTTTATTGCTCGTTTGGTTTTTATACCTAATTACTCTCCCCACAGGAGCTACATGAGCAATAAAACAAACCAGTATATTTTTACTGTTCACTCAATGAAAATCATTAATCCTAGATCAACAGCCATATAATTTGACTAACTTACTACAAAAATTCCTTGCTTTTGCCTCAACCTCAAGTTAAATGGCTATTTTAAATTGAACACACTTGCAAAACTGCTCATGTCCAAAACTATCTGAAAAGAGAAAAATAATGTGTTTGGTGCCAAAAGGGTACGCAGCACTTAAAAATACATATCCATTGGGTTTTGCTTATCTCTACTAATGTCTTCCTAAAGGCTTCAGTTAGGAGAAGAGCAGGCAGATAGAAAGCACATCCTGAGGGCATATTCCAACCACTCTGGAACTCAAGGTTGGAAAACTGAAAGGAGAAGGAGGGCAGGGGAGCACCTTTTGAAACGCCTGGAAAAACATTCTGGTCTGGAGATGCCAGAGATTCTGAAGCTCCCATCAAGCTGCTGGCCTTGATCCAGGTAATGGTTTTTCCTTCCCCTCAGCTGTCTGCTGCGGGAGTTTTCCAGCAAAGAAAGAAAGGAAAAGTGGTAGGGAAGAGGGAGGAGCAGCTTCCAGTCCACTTCTCTGTAAGTGAGAGGGTAAAAAGGGCCAGGCATTGCAGGCTGACATTTATAGAGGGCCTGGCGTTTCCATGAAGCACTCTGGGAGGATTACTGGGGGTTAGCAGTCTGGTCTAAAAGGGGCAGCAAAGCAGACTGAGGACAGTCCCTTTAAATTTGGTAAGTGATGCTGTGGGCAAAGACACGGCAAGCCAGAGCAGGCAAAGACGTGCGAGCAGACGCCCAGCCAGTCAGGCGGCCTTTAGAAAACATGTACATGGTAAACTTGGCTCCCCTAGCCCTTCGGGGCTGCCCAACTCACTTGCCGAAGCTCGAAAGCACAAACTGCCCGTGGAATGGCACTTTCTAATCGAGGGATAAAATGGCTGCCTCCACCAACCAAGAGAGCGACTCATCCGGCCAAGGGCAGGGTTCTGGACCTGCACAGGTTAATGAGCTCGCTAGTCTTTGACCTCCAAATCACGGCCACACCACCCAATCCCTCCTGCCTGGCATTTTTCTTCAATTTTAATATCAGAAGTTTCACACGCCTGCCTGAGCTCCTGGACTCGGCAGAAAGACCCATATAGCTGTCAGCAAACTGATAAGAACTTTAAAATGACTCCGCGGGGCCTCTTTAGAAAGAAGAGCCAAAGACGCCCATAAAGAAACAGGGCAGGGGCCACGGAAACCAGCCGCTCACACTGGTTTAACGTGGCATTAAAATGAGCTACAGATTTATGGCAGTGTTTTAGCCCCTGGCCCACATCATCTGGGGGATGAAGCTCCCGTCCCCGCTCCCCAGAGTGATTTTAAATCTGGGATGGAGCTGGCCAGAAAGGAATGGGGGGAGGGAGGCAGAGGTAGCAGGAGGAGGAGAGGAAAAAGGAAGAGGCAGAGAGTACTGGGAAATAGAACAGAACTCAGTCTCTTTTCAGTGAGATGGGAACAACAGCTATTTCTAAAAGCTATCTGGCCGGTCCTCTTAAACGCTCATAAAAATTCCCTTTATTTTTAGTTCTTACCCAGTGAACTCAAGTTCTTCAACCCTTTACCACCCCAGCGTCAATTCTGATCGTAACTTTTCTCTTTAAGTTCATTTCTTTTTTAATTTTTCAGTTCAAAAAATGAATAAAATCATCATTTGGCAGAGAACACATCTGAAGAAGGAAAAAAAAACTCAGTACAAAATTTTTTTCTCACTGGAAAGAAGAAAAAGTAATAGTGCTTTATCCAAACGCGCCAATGAATTTTTTTTTTAAAGGCTAGCTAGCGAAACACTTTTTTTTTTTTATTTGACAGAGAGAGACAGTGAGAGAGAGGGAACACAAGCAGGGGTAGCGGGAGAGGGAGAAGCAGGCTTCCCACCGAGCAGGGAGCCTGATGTGGGGCTCGATCCCGGGACCCTGGGATCATGACCTGAGCCGAAGGCAGACGCTTAATGACCGAGCCACCCAGGCGCCCCGAGAACCACGGATTTTAATCAGCCATTCGGATCCTAACAGAAAAACAGAGAGGTGAACTGCCTTCCATGCCAAGATGTAGAAAGTACACCAGACCCACAGGAATAAATTGTTTCAAGTTTCCAAGCCCAGAAGCAAATGCATAATACATCCATGTTGGTAACTCACTGTGGTTCCTTAAGACCAAACTCCATACCGGAAGGCTCCTTCCAATATTCAAACCCAAACCCAAGCAGAGCAATCCCAAATGACTGCCAGCATGGAGCAGGCAGACCAGAACCCAGATGCTTCCATGATTTCATGTAATCAACACAACTGCTCCACAGTGATACTAGCCCCAGGTCTGAAGTAAGGAAAGGGAAGCTTCAACAAGTTAAGTAATTGGCCCACAGACACAGGTTAGGATTTGTGGCACAGTTTAGGATTTAGAACTCAGGTCTCTCCAACTCAAAAACCCATGTGCTTGCCACTGCCAACATTTTTCAAACTTTTTGGACTAAGAAATGAATATATTTTATACTGAGCTCATAGCTCATCCACATATATAACTGAAATAGAGGTTTCTGAAAGTATTTATCTTTACTGGGTAATATGCTGATATTGTCCTTTCTATTATATTTCATTTTTAAAAAAATAAAATGCCAGTCATCACCCAGTGAATTGACTTCATGATCTAACTAACGAATCATGACCCTTGGTCTGGAAAATACTGCAGTACCCAATGTCCGGGCTCCCCCACCCCCACCCAAAATCATCAGACAGATAGTGAGGAGACCTGGGATCCAGTCAGGCTCAACCCTGGCCCTAACACTTCATTCTCAAGATCACCTGAACTTGGGACGCCTGGGTGGCTCACTCAGTGAAGCATCTGCCTCTGGCTCAGGACACGATCCCAGGGTCCTGTGATCAAGTCCCGCCCACTTCTCCCTCTGCCTGCCACTCCCCCTGCTCGTGCGCACACACACACTCGCTCTCTCTCAAATAAATAAATAGAATCTTAAAAAAAAAAAAAAAGATCACCTGACCTCTAGGGCTTATGTGTCATTTATAAAATACGAAGAAAGGTTGAACAGTTTCGAAGGTCCCTTCTTTGATTTTGTTTCTCAATCTCCTTAATGAATACTGCTTTCCCCTTCCTCCTAGGCCGCTGCTATTCGAAGTCCTTGCTCGGGGACGCCTGGGTGGGGCTCAGTCGGTTAAGTGTTTGCCTGCGGCTCAGGTCATGGTCCCAGGGTCCTGGGATCGAGTCCCGCATCGGGCTCTTTGCTCAGCGGGGAGCCTGCTTCTCCCTCTGCTTGCCACTCCCCCTGCTTGTGCTCTCTCTCTCTGACAAATAAATAAATTGAAACAAAACAAAGCCCTTGCTCGTTGTGCTCCATCTTACCTGCCGAGTCTTTCTCACAGAAGCCACCTCTGGGCGAAGGTCAGTACCCTCCCAGAGCAACCCATCTTCCTATCCGAGACTAGCCGCTGTGAAGATTCCCTTCACCTCCGATCTACTCCTGACTCTCCATAGCACAACTGAGTGACAGCACTTCTGGCCTTGTAGTGGGTGTATTACTGAAAGTACTCTCCCCAGCAGCCTCAGGGCCTTTCTTAAAGACAGGATCTGAGTCCTTCACCCTGCTTCTTAAAAAAAAAAAAAAAAAAGTCTCCCTCAATATGCCTGTATAATACTAGGAATAGAGCAGGTGCTTAATACATATTTATTTGATGGGTTTGCATTATGAAATTAAAGACTCTAATTCTCCTACATTTGGAGAATATTTAGGTGGGCTGCTCTAGGAAAAGCCACTGAACTAATTAAAGCTGGTACCATAATAAGATAAGTGAGCATTTCCAGACCAGGTTCCACACACGACTCACTTCTGTTTGCCTGTGGACAAGGTGTGCCAGGGCTGCCAAGGAAAGCAGCTTTATGGTCTCTCCATCTGGACTGTGAGGATTTAAATCTCAGAAGCTATACAAAGTAACTGCAAATCAGCGCAAACCTTAAAGACAGGAAAATTTATTTGCAGGCCCTGGTGCACTATAAATTTGAGACAGTTCTATTAAAATGCTTTTCTTGGCTTCCCATCAGATACTTGGCAAAAGTCTTTTTCCAATAAGGTTCTTAATACTAAAGTTGGGGGAGAAAAAAAAAAGTGGAACACATAAAAAATGCTCTTCCTTAAGAGTTCCAATTAAATGAGTCTTTATTTTATCCTGCTTTAAACAATATACATTAACCAATCTCTTTCGCAATATGGATTTACACATTCAGGAAAACTCAAACACAGAGAATCCAGTGCTATTGAAAAGAAATTATGAAATTCAGAATATCCCATAAAGCAATCCCACTCAATCCCCATGGCTCTCCCACGGGCCAAAGAGCCCAGCTTTGTGTCAGAACCATGGTTGTCTGTTTCACAGAAGAACTGCAGGGATCCGGTCAATGTGTTTTGGGCAAGCAATGCAGTACGAAAGGGCAAGGACGAAAAAAAGCAGAGATCGGGAAACACAGCTTGGAGTGACTTGTCGGGGCCAGAGAGTTGGGGGAGAAAAGGAGGCAGGGAATATTTAGCATTTTTTAAAAAGCCGTGAGAATTCAGTTTAAGTATACTAAAAAAATTTTCAATTTCACAGGTAGGGGGATAAAAATGACAGACATTACAATATTGATTCTGGAAATTAGAAGTGAAATATTTTCCATATTCTTCAAAAAAAAAAAAAAAGAAATATTTTCCATATTCTTCATAATATATTTCCAGGGATGCATCCAACCAGCCCTAAATGTCTCAAGCGACCGCTTTTTTGGGAAGACTATCCAATAATCAGTCATCTTGAATTATTGGCAAGTTCATCTGATTTTTTTGCCTCAATCCAGGCCACACAGCTCTGTGATTTGAATAAAGTTGTGGGCAGCTAAAGAGAGTGTGCTCCCTGTTTGTCCCTCACATGGTGTGCGGTCTTGGGAGGATTACTTTGCGTGCCTTCGTCCTCAGTATCCTCACGTGAAAACATTCAGATTACCCGTCTGCCTGCCTATCTCACTACTCTGTTTAAACAGTTTGCTCTGTAAATCGTGTGCTCGGTGTGAGGCAGGGAGGGGGAAATGGACACGGACCGTCGATGGACAGGACAGGCAAGCCACCAGCACGGGGAACCTTCAGAGAACGGGACTGCTGAGGCTTCCCGACATCTAAGGGTTTACCTTTCACTGAATCATGAACACTTTTTAAAAATAAAAACTTTTTTTTTCAATTTTACTAAGTTTCTAATTTTAATTCCAGTAGAGTTAACATGCAGTGTTATATTAGTTTCAGGTGTCCGACACAGTTATTCAAGAATTCTGTACATTACTCAGGGCTCATCATGGTAAGTGTACTTAATCCCCTCCACCTATTTCCCCCATGCCCCCACCCACCTCCCCTCTGCTGACCATCAGTTTGTTCTCTGTATTTAAGAGTCTGTAAAAACAAACATTTTGGACAGACTTTATAAAACTTTATAAAAGTGTATTATAAAAACTTTATAAAGCATATTATTTTAACAGCTACTATTTTAAAAATATACATATGTATGTGCTAAACAAAATTTAAACCTTCACTTAAAGATTCAAGGGTATCACCAAGAATAGCAATTTCTGTACTTCCTCAATTTTAAGACACCCCACAATAACAGCTTTAAGAGAAAAAACAAACCATATTCAATGTTCAAACTGATGGCAAGTCTCATTTGGATGTCAGAAAGCCAAAATATGACAAACAAACAAATGTGTACTTCTCTGAATCGAGGAATTCTGCCATCTTACAATGATGCACCCAGGATACAGTGAAGCCTGCAAAGCTGTCGGCCGTATATCCAATGTACTAAGAGTTTTATTTTTGAAACAGCTTTTCCATCTTCGCTATTCATGCCAAACTGGCAGATGACCCATCTCAGAGACCCTCCCTTATAGTCTTTCTGCCCTTCCAGTTAGTGACTTCTAAGCTACTCTGTGAAAATTGGGTAAGTCACTGTGTTGAAATTACCTGTAAGTAAAATAAAATACAAGCCTCGATTTAGAGGCCAACCCACAGACAAAGTGCGTGACCTCTGGTACGCACACACACATTTGCTCTTGTGAGTTCTGTTCTGCTCTCTCCTTTATCACAGAGAGACCTAACTATAGTCCTGGTCGGTCCGGGTGCCACATGCCTGGGGTTTTATTTTCTTAAATACAAGTGTTTTGTCTTTTTCCTAATCAATTATATCTTCAAGTACTCCTCAGCAGCACAAATATTCGGTATGCTTAGCAGGAAAATATGAAAGTAAACTGAGATGGGTCAGTGTAACAGACTGAAAAGAAACTGCTATTTTAACTCACCCAAGCTTACAGGCCAGGGAGAAAAGAAGATGCTGACTATTTCTGCCACCTCAAAGGCTCCCAGTCAATTGAGTACAAAGAAGAGTTCAAAGGCAAGGCAGGCTCCTGACTTCCACCTCCTAGTGTGGCTGAGGTTAGAGGTCACTGCCGGTGGAGCCACTGACCAATAAAAGAATGTTTGGAAACTCCACTCAACAGATAAACCGCGGATCCATTTACGCCTTTCTCCCTATCCACACAAACATTTCCAACTATACAGTCCCGTGTCTACCCAGCCTTCCAAGATCCTAGATTGCTTTCTTTTCTATTGTCGTTCAAGAGAGACTAGGAATATGAATGTTCCTTCTGACTACAGAAGAATATTCAGTTGCATACATCTTCCTGTCTTCCAATGTAAGAAAGGTGGTTGATAGGGCTCTCCACCTTTAAGGCCTACCTCAAATGCTACCCCCCCCAATAAATCTGTCCCTGACAACTTTAGCCCATAACTTTTCCCTTCCATTTCAGATCCCTAATGTACTTTGGAAAATGTGCACCATTTTCTCAACTTTATACCCACACATCACCAAGATAACGATTAGGCCTTTGGAGTGGGGATCACAGATTTATTACTATCTCGCGCCATCTCGAGACCCTTGAAAAAACAACACTTAATTAGGGCTTCACTAAGTTAACTAGTTAATTTAGCTTGTGGGATGATAAAAGGCCAACTGATAAGTTGGCTTTATACTGTTATAACTCTCACCCTCTACTAATTGAAGGAACTGGTTTTTAATTTACCCACAAAGAAAACCTTTACGCTCTCCCCACCCCCAGCTTGTCCAATACTCTCGTCAGCTTTCAGGAGTAGATAACTTATTGTCTTTAGGCTCTAGCCTCGTACTTAACTTTAGGGCTGCTTCGACATCACATCTAAGGTCAGGAGGCAAATTTACCTACTTTTCCTTGTCAGGCAAAGCGTCTCTGCCTTGGTGCATCCTACTGCTCAAGTCACGATGAAGACTTTCACCGTGGTCCTCACCAGTCACACTGCAGCCTCCCTCATCCCGAGCTCTAAGCTGCAAAATGTCACTAAAATATTTCCATCACCAAGATTGCACCCCCACTCCGCTGGGGTCAATTCAGAAACATAGCTCTCTTCCAACTACAGACAGCAAAAACCCTGTGCTCAGCACTATTTCTTCCTCACCTGAAAGAAATAGTCTCTGGAGACTGACTACGAAGACAATGCCAGTAAGAAGCACCTTAGGATTTCTTGGAAACACTGACAGGGTCCAAAGGAAAAGGAGTCACTTAAAAGTGGATGGAGACCTCTGCTGGTTGCAATTGTCCCTGCAGCTTCTCAAGCTAGTTTTCAGCGGCTGAGCAAGAAATTCGACTGTTGCTCAGGCTCAGCTCATTCTGACCTATCAACCAGGGGCTCTAAGGCATCAACTACTGATACAACAGGATTTCCCTGGAAATTTATACCTGTCTGACAAAAAGATCCAAATTTGACCTCCATAAAGAGAATTCACTAAGGTGTAAAAACTTTCCAGAACCAAGTGTGTACTATTTTTTCAGGCACTCCTGCCAAGGTCAGGTTAAATCGATGGGTTAACCAGAGGGCAAAATGACAAGCAGATTCTGCAAAGGATCCTATAGAACAAAAAAACTCTCTCTAATCTTAGATGAGAACTTCACTATCAATAGGACGGTGGTTCCCAATCAAAGCAATGTTGCCCCAAAACCGGACAGTTAACAGTATCTAGAGACTTTTCTGGTTATCACACCTTGGGAGAAGGGTGTGCTATTAGCGTCTATCAGCTGAACCTGGTCAACCTTATACCTCTCTGGGAATTAGTTCAACCAGGTAATCTCACCTTTGGTAGAGTTCAGTCTAGAAATCTGAGATTGGGAGAAGAAAAGAGGTCATTTTGGGCATACAGAATATTCAGGGAACGGGAGCAGGACTCCATGGGGCACTGCAGTGGACTGCTTTAGAAGGTCTGAAAGCAGTAGAGAAGAGGGACATGAGAAAGCGGAAGGAAGACTTGGAAAAGGAGGCGGGGAAGTGCCAAGACTGCCTTTCTGTCCAAGTTGACACAATGTGGGGCACTCACCACCCGAGGAAGTGACTGGCCCTTGGGCCTAGAGGCGTGCAGCAGAGAAGAGATGGCCACTGGGCCATTCATGTTGTCAAGGACGGTAATATTCTTGCTAAGAACAAGAGGTTCACAGACGTTTTAAACAGCTGAATGGGGGCGCCTGGGTGGCTCAGTTGGTTAAGCGACTGCCTTCGGCTCAGGTCATGATCCTGGAGTCCCGGGATCGAGTCTCGCGTCGGACTCCCTGCTCGGCAGGGAGTCTGCTTCTCCCTCTGACCCTCACCCTTCTCCTTCTCTCTCTCTCTGTCATTCTCTCTCTCTCAAAAAAAAAAAAAAAAAAAAAAAAAAAATTAAATAAATAAATAAATAAACAGCTGAATGGAACATGAGAAAGGATCTAGCCATCCCCATCATTTCATAAAGGTGGAAATGAAAGCCTAGTGAGCTTTGGTGACTTATCACTGTTGTATTAACTCACAGGGACAGAGCCAGGGCTCATATCCAAGTCTTTTGACTCCAAGGATATCTCTTTGAACCCAAATAACCTCAAGGTACTCAATTTTTAATGACCTCTATTCATTCTATCTCAACAGTTCTACGATTCGGAGCCCGGACTCAGAAACGACCAGCTGCGCCTACCTCAGCCCTGTGGTTCCCCAGCCGGCTCTGGGCAACAATGGCGTTCCATAAGCTAGCGTGGGAGCTCGGCTCCAAAAACCCAATGATTCTTTTTCCTCCACAGGATGGTGCCAGGTTTTTACTTGGCCTTGTCAGACTGGAATCTTAAGATGGTACCTGATTTGGCAGATGACTCCTACTTAGTTACGTTAATAAATCAAGATGCCATAAAAGAAACACCCAGAGCTCACACACCAGGACTCTTCTTCTGTGAAAAGGAACATTTTCTTCTATACGACTTGTAAGAACCATAGGCTGAGATGAAGAATCTAGAGATCTCCAGACGGACTTTCTAACTGACTGAAACTCAGACGAGGTGAGTAGTGAAGTGATAACTGAGAAGCCCAAACACTTAAAATGAACACGAACAGCTCTGAAAAAAAAAATGGAGAGGCTAAAATCCGACTGTGATTTGTTTTGTTTTTAAGATTTTATTTATTTAAGAGAGAGAGAGCATGCGCACAGAGAAAGAGGAAGCCAGCACAGAGAGGGAGAAGCAGATGCCCTGCTGAGCAGGGAGCCGGACACAGGGCTCGATCCCAGGACCCCGGGACCATGACCTGAGGCAAAGTCAGGCACTTAACCAACTGAGCCACCCAGGCGCCCCTGTGATTTGTCTTCCAATCACAATGCCCGTATGTGTTACCAGTGAGGTCACTGAGGTCCAGAGAAGGCGAAGCCTTGGCCACGGGTACAGTCGGGGCCCAGCCGAGACGGCATGGGCGTAGGCAGTCTGAGGTCAGCACCTGCACGGCCGGTACCGCGTGACGCGGCCATCTCCGTGGTTTAAAGTAAGAAAGTGGTGGATCCACACATCCGCTAATTCTCCCTGCCTCCTAAAACCCTAAAATGACGATTACGACAAATTTTTAAAAATGAAGGCATCGTCGGGGCGCCTGGGTGGCTCAGTTGGTTAGGCGACTGCCTTCGGCTCAGGTCATGATCCTGGAGTCCCTGGATCGAGTCCCGCATCGGGCTCCCTGCTCGGCAGGGAGCCTGCTTCTGCCTCTGACCCTCCCCCCTCTCATGTGCTCTCTCTCTCTCATTCTCTCTGTCTCAAATAAATAAATTTAAAAAAATCTTTAAAAAAAAAAAATAAAAAAAATAAAAAATAAAAAATAAAAAAAATGAAGGCATCGTCACTAAGATCAAGAAGATGGGAGACGAGCTGAAGCAACAAAATGGGGAAGCTGAAAAGCAGAACGAGACGTGGTGGCTGACTCTCCGGGCCCAAGCAGCCGCTGAGGAAAATCAGCTGAGAAAAACCCAAGGTCGTCCGCTGCGGAACCCCAAGTGGGGGCAAAGATGAGGGACTTAATGCTGAGACCCCTCCAACCTCTCTCCTGCTCATCTCCTACAATGATAATTTTGACAAAAATAAAAACCTTAAGAATCTACTAAAAAGAAAAGAAACAACAAGCATAGTACCAATTTGGGGTAGTTTTTTAAATTTTTTTTTTTTAGCTTGCTTATTAACATTTCCGCCCACCTAAATTTCTCTCTGGCAAGAGAAAAGAAAGAGAAGCAGGACTATCCGTGGCCCCGAGTGGCATGCTGCAGACCGTGGAGAGCAGCCCAGGGGAAGGGGTATCAGACGGTGGAAGAGACACCGGACAGTGAGGCGGGGTGCAGCACCTGCTCCAGGGGACAGGGAGCACCGCTCGTGAGGGAGGCCGCTGGAACCGGGAACCTAGGCCTGCTGATATGACAACATTCTCCTGGTCAACAGCTACTCAGAAGCATCACCCTGAAATGTCCCTACTTCCTGAGCTGCCTTAGTCACGACAACTATCACCCGCTGTGAGAACAGCCATCCAGAAAGGCTCTGCATCCTGAACACACTGCTACGCTATGACCCTAAAACATAAAAAGAGGCTTACCTCAGGAGAGTTTTTAAACCTCTGATAGTTACTATCTCAAACCTTATCTGATGCGACTCACCTGAGTCCGCTTTCCTCTCTCCGGTTTGGTGAGTCGATCTAGCGGAGGAAATCGCCCCGCTCACTCAGTCAGCTCTGTCGATGTGTATCCCCACCGTGCAGGCCACCCTTCCGTACCACCCGTGTCACCCCCACCCCCCCAAGCAGGCCTGCCTGGCCTCTTACCTGCCGCTGCATTTCTTCAATCTGCCTTTGGGGGATGCTCTGCAAAATACCGTACACATCAGATATCTTTTCTTCCGGGACAACCACAGATGCTCTAGAGAAGACACCAAAACAGTTTCTATACACCCAACGCTCTACACAAAGCACCTTCACAGACCTGTCCCGCTGCGTTCTCCCGAGCAGAAACAACACACCCGCACCCTCCTTCAGCCCGCATTCCCTCCGGCGAGTGGCTCCCCATCCTCTCCTCAGGGCCCGCCTTCTCAAAGGCCTTCGTTCTCTGGCCTGCTGCGTTTCCTCACCTCCCTCCATGCCACCCGTGTGCTCCAGCAAACCATGCTCTGCCCACCACGGGGCCTGTGGGTGTGAACTTCCTGCTCCCTGGTATACTCTTTAACTTCACTGCCTGCTCTGAACAAACAAGGACTTTCCTCATTTAGCTCCCTACTCAAAGCCATTCACTCACTCAGCACGTATTTACGGAGCCGCTATCACGTGCCAGGTGCTGGGATTACGACAGCGACCGAATCAGACAAGGGCTGGGGCTGAGCACCACGGGAACACCTGCGGGAGAGCATTCTAGGCAGAAGGCCCTGAGGAAGCAGCATGCTGGGAATGTTCTGGCAACAGCACGGAGGCCGGCGAGGCTGGAGTAAAGAAGATGGAGAAAACCAGGAGGTAAACAGGGGAGGGGGGCGAACAGCAAGCGCACGGGGGGGGGCCTTGCAGGCTGTGGTAAGGACTCAGCTTTAACTGAGACAGAAAGCCATTAGAAGGTTTTAGGCAGAGCTGGCATGATCTGATTAAGTTCCAACGGGGTCATTCTGCCTAAAGTGCTGGAAGAAACTGCAGAAAGCAGGAGCAGAACGGCTGGAGACGGTCGCAAAATACAGTGGAAGAGCCGGGGAAAGTGGTGAGGACTTGCCCGCAGGTCAGACACATGGGTGAGGGAGACAGAGGGCTCAGCAACCACCCACCCGTCAGGGCATTTAGCAGGGTTTCCCATTTTATTTGTACCAATTAACTTATGAAAATCTGAAACCCGCTCCCCAGCAAGACTAGTCTGTTAGGACGGAAACCACGCCTGGTTCCACTCCCCAGCAGCCCCTGAGCACCTGGTACATTGTCTAGCACACATAGTTGGCACTTAGTAAATATTTGCTAAATAAGTGCACAATTTCTACTGTACAGATGGGAAAACTGAGGCTCAAAGAAAGAAAAGAAACGATTTGGCAAGATCACAAAGCTAGCCAGTGACAGAGCTGGTTACCTGAACCCGGGCCTTCTGGCTCCAAATCCAGAGCCCTTCCACCACTTACCCATAATGACAACTACCCAAGCTGGTCTGGATTCTCACAGGAGTATCTTTCCAGCCGTGGCTCAGGGTCACTGCCTCCACGAAGCCCTCACCAACTCCACTGCCGGCAGAGGTGTGCGCCTCCTCCTCGCGCTTCTCCTACCATCCCACCCAGCCCGGCTGCATCTCATCGCAGTAGTCGGTCACTGCTGGTTCACCTGTCTATCCTCCACCAGTAGGCTAGTGGCTTCCTGGAGGCAAGGTTTGACCGATCATCTTTGTATCCCCATACCTAACACAGTACCTCGCAAATAAAGGGCCTCAACAAATGTCTCCACGGATGCTTAAATGACTGGAGGTGGCTCAGCACTTCTCTAAGATAAAAAGAATTACACAGCCTCGTCTTGCAGGCTGAATGAGGCTACCCCTCTGTGCTGGGCTTCCACTGCCCCCTGTGCAGGCATCTACAAGGCACTTATCACACGTTATTAGAACGCTTGGTTTGTTCCCCACTAGATCCCAGCCTCCTTAAGAGCAGAGACTGCATTATTCACAGGAGACTTTCCAATAACTATGAGATGAATCAGTGTACAGAAGAATGAATGTTACTTGCATTGTTCAAATACCTTTGGTGATCAGACACGAACAGAAATATCAGAACAGGTGGGAGAGGAGAAAGTAATTAAGTATCTGAGGCGGAGTCAAGCTTGAGAGGTATACACAAAGGGAGCTAATTTTCAATAATCTTTAACCGCCAAAGTCCTGGGGAAATGAAACAACATGAGACCAGAGGGCTCTTCTGTCCATTACAGCCATAACCAAGCGGGACCCATGTTTGCCCTTCTGTGCCCTGGGAATGTCTCTAAGCTTTCACGCATGCGGCGGCACTCCCCCTCCAGCTAGTAACATCATGCAAACTCTGCAGAGTCTCTAGCACTTCACCACTGTGGCTGCAGATCACACCCACGGAGCTCTGAAGTGCAGCATTCCTTAAAGTCCTTCTGGTGACTATACTCTGCAGTTACAAGGGAGAACCACTGCTCTCGTCTTTGGTAAAAGCCCAGACAGTACGTATTTCAGGCTTTGTGGGCCATATCATCTCTGTCACAACTACTCAGCTCCGCCACGGCAGCATAGACACAGCCAGGGGATAATACGTGAGTGAATAGGTATGGCTGTGTTTCAATAAAACTTTATTTACAAAACCTGGCAGCTTCCCATATTTGGCCCAAAGGCCTCAGTTTGTGAACCTCTGCTCTAGGCCAACAGACTAACTCTTCTGATGGAAAATACAGCAAAACAATCTACAGGAGTAGTTCTCAAACCTAGGTAGGCATTACAATTACTGAGGGGGCTTTCAAAATCTAATGCACACAGAACCACTGGTGTGAAGTTTATTACAAGATAACACTCACCTCTTCCAGTCCAGAACTTCAGAGAAAGGCAAAATATAGGAGTCTGCAATGACAACTGGGACACAGCTGGCGCGTAAAACGTCACTCAGTACCGCCTGGCCCAGCCGAGCACCACGAAGGACCACACAGAACGTGGCCTCCTGAGGGAACACAAGCAGAGGCAGGGGATCACAAACCGGTCTCGCTGACCCACTCTCTGGTCGCTGCAGACCATCACGTTCTCCTGAGGGCTGAAGCCAAGCACTACTGAGACACCCTGACCGAAAACGCAAACAGATAAAGCTCACACCAGGGGAACTTGAAAAGCTCAACTGGCTGCAACGCTTGGTACTTCCACTCTTCAGTGTCACCTCGATGCCGCTACTGGTGGCATCTGAAATGTCCAGAGCCAACGTCCAAGTCTTCTCTGGGCCCTCAGTGATGTGACCTCCCACAGCCGGGTTCCTTCCAGCCCCACACTACGCGCGCACACCGAGGCACGGGGGCTGAGCATCACTTACGGCGCTTACCTCAGCCTACCTCACAGCAGAATTACTTGTCTGGGCATTTCAGGCTTTCTAGAGGACCCCCTAGAGGGAAGCTATCAACTCTCATCTTTCTACTCCTCATGGCATCGAGCAGTGTGCTCTGTACATAGAAGATATTCATTTCACGTATGCAGTGCCTTTGAAAACACGCAGATATGTTCTTCTTAGAACAATAAATCAAACAGAAAGCAAGTTTCTTCTCCCTTCCCTCCCTCAAGCCTAGTCAATGTGGGGAACGTTTCAGAAAATGAGAGACGTACAGGAGAACAAGCAGTTGTGACAGGTAAGCAAAAATAAGAAACGACCCTCTAACACTCGGTTTTTCCCAGTTTTTGCCTCTTCAGGAGGAAAAAAAAAAAAAAAGATTAAAAAAAACCCCCAAAACCCACTGTTTCATCTTTACAGCTAGAGAAAAGGAAAGTTCAGGAAAAAAATGTAAAGAAACTCAATATGCCAAACTCCTCCAGGGATACATGAGAAAGCAGCAAGGGCTGAAGAAGAGAATCAGTCATGGCGCCTAGAGGTGCAGGTGGACAGCTCAGCCTGCCCTGAAGAGTCAGCATCCAGATGTGGACACACGTGCTGATAACCATTTTTCCTGTCTAGACAAAGGTTACTATAAATACTCCTGCTCACATCACCACTGTTATCAGTCAGACATTCCAGAGACCACGCAGCACTTTCTCGGAGAGAAAGTATTTTAACAATCTCAGCATGGGCCAGTTCTCTTTGGAGATTTAAAAAAAAAAAAAAAAGAATCACACCAGCTCCTTGCTATTTCTCCTTGAACTATTTTAAATATTTCAGGGAACAAAACTCACTTTCTCCTTTCCTAGCCCCCATGCCCTTGGAATGCCAAGCATCCTGCTTATGCTTAAAATATCCCCCAAAGGACTACTCTTACCCTCAAGTATGGAAATACTGCCATGCCCATGACTCAGGCAAAGGACATACTACCAGTAGGACATGCCGAGGGTGGCAAAACACCAACAGACAAAACAGTAACAAAAAACGAAAACTTTCCATTCCCAGCAAAAGTTGACTGCGGCCTCGTGGGCCCGCATGTCAGAGGCTCCAAGCTGCCACCTTAAAGAGGAGATGTCTCTGCACGGGCTTAGGAATACAGGGGGAAAAGTAAAACACGTTTGCCCACTGTCCACGTGACTTCTCCGCAAACCCATCGCAGTTGCGATTCTGGAGGGTAACGGATGTCTGAAAGGGGCAGGAGTACTCAGAGGCCAAGCAGCTCTGCACAAACAGCAGACGCCAGACGCCGACGCACCTGAGGGCCCGCGTGGCTGGTAAAGAGCAGGACTACGTTCTCTTCTCCCCTTGGGTAATTCCCTGGCTGCGTGTGGGAAACAAGGCCTTTTGCTGGGGTGCGTGCTACTTCGAGGAAGGGACCTCTCCCGAGCCTGGCGGCTAAGGGCAGACACTCACCTGCAGCACCTGGGGGTAATCATAGACCTGGTGCTCGCGGCAGCGCTTACGCACCCACAGGACACCCTCTGAGAGGTTGGTGCATTTATCCAGCACTAACACCGACTCCCCGTGTCTGGCCTGCAGGGCGTCCAGGTCTTCTCTGTACTCGGGGTGGATAGCCATCTGAGAGGACAGGAGGAAGTACCGCCGGGGACTGCAAGAGAGCAAGAAGCGTGACTGGAACATTGCCGCCGGCTCGCTGGTCAAGGTACAACAAACCCGGACGTTCAACTTACGGCAGGGAGTGGGTTCTCACCGGACTTCACATCTCTTGATTTTCTGGGAAATCACGCTCTGCAGCATTGCTTAGGATTTACAGTATTATACGCCGTAGGAACCTAAGGTATGACTCAGTCACGTGCCATCATTAAAGATTTTATTGGGGAGAAGTTCTTCAGGTTTTGAGGAAATGCTTGTAATATGCCAAGCTTGGACAGCAAGCTATAAATATGTATGTGCGTGCGTGGACAAAGAGAGAAACTAACTGGCTGACTACTTGGAAGAAACATCAACGTGTCATTACCATTAGTTATATCTGAGGTCTCTAATCTTAAAAGGAACTGAGAGCTGGCTGCTGGGCAGTACCGGTGGTAAAACCAGAAGAGGTGAAGGACTGCTTCTGGCTGCTGAATGGCCTCCTCAGGCTACGGAGACGCTTCAGGGAAGACAGCCCCCATCCTCAAGGCCACCCGCACACAGGAAGACTGAATTGGTGTTGAGAACAACACGTGGAAAAAACTGTCTTCACCAAAGGAGGGAACCCAGTCTTAACATCTGGATAGCAAGGATGTCTAAGAGAAAATGGAGTGAAGAAAGCATTTCCATGGGTCTAGTGCCATTTAGATCTCCACAAGACAAACACACGAACACAAAGTTAGTAAGCCAGAAGTCGAGGGGGAGTTCTGGGGGGGACCAGATGGTAAGTAACTCTGCCCTGGAAGGCAAGATCCCCACAGGGCGGAGAGGTTACAGCTCATAAACTCTACACAGGCTGAGGGACCACTAGCAATCACCGTCAAAGAGATGAGTAATACAAAGCAGCTTCCAGCAAGAAGTGAAATACCCATCAGACCTCGAAGCAGTACTCACAGGGATCTACCCCGCACTGGTCTGCACCAGGGAAAGTTAATGCCATCAGACAAGCTGATACGAGTCCGCACATAAGAAAGGACCGAAACCTATATTGTGTGACCTCCAGCTCTCTCTCTTCCTTTTTCTTGCCTTGGGAGAAAGGAACGGTAAATTTTTTTTTTTTTTTTTTTTTTAGTTTCTTAGACTTATTTGGGGGTTCTAGCTGGTGAACATCACCTTACCCATACATCCATAGCCAAAGAACAACCATTCTCTGACTGAAAAGGTCATCACGGTTTATCCAGCACTAAGCTTCAAGTCCCGAACACACTGAACAATGAGTGGAGAAGGGGAATGCTCCCCTTTCCAGCCAGCTCAGCTCCAGAAACTCCAGAAAACACAGCAACACACCCCACAGCCAGATGGCCTGCAAATCCTCAGGACCCTTTCTTCTGGTAATTCCTTTAAGCGGCTGAACTACAAGCAAAAGGTACTTCCCTGCCACGGTTAAGAAAGAAAGGGATGTGCACACTCCCCAAAACCTCACTGTCTAACAGCAAGTAGCCACATGAGGCCATTTAAATTAAACTTAAAATTCAGTTCCTCTCACACCAGCCCCCACATTTCAAATTCTCAATGGCCATATGAAAGGTAGGGGGTACCTAACAGCAGAAATACAGATGATCTCCCACCGCGGAAAGGTCTGTTTGATAGAGCTGCCCTTGATGGGTCATTCAGACCCAGACCACGGGGTAAAGGTAAGTGGAGATAAGAAAGACATGGAGTAGCAACCCATCGGGGAGTCAGTTTGGATCAGCTGTACAGATGGGTTCCTCTCATGCTGGGCAACTTTCCCCTAAGTTACAATTTACTGAACAATATGCTGAATATTTATAGCTAAAAGCAGTCCTTCTAGACACTGAAATAGACTCTTGGATTCTATTCCCAGCCCTGAGCCTCAATAATTTTTCTTATGTAAAAGCATTAATTTACAGAGGGATGACTTGGTGATGGAAAGATCACACATAAGAGCACTTGCAGATCATCTCGAAGCGAATACCATCTCCCTTCAAAGTATTTCTGTAATCAGGGCGCCGGGTGGCTCAGTCGTTAAGCGTCTGCCTTCGGCTCAGGTCATGATCCCAGGGTCCTGGGATCGAGTCCCACATTGGGCTCCCTGCTCGGCAGGAAGACTGCTTCTCCCTCTCCCACTCCCCCTGCTTGTGTTCCCTCTCTCGTTGTGTCTCTCTATATCAAATAAATAAAATATTAAAAAAAAATTTCTGTAGTCAAACTTGTCTCTTTAAACAAGAGAAAGACTTATAGGCAAACTCACAAGACAAGCAGGGTTTAAAACCACCTTAACGATGAAAGCTATTTGGAAATGAAATAGACTGGGTTTGGTTTTTATTTTTTATCTCAAATCAGAAAACTTCTCATTAACAAGTTATAATGAAATCAGCCATGCGTCAAGTTAGGGCTGAATGACCTTTAAAGGTCTTTCCAATTCCTAAGACATTGGTTCTATGATGGATCTCATGGGGCACTGGTATTCGCTGGATGTTTCTGGAAACCTTCTGTTTAAGTAGAGCTGCAACCATAAAACTGGCGATGCTCTACACTGTCTAGAATAAGAACAGACATGCCAGTACCCAGGAGGGTGTCCACGCAGAAGGGCGCAGAGTGTTGGAGTTCCAGAGAGAAAAGAGTGGTACTGCATGGCGTGGGTGGGGACAGAAATGGCCCACCCAGAGTGTGGATGCCTTTCTAGGATGAAGGATTCTACTTGGGAAAGATCTGGGAGTTGGCCCAATGCAGGGTGTGAGAGCCCTGAAAGGGTACACAAGGTTTTGGCACTGGGGGCAGGTGTAAAAGTAGCATGGCAACCCAGTGGGATGCTGGAGAACAAGTGCAGTTGGGAGGTCATGTGGGAATCCCAGGGCAGAGTGTCAGAGCCCGGACAGGCTGAGAAAGATGCCGTGTCGTGGGGAGGGTGAGAGCAATGGTACCAATGCCCCAGTGTGGTGAGCAGCAGGAGCACAATGTGGGGGAGTCAGAGTCTGAGTGGGATTGAATGCAGGCAGGGGCAACACAGTGCAAGAGGGTTGAGCAAGTAAGCAAAACTACTGAGGATAAATGGGAGCCAGATTTCTCACTGTCAGAGAACAGAGCTACAAATATGCAAAGGGAGAAAACCAGAATGCTCCTGTGGTGCTGGATGGATTTGCAGATGGTGATATGAATGCATGGTTCTCAATGCACACAGATAATATAGAGACTATCCATCTACATAGATACAGAAATAAATACAGATGTTCATGTGCAATGCTCGAAGAAACTCCTGAGTAAAGGACTCAGGTCGAGTTTCACTGTTGAGAAACAAAGTTCTATTTCAGATATTCGGTCGCCAGGATCCCTGGATCCCTGGATCCCTACTCTACCATTACTCCATTTTCAGCATAAATGTGCAGATGTGCACAAGAGTCTAGAAACATTCCCCCTGCTTGCATGCTGGTTCTCCCTGACCTGACAGATGGCTGATGGAGTGTGCCCATTTTAGCTTTAAGCAAACAAAATTGTAAGGTGGATTTGTTTTTCTTTTAAGGACTAAAATTACTAGCTAGGACTTTCATGTTTCCTCCCAGCAGTGCTGAAACCGAAGTTTAAGTAAAATCATGCTGAGAACTTGAAGTCTCCCTCAATAGGAACAGTGGTAAACTCCCAATTTAGTTCCTCGTAGAGACAATGACAAGAATTCCAGCTGAGACCAGCACAGCTGTGAGAACAAGCTATCAATAGCAACAACCCTCAGCTTCCCATTGAAAAAATATTGAGAGAGATTTAAGATAAAAATAAAAACCAAGCTCTCACTACTCTCTGTAGCCCTCAAGAGATGTGGGAATTCCCTCACAAAGCAACTCTCACAAAGCGCAACAAATCCAAAGCACGGCCATCAGGTCACCCACCCGGCCTCCTCCCAAGTCCCTGGAAAGGGTCAGGAGTCTGGAGTCTGTTTTTGCCCTTTTTTTTCTTCTTCTTCTTCTTCTTCTTGTTTTTTTGTTTCTGTTAGAGAGAAGGGAGTGTTGCTTATAAGAGAAACACCAAAACTTCAGGGCCAAACTGCAGGCTGGAGGGAAGTGGAGTGTGGGTCCAGCTGAGTTGTAGAAATCCACCAACTGGCCAGCAGAGGGAGCATGGCGCCCCAGGCAGCCTTTAGCTGTCTTCCCCGTCCTGGTAGGCTGACTCTTCCTCTGGCTAGTTATTGGACGCAGAACCTCAGAGCCTGAGACCTTAAGTGATCTAGCTAGAGATCTTCATTTCAGGCTAATTATACATAAAAACTAGGGAGATTAAGTTACTAAGAAAATACCACCACTATGGCAGTTTAAATCTTTAAAAGAAACTGCCTGAAAATAATTTTTACTGTTCAGAGGCGGTTTGTTCTTCTCTGTTTTACTGAATCTTTTCTTTTCAGTAGGTATTTTCCCTAGGCCAAACCTGAAGGGAAGGAAGAGTTCTGAAGCAACACAAGAGAGCTAGATTATACTAGAGAGATTAGATAAGAAAGGGGGTAGAGTTCAAGCACTCTTAAGAAAGAAAGGCCCAGAGGCAGCCAAGCTGAAGAGACAGCCCTGACCCTCCCCCTTCCCTCCCCCGTAGCACTGAGGCCATGGGGAGCCCACAATTCTCTGTTGTGCCCTGGGCACTGCAGAGGTTTCGTGGCACCCCTGGCCTCCACCCTCTAGATGCCAGGAGCACCCCGTGCAGAACAGAGCGAACACACCAGGTCTGACCGCTCTCCTCTGAGAGGCTGGCTCTTGGCTGGCGTATGGGAACTTCAGTTTTAGGGGAGTTCCTAGCCTCCCCAGAACTGGTAAGAGTGGCTTCCTGTGCCCAAACTGTCTGTACAAACAATATGGCTTATGTTGAACACTCACTTTCCTCCTGGAAATCTGAAATGTTGACACATGCCCAGCAGAGCCTGTGCACGTGATTAGCTCCCGATGAAAACGGGGGCACAGAGTCTCTAACGAGTCCCCTGGTAAGCAATATTTCATGCATGTTGTCACCACTCGCTGCTGGGGGAATTAAGCACATCCTGTGTGACTGTGTGACGTCACTGGGACAGGACCTTTGATGCCTGCGCCCAGTTTCCTTGGACTTCACCCCGTGTACCTTTTCCCTTTGCTGACTGTGCTTTGTCTCCTTTTGCGACAATAAATCATAGCCATGAGTGTGACTATATACTGAGTCCTGAGCTTCTTGGCAAATCATCGAAACTGGAGGTGGTCTTGGGGACCTGACACACACACACACACCCCCTAACTCACAACAGTCAAAAAAGGCTCCGTATATTGCCAAATGTCCCTGGGGAGACAAAATCAACCCCCTCCCGTGTTGAGAACCACCAGCCTAGCTAGGCTTAGTCCAAACAGGCCTTCAATAAAGGGTTGATCTGAACTGCAGTGAACTGAATTAAACAATTTCCAGAACAACTTCGGGGGAAAAAAAAGCAAAAGGTTAAAAAACAACTTTCAAAAATCACACAACTGATTTAAATTTAAGTAAATGTTCACAGAAGCAGCAAGTAGAGAAATAAAATCTTTTTTCTAAGTTTGACTTTTCTCCACTATTACAGTTTTATAATATCTATTATAATGTATTTATATTACATTATAATATCTATTATATCTAATGCTATGTAAATATGCCAAATTAAGATCCTAGATATGTGACAGAAACTTGTACCACCCCAAAGGGTACCAGCTGGGCACACTCACACAGATCACCCTTTCTCATTACAGAAATCTAGTCTCAAAACAGCACTGGGGCTAAAATTAACAAGTGAGGAAACAACAAATGTTGGTGAGGATGCAGAGAAAGGGGTACCCTCCTACACTGTTGCTGGGAATGCAAGCTGGTACAGCCACTCTGGAAAACAGTATGGAGGTTCCTCAAAAAGTTGAAAATAGAGCAATTGCACTACTGGGTATTTTATCCAAAGGATACAAAAATACTGATTTGAAGGGGCACATGTACCCCAATGTTTATAGCAGCAATGTCTACAATAGTCAAACTATGGAAAGAGCCTGGATGTCCCTCGACAGATGAATGGATAAAGAAGATGTGGTATATACAGAGAATGGAATATTACTCAGCCATCAAAAAAATGAAATCCTTCCATTTGCAACAAATGGATGGAACCAGAAGGTATTACACTGAATGAAGTAAGTCAATCAGAGAAAGAAAATTATATGATCTCACTCATATGTGGAATTTAAGAAACAAAACAGAGGAGCATAGGGGAAGGGAGGGAAAAATAAAACAAGACGAAATCAGAGAGGGAGACAAACCATAAGAGACTCTTAACTATAGGAAACAAACTGTTGCTGGAGTGGAGGAGGGTGGGAGAGATGGGGTGGCTGGGTGATGGACATTGGGGAGGGTATGTGTTATGGTGAGTGCTGTGAATTGTGTAAGGCTGATGAATCACTGAACTCTACTTCTGAAACTAATAATACACTGTATGTTAATTAATTGAATTTAAATTTTAAAAATTTTAATTAAAAAAACACAGCATTGAACCATATCCTTTTCTCCAGTCTCCTCTGTAAGAATTATTTTGTATTTTCATCTTGATGATGATCAAAAAAAATTAGCTCATATTTAATGATAAATACTGCTAAGAGTTTTTCAATGTCCAAGTTTGTATTTAGTGGGCTAATAGGAAGAGAGGAAGACTTAAAATGTAAATCATGTGTAAGTACAGTAAAATGCTAATTGCAGAACCTAAGTGATGGGCATACACATATTCACTATGCTGTCAAATTTTTTAAACACTGCTGCCTGGCTTTAAGATTGTCATAACAAAATGGTGAGGAGAAATATGAATCAGGCATCTGTACCAGATGAAGATAAATGATGTCACAATATGCCAAAGGGAAGCTTCCTAGTCATTCAAACAGAAAAAGTGGTAGAGAGAAGTATATCATCACCCCACTGGCAAACCCCATAGGCATGCCAAACCCCCAAAACCTTAATTAACTTTACACTCACCTTAAAAGACACAATCCAGTTTCAAAGAAAAAGCCTCAGCTATATTGTTAATGTGAATATTATTAGTTTTGTAGATTTGTTTGCATTTAATTTGTAAATCTGTTTTAATTTTGAAGTCCTATAAGCACAAAGAGTTTAAATTGTTTTTTATCTGTACTTATTCAAGTTGCATTATTTAAAAAGTAATCAAGATGCAAGGGACCTTGAATAGACCAAAACAAACAAAAAACAAAACCTTAAAAAAAGAACAAAGTTGGAGGACACACATTACCAAATTTCAAAACTTACTATAAAACTACAGTCATCAAGACAGCAGGGGGGCGCCTGGGTGGCTCAGTTGTTAAGCATCTGCCTTTGGCTCAGGTCATGATCCCAGGGTCCTGGGATTGAGCCCTGCATCAGGCTCCCGTCTCTGCGGGAAGCCTGCTTCTCCCTCTCCCACTCCCCCTGCTTGTGTTCCCTCTCTCGCTGTCTCTCTCTCCATCAAATAAATAAATAAAATCTTTAAAAAAAAAAAAAAAAAAAGACAGCGTGGTACTGGCATAAGGATAGACATATTGACCAATGGAACAGAATTGGGAGTCCAGAAATAAGCCTAAATACCTATGGCCAGTTGATTTTCAACAAGAATGCCAACATCATTCAATGGGAAAAGAAAAGTCTTTTCAACAAGTGTTGCTAAGACAACTGGATATCCACATGTAAAAGAATGAAGTTAGACCCCTACCTCACACCATATATTAAAATTAACTCAAAACAGGGGTGCCTGGATCGCTCAGTTGGTTAAGTGTCCAACTATTGGTTTCGGCTCAGGTCACAATTTCATGGGTTGTGAGCTCGAGCCCCACATCAGGCTCTGTGTCAGCAGGGAGTCTGCCTGAAGAGTCTCTTCTCCCTCTGCCCTCCCCCGACTCCTGTTCTCTCTTTTTCTAAAATAAATAAATTTTTTTTAAAAATCAACTCAAGGGGCACCTGGGTGGCTCAGTCGTTAAGCGTCTGCCTTCGACTCAGGTCATGATCCCAGGGTCCTGGGATCGAGCCCTGCATCGGGCTCCCTGCTCTGCGGGAAGCCTGCTTCTCCCTCTCCCACTCCCCCTGCTTGTGTTCCCGTTCTGCTGTGTCTCTCTCTGTCAAATAAATAAAAAAAAAATTAAAAAATTAAAAATAAATAAAAATAAAAATCAGGGTGCCTGGGTGGCTCAGTTGGTTAAGCGACTGCCTTCGGCTCAGGTCATGATCCTGGAGTCCCTGGATCGAATCCCGCATCAGGCTCCCTGCTCGGCGGGGAGTCTGCTTCTCCCTCTGACCCTCCTCCCTCTCATGCTCTCTGTATCTCATTCTCTCTGTCTCAAATAAATAAATAAAATAAAATAAAATAAATAAATAAAAATCAACTCAAAATAGACCAAAAACCAAAATGTAAGAGCTAAAATTATAAAATTCTAAGAAACCACAGGTTTAAATTTTGTGATCTTGGATTAGTCAAGGATTTCTTATGTATGACACCCAAAGTACAAGCAGCCAAAGGAAAAATAGATAAATCAGACTTCATCAAAAGAAGAAACTTTTGTGCATCAAAGGACACCATCAAGATAGTGAAAAGACAACCTACAGGATGGGAGAAAATATCTGCAAATCATATATCTGATATGCATCTAGTAAGTAAAATATATAAAGAATCCTTAGAACTCAACAAAAACAAAACCCAATATGAAAAAAAAAATGGGTAGATGACAAATAGCCAAAGCAACCTGAAAAAGAAAAACAAAACTGGAGGCATCACAATTCTGGACTTTAAGCTCTATTACAAAGCTGTAGTCACCAAGACAGTATGGTACTGGCACAAAAAACAGACACACAGATCAGTGGAACAGAATAGAAAACCCAGAAATGGACCCACAACTCTATGGCCAACTCATCCTTGAAAAGCAGAAAAGAATATCCAATGGAAAAGACAGTCTCTTCAACAAACGGTGTTGGGAAAACTGTACAGCAACATGCAGAAGAATGAAACTGGACCGCTTTCTTACACCATACACAAAAATAAATTCAAAATGGATGAAAGACCTAAATGTCAGACAGGAATCTATCAAAATCCTAGAGGAGAACACAGGCAGCAAACTCTTAGATCTTGGCCATAGCAACTTCTTACTGGACACGTCATCGGAGGCAAGGGAAACAAAAGCAAAAATGAGCTACTGGGCCTTCATCAAGATAAAAAGCTTCTGCACAGCGAAGGAAACAATCAACAAACTAAAAGCAACCTATAGAATGGGAGAAGATATTTGCAAACAACATATCCAATAAAGGGTTAGTATCCAAAATCTATAAAGAACTTATCAAACTCAACACCCAAAAAACAAAAAATCCAGTCAAGAAATGGATAGAAGACATGAACAGACATTTCTCCAAAGACGACACAGAAACGGCTCTCTCTCTCTCTCTCTTCCTAAAATAAATAAGTAAATCTTTAAAAAATAAAAAATAAATGAACCCACTGGAGTATATACTTTGAAAGAGTAAATTTTATGGTAAATCAATTATATCTCAATTTAAAAAATAACAAAATAACAAAAGAAAAAGTCAACTCTGGGAGTCCATTAACAGAAAAATCCAGAAAGTTGACCTAGGCAGTAAGTTCATGAACTATTCAGTCTCTCTTTGTATTTGCCTAACGGCAGAAAAATGTTTCAATCTCCCCTTATCTAAATAACAAAATCTGCTACATCTAAAATAAGTTCCAGAATTTGGTCACCAGGCTACAAAGTACAACACACTCTGATTTCTCAAAGAATCCATAAAGGCATCCAAGGGGAAGTTTGGGATGCTTTGCAAACTATTTCCTTAAGACTCATTTCTGAGACCAAATCCTATGTGCGGATTTTTAAATCTCACCCTCTACGATATTTCTAGTGTGGCAATATACAAATCAGTCATCTTCATAAGTGAGCACATGGCACACAAGAATACTACCATTATCATCACATTTGTTTAAAGTTTATTGAGATTCTCACTGTGAATTAGCACAATTTTAAACAGACTACATCAAAAAAGGCTAGACAAAATGCCCTGCACATCCAAGCTGTCAGCTCTTCTCGTTTATTCACTCACATGTCAACAATATGAACCCATATGCGACAGGCACAGCGAACATGGCAGTTAAAAAACAGACCTGGGGGGCACCTGGGTGGCTTAGTCAGTAAAGTGTCTGCCTTCAGCTCAGGTCGTGATCCCAGGGTCCTGAGATCGAGTCCTGCGTTGAGTTCCCTGCTCAGCGGGGAGTCTCCTTCTCCCTCTCCCTCTGCCCCTACTCCTGCTCGTGCTGTCTCTCTCTCTCTCAAATAAATAAATAAAATCTTAAAATAAATAAATAAATAAAACAGAAAAACAGACCTGGCACCAGCCTCACTGCAAAATCCACAATCCCAAGCAGAGAAGCTGTGAGCAAGTCATAACAACACAGCCCAGTGACTGGTACAGTAGGAGAAGTGGAGGCTGCTATGGGGGCATAAAACAGAAGAACCACTCCGGGGGCCTAGGAAAGTGCCCCTAGAGTGAGAGATACTCGAGTTCAAACCTAAAGGACAAGCAGGTCATCAGTCTGATGAAAATGAGGAAGAAGACTTCCAGACCATGGAAAGTATTTGCAGCCCCCGCAAAAAATTGAAAGAGCAATGCTCATTCTAAAAACTAAAAGGGGAAAAAAAAAAAAAAACAACCTAGAGATGGAAAGAGTAGTCACGTGCCAGAGGGTCGTGAAAGACATTTTAAGGGGTTTGGGCTTTATCCGAAGGGAAATGGGAAATCACTAACAATCAGGTTGTGGGGCAGCAAGACTAGAGGCAAGGAAACCCAACAGGGGCCCATTTCCAGGATCCAAGGGAGAGATGATAGTAAGCTGGTATGCGGGGGGCAGTGGGGGGTGGGCAGAGGAGATGGAAAAGTAGGCAGATCTAAGAAATATTCAGGAGGGACAATCAACAGGACTTACTCTTCTGGTACAGGAAGTAAGGGAGAGGAAGGAATTAAGGACACCAAAGGGATTCCAGATCTGGAAAGCTGGGTAGACAGCACTATACATTCACTGAGCCAGAGAAAACTGAAGGATAAACAGGGGTGGGGTGGGGTGGGGAAGATGGCAGACTCCCAGCCCCTGGCCCGTCACCAAGGCTTCAGTTCCTGGGACACCCAGCATGCAGAACCTCATCAGCATCTCACAGCACACCTGGCTGAGCTGAATGCCCCTTACCCTGGTCCCTTCTCCGGAAGGTCCACCTCCGCTGACAGTGGACTGTAGACAGGAATGCTGACATCATAGCCTTGCCGGTAAGTCCACGTAGAAAAGCCACCACCAGCCAACAGAGCCCTGAAAGCAAAGGATTTTGTCAAACAATGAGAAAGAAAGGTCTTCATTCTGATAAGCTCTGTGGGAAGGGATAGGAGTAACTGGGTCAATAATAATATCAACAAAGGCCTGTTTCCTGAGTCACTTGTCTCTGAAGACACTGTGCTCAATGTTTCACAGTCATACCTCCTGGACATTGATCCCTGAGTTAGCAGCCTTCTTCTGGGGTCCTAAGTGGTCTTTCCTTCTTTTCCATTTTTTTTAAAACACATCACAGCCCAGAGGCCACCCTGTGAACAGCCCCTCTGCTACCTTATTCAGATTCCATTCACCTCTCCCCACAGTCCTACCTCGTTCCGCAACACTCAAACCAGCAAGAACAGACAACAGGTCTGCACGGGAAGCCTGCTGAGACAGTCGCTCACCGACCCTCTGGCCCGAATCTTAGGTGACAATGGGCACAGAAAGCAGTGGGGACAGCAAAGTATCTCATCCCGTGCTGCGCACGCCCCAGCCTCTCTGCAGTGCCCGCCCTGGCAGGTCCCTCTGTGTTGTCCCAGAGCTGCGGGTGGATCGTGTGGTCTCCACCAGCTCTCGCCTGCATTGCAGTTACTCAGTCCCCGTACCGGAAGCATGAATCCACAATTGGACTGTTAGTGCTTCACCTGCACTTTGCACGCACTAGCTTTTCTTCTCCTTAATTAGAAAGCTGTGAACATACTGTTTTAATTGGATCCAGCAAACAGTACAGTGACACTTCATCAGAAAAAGGAAGCAGGTGTAGATCACACCAACTTTTACTGTTATTCTATCCCTGGGGCCCCAAATCCATCAAAATCACTTACTGGGGCAGAGTTTTGCCAGTTTCACGCATCGCACTGTCTGAGCCAAAATGTCTCAACCGAGAAACCACATTTTTTGCAATATTGATTGCTACCAATCCTCGCCCTGCCCTGATGACAACCTACATTCCCTTCGAACATGACCAGTTGAAGTTCAAAGATTTTCCAACCACCCCTGGAAAACCCAATCTGTTTCTTTAAGCGTTATGAGACCAAGAATTGGTTAGTGAGGTAATGTGCAGGCTAAAAACCTCTCCAGCTGCCAGTCTACTCTGTAAAACTTACTGACTATCCTTAGTACCAACATACGGTCTTATTTTTCCTGATCAGCATTTAGCAGTGAATCCATCCACCATGAATCTGGGCCGATGCCATGACAGCAGGCAGACTGCAGGGGACCCTGTGACCTCTGTGCAGAGAAACAAACATGGATCCAATATAGAGACACCAGGCAATTCAGGTAAGCCAGGGTGGTGGGTGATTAGGTGATTACACTCACAGTCCCAAAGGAAAGGGGAACGAGCAAGGGGCAAGAAAGGAAGCAGGTGTGTATCACACCAACTTGTACTGTAATTCTGTCCCTGGGGCCCCAACTGTTGTTACTCTGTTCCAGGATAGTAGGGTGCGGGTTATGCACTGGTAGGGGAAAGCATGCACTCGGAAGCAGGTCCTACGTCACAGATCATACACTCGAGATCTCTACTTGTGACCTCCGCAAGGGCCAGGACTGCAGTCAAACAGACCTCACACTGGCCCTGCTACTGATAAGACTTCGACTTCAAGTCCCTGTATCTTCTTCTGCCAAGGACTCCACACCATGATAATGGAGACAATAGCGTGAGCTTCCCTTGCTCTACAGAACACGTTTTGCATTGAGTGAAAAGTGCATTTCTGAAAAGCACATTCTGCTTTCCTATTATGTATCCCCAAATCAGAGATCAGTTCCAAAGCTACAAGAGACTGAATAGAAAACTTGCAGCTAAAAAAGCATTAACCTGATGATCAGACTTATGCCAGGTCAAGCATCACGTCACTCGAAGTGTCCTGCAGCATTTTTAGCACGTTGCAGGCCTTCCTGACGCTAGGACACGTCCTCTGTCATAGAGCCCTCTGCAGGCCTCACACACTCCACCATCCCTGCTCCGGTCTGTCCTCAGATGTTCTCCCAGTCCTCCTCCCATCTGAGTGTCCACAGGGCCTAAACACAGTTCGTCTGCAAGCGCATCCTTTGCTTTCTTTTGAAACATGCATGCAATCAGGCTTGCAAATTCCTCAAATATAAAGCTTCAAATTTCGCAAAAAAAAAAAAGCTGACCAATTCTATTAATCATCCTTATTTGTTTACTGAATCAAACAAACTATTTAAAAAATATGTATGAGACAAGTAAATCTGAACAATGGCTAGATATTTGACGATATTAGATTCCTATTAAATTTTTAGATGTGAAAATAGTACTATAGTTGTATTTTTAAAAATCCTTTATCGTGGAGAGATTCAAACGGAAATAATTACAGAGGTAATGATATAACATCTGGAATTTGCTTCTAGATAACCTGGTAGGGGGTGGGTAGGAGTACAAACTAATGGAGACCAGCCTGAGTTGATAATTACCAAAGCTGACAGAGGGGCATGAGTTAGCCATACTAATCTCTTCTTTTATACAGGTTTGAAATTTTCTATAACAAGGTAAATAAAACCCACACGAAGTAGAAATCTGTGAGAGATGTGCAAAGAAACAATAACAATCCAGCATAGTAAGAGTATTACAGAACATATATGAGAAAACAAAGATTGGTAAAGTAAGGCACTGAAGAGGTATAATTTGCTCCCACTTAAAATGGGTCTGTGTGTGTGTGTGTATACATATATATATACACACACAGACATGCACATGCACATATTTATACATGTTGTGTATAAATCCATAGGAAAAAAGGCTAGAAAAATACAGAGTATTTGAGGACAATGACTACCTTTCAGTAAGGGAAGGAAAATAGAGGAGGATTTGAAGCATATGTTTATATTTTACTCTTTATATGCTTGCACATTGTTGCAATCTTGTACAAAGAAAGTATACCCGCAGCATGTGTAGGATTTTTAAAAATTGGAAGAGAAATAAAAACAGATTTAAGCAGCACAAAAGATATATATGCTGAGCAGACATTTCCTTCTGTCCTGGTCCTTACATTTCCCCGAGTAAAATCATTCTCAAGCAATCTCACCTATGACCTTAGATTTCAGCCCTTAACACAGTCTAATCTAGCCTGTCTGCTTTCTAACTTCCAAATAATCTGATATGCAGCTCTTGCTAAAACCATTCTGTCCTCATGGTTCTTGCCTCCTCTGAATCCAGGAACAAGGACAAATGATAAGAAAAACTCACAAAAAATCTACTCTTCCTTCCAACCAGAAGACCACCTAGGTTTCAAAATGAAATTTCCCACATGCACAGATAAAGAAGGAACACAGTGATTCATTACTTGCTATAGGATTGCCTATAATCACTTACAAAAATACATCCACAGGGAAAAAGATTTAACCCTCCTGATCCTTAACACCTAAGCACTAGCAAGAACTCAAACTTCTTCTTGACTACTTGACACTTCCCCGCAGAGAAGTGAAACCCCATTTAACATGTGCACTTGATAAAAATAAAATCCTTCTCCCATGCAAATACATATACCAAAATGTCAGCAAAAAGTGAAATGTCCCAAACAGAAATAAGCCCTTCTCAAAATAAACCCAGAACAGCAGGTGAAGACACAGCATTCCTAACAGCTTTTTCTTCCCTTCTCTGTTCCCTAAAGTATTTCACTTTCCCAGAGCAACCAAATCCATAAAACAGTAGCCCACTCAGGAACGCTGAGGCTGACAGCCACACCAGGGCTCCCCTTGTGTTTAGCTGGGTTCTATAGAATTTGTGTAGCCTGACTGCCCTCTATGGACCAAAACGCTTTCTACACCAAAGGTGAGAGGGGGGTCCTGGAGTGTAGGTCTCTTCTAGTGGTAGTTGTATTTCCAGATAGAAACACAACAATGACCCTACATAATAACCACTTAAGGTAAAGAGGCTTGGATTTAATCATCCAGGGAAAAGTAGTCCCAAGCGCAGATTTTCATAAATGCTGGTGTCAGCCTTTAGCGAGCTGAGAACACCACTGGCCTCGGGCTACCCTTTAACCCGTAACAGTGATTTTACGAGTGAAACATCAACTGTAATAAAATGACTTATGAGTGAGTTCTGATGTCAACTCACAACACTGCTGTACCTTGAGTATTGCCCGGGACCCCTACCATGGACCTCACTTTTCTGCTGTCCTCAAAGCCTTGAACCCAGTACTAGGAAAGGAACCTCACACGGTACCCCATCCCTGAGCCTTCTGGGAAGCCTTCAGCCCAAGCAGTTCAGTCGATGTGGAAAAGGGCTGATTAACAGAGTGAGCAGACTCAATCATAATCCTGCAATCCCAACCACCCCACACCACACGTGCTGTTTGGAAGGTTTCATTAGGAAGAGAGGAAGGAAAGAAGTGGGTGGGGGCCAGGAGGGATGGGAGGACAGAAGGAAAGACCCCACTGACCGAGGCAATGGAGAGTAAATGAACCAGAGTGCTCTCGTTCCCCTGACATGACAGGCTCTAGGTGTCACTTTCACACCTCCGTGCCCCCTTCCCACAGCAATCTGCGGCTCTACTTTTCACAAATGCTCCCAAATTCGGACAGAGCCGACACAAGCCAGGCATGAAACGGGCCTTGGGGTTGGGGGTGCTGCATTAAGGAGAGCAAAACTCAGACTGAGAAAAAAAGATCGTTTTTTAAAACGCTATGCTAGGGACGCCTGGGTGGCTCAGTTAGTTAAGTGTCTGCCTTTGGCTCGGGTCATGATCCCAGGGTCCTGGGATCAAGTCCCGCATCGGGCTCCTTGCTGAGCGGGGAGCCTGCTTCTCCCTCTGCCTGCGGCTCCCTCTGCCTGTGCTCTCTCTGTGTCTGTCTCTCTCTGACAAGTAAATAAAATCTTTAAAAAAAAATGAAATGCTTTGCTATAACGTAAGTTCTAGTCGGTTCTCCATAACAGATTTAAGCAGGTCCAGTCTCACTACATCTATGTCTCAAGGAGGGAAATGCCTAGGACAATGTTTTATTTTGACAAACAATTCTGATTACATAGTCTGCCCCACTAGCCTTGGAAATAGGACTTCACATGAAAGAAAGGGTCTTGCATTTCCTTAACCCTCAGAAACCCATCACTGGGATAACCCCAAATACACTTACCTGTCTCTGGGGACATCCAGAGCCGTGTTATAATCTGGGGGACCTCCAGGCAACATGTTGAACAGCAGGTGGTTTGTACCTCGATCCCACCTATTAAGAAATGAAACATGTACATGTAGTTGAATTTACATGTCAACTACGAAGGAACAGAAACAAGAATCAGTTACTGGGATGACAAGCAGCAAGTATCCCCAACCCCAACTAGGGCTACTTCTCCGGGGTGCCAAGTGAATTCCTAGAAATCCCAAGAGTACATCAGACACTAGGCTGGCTCCTCGGAAAAAAAACAGGTAGATGTGTACTTCGAGCTTGGCCACTACAGGTGTGCCTACGATAATGACAACCCAAAAACGATCTGAATGTTCACCATTTGGTTAAAGAAACAAAAAAGGAATATAGAAGGCTGGTTAAGTACATCATGGAACATGCATAAAATGGAAGGCTGTACAACCCTTAAAATTATATAGTAAACGAACATGAAGCTATCTGGAAATACATTCACAACGTATTAAGGAAAAAGGGCAGCACAAGAGTATAGAATTGTGTAATCCCATTTCTGACGAAACGTGTACACGTGCATATGCCTACTTCATACAAAAATGTATATACACATGCGTACGTGTATATTTTTTATACAAAAATGACTGGGAAGTAACATCATTGAGGTGGCATCATGGAACGAATCTTACATGCTTCTTTTTGCTTACTTATATTCCCAGACCTTTTACAGTGAACATGCTAATATATTACATAAGTAGTAAGGGGTGGGGGGAGATTTCAATATAACAGGAAAGCTATGGGAGGATGAGCCATCCCGAGGTTTTAAACTCCATGCAGGTGGGAGCCCACAGCAATAGGTCGGCTGGCTGACGGCTTTTCACCGGTACAGAGGCGAGGTGCTTCCGGCACCAGCTTCACGCTCCAAGTCGGTCACTCATACACATGCCCTCCCACGAGGAAAGAGACAGCAGCTGGAGGCCAGCTCAAGAGGAGGCCCATCCCCTCTCCCCGCCCCTCCCTCCAGCTCCCCCAAGGCCCTGACTCCCGTCTGTAAACATGCTACACACCTAGAGAGCTGGCCCAGTGCCTGTGCTGTCTCCTTAATGCGGAGCGTGTTCTGGTTAAGGACGTCGATGGATGGGACAAACAGGCAGGCCCGGGTGATGTCATCAGTATAGTAGTCGCTGTCTGAGATGGCCGTGAGCAGTTCGTTATACTCCCGGGAGATGGTGTTGCTGACGGGGACACCAGCGTCGTCCACATACTTTTTCAGAGAGTAGATATACACCTTGATTTTGTTCTTTGGGTTGAAGCCACAGCGGTAGACATCAAAACACGTGTGCATTCTGCAGCTGAGATCGCCGCGCTCGGGGCTGGGACTATCGGCCGGCAGCCTGACCACGGGCACGTCGCGGACACTGCGCTTCTCTACGTTCCAGTCACTGGAGGACTCGATGGAATGGGGCCAGAACTGAAACATGCCGGTGGCAATGAGGCCCAGCAGGACGATGGAGAAGAGGGTGATGTAGTAGATTCGGTGCTTGGTCTTCATTCTTGGGATGAGGGCAGGACCCCGGATATTGTACTTGACCGACGCACACATAATGACACAGACAGCCTCTTCCTCCCACTCCTAGTTCCAGGGGGAGACACAAGAAAAATGAAGCAGGCAGGGTGGCAAGTGACCCCTGAAAGGACTGTCTGACCCTCAGCATACCTATTTCTTTCCCTGAAGCGGTTTGAGGAAATAATGAAAAGGGATTTTTGACCCTTCTTGTAAATATATTCGAATATATATTTGTGTATTAAATGTGTGCTATATGCCATATTTAGTATTTCATATTGTACACACTAAATACAAATGTTGATAAATTTAACTATATCCTATAAATATATATTCAATGAAAGCATAAGTCATAAATGCGTGGGGCCTAGGAAGAGGGGCGCTGACCAAGGAAGAAAGTCAAAAGTAGAATAAAGATAGTTGTTTTATTTTGTTTTTAAACACTTGGCTAACATATGGGGCACCTGGGTGGCTCAGTCGGTTGAGCTTCCGACTGTTGGTTTCGGCTCAGGTCATGATCTCAGGGTAGTGGGATCGAGCCCCACGGGCTCCACGTTCTGCAGGGAGTCTGCTTGAGAGTCTCTCTCTCTGCCCCTCCCCCCCCAGTCTCTAAATAAATAAAAGTCTTTAAAAAAGAAACCACTTGCCTAACATAAACTGATGCTTCATCTGGACAAACTGGCTCTTGGTTATCCTAAAATCTGTTTTCATTCACTTATTCAGTCAACCCTATGATGAGCGAGCACCGAACACGCACTGTACAAGAAACGAGGAAGAAAGCAAAGACTCCACCTTACGGGAACTTACATTCTACTGAGGGAGGTAAGACAAAGCTATGACAAAATGCAAAATGTAAAAATATCACTAGGAAAGTATCAATAAGGTGCCAAGGACTATTAGGCTAGATTACTCTTTAAATAAAATATAGTGATGTTTTATAAGGTGACAAATTGACACATTTAGATGGAAGGAAAGTAGAAAAGCATAGGGAGATATGGAGCGAGGGAAAGAAGGGTCAATGTGGTGGATCAATTTCCAAAGACTGATGCCAACAATTCTTCACATCTTTGAATGTGCATGCCACTTTTCTAATCAAAAGGCAGAATCTATTTCTCTTCCCCCCTGAATCTGGGCTAGCCTTGTGACTTGCTCTGACCGGGAGAATGTGGCGGAAGTGACATTCTCGGGCTTTTAAGCGCAGGCTTTAAGAGACCTGTAGCTGCTGTTCTGTCCTCTGGGAACCCAGCTGCCGTGCCATCAGGAAGCTGGGCTCCCAGCTGAAGGTAACCCCAGGGAGACCCCACTGCAAACTGAATAAAACAGACAGGAACCATCCCCAGCAAGTTCTGCACAGACTGCAGAATCCTGAGCAAATACATGGTAGTTATTGTTGCTTGGGTCACTAAATTTTGGGTTGGTTTGTTATACAGCAATACCTCAATGAAACAGCCAGTAAGCATCTCTGAATGATACAAAGATATTCTTAGTCCTCACCTGAAAATACGGACCTTCCCTGTAGATCACAACTTAAGATCCTTACCAAACAAGCCTGCCCCACTGGATGCCTGGATACTGTGTGGGGAGGGCAGAGCCGTGGGACTGCACCACGTGTCACAGACTCACCATGTCACTGCGGTAAGCTGCTTCGGGCAAGCCACGTGTCAAAGTCCCAACCTACAAAATGGTCTCATTCTACTCACTGGTATTTCAGAAAAGCTATTAATAAAAAGGGAAAAAACTGAAAAGTTCATGGACCATCTTCAAGGTTAGCAACCATTTTTACTTTGGCTAAATGGCGCTCTCCCGCATCACTGCCCACATGGCAAAACGGCTTCCGGCCTAGCTGGCGGGGTGCTGCCAAGCCTTGAATGTTGCAATCCCACCAGCTTTGGGGGCAAAATGTAAACAGTCACAAAAGATTTCAACTTGTATCTCCTGTGACCATCGGTTGGAATGTAAGAAATCTGCTGGTCACACATGACTGCATGAAGGTGCATATATTTTTAAGCTTAAAAATTATCATCTTTGCGGAACATACATCAACCATTCACATATGTTCATTGATTCCAGGACAGAAATATGAGCATGAGAACCGTTTCAGTGTTTCTGTCATTCTAACCACCAGCTTGCCCCTACTCCCTACTACCTCCAGTCCCCCTCCCCCCCCCAAGGTAGCTTTCTTGGCATTCTCTGTCTCTGCGGGAGCTAGAAGATAGGAAGGCTCAGCACACATGCAGGCAAGGAGCCACCCGCTCCACGGCGGCAAGTCAGAACTCCCCAGCAGGCTCTCCAGGTACATTTATCCCCGGATCGGTGGTTTTCAAACACCCAAAGGGTGAGCATCACAGGCGCAGGTTGTTAAACCAGAGTCTTTGGCCCAGGTGCCGGAGGTCTGTACTAGCCCGTCTAAAATAGGGTCACCGAATCTGGCATTTTAGCAGGCTCCTCAGTGTTTTTTTGTGTCATCAGGTTTGAAATCTTGACTGAAATTAGACAAACTACCTTTTAACACAGTGGCTTTCACACCTTTTTTTTTTTTTTTAAACTAAAACCTACAATAAGAAATACATTTTATATTGTGACCCAATACAGATATAGGTGTGTGTGTATTTTAAATAAAAGCTTCACAGGAGCCCCTGGGTGGCTCAGTTGGTTGAGCAGCTGACTCCTGATTTCAGCCTAGGCACAAATATCTAGAATGAAAACTCTAAATGCTGCCTGTAGTTAAAAGATGATATCAATGAACTTACACCAATATATTTGAAAACTTAGATGAGCTAGAAAAATTCTTTAAAAACAAAACTTTAGGGGCACCTGGGTGGCTCAGTCAGTTGAGCATCTGCCTTCGGCTCGTGTCATGATCTCAGGGTCCTGAGATCGAGCCCCGCATCAGGCTCCCTGCTCGGCGGGAGGCCTGCTTCTCCCTCTCCCACTCCCCCTGCTTGTGTTCCCTCTCTCACTGTCTCTCTCTCTGTCAAATGAATAAATAAAATCTTTAAAAAATAAATAAATAAAAACTTTAAAAATCTTCCTATAAAGAAAATTTCAGGCCCAGAAGTTCTACTGCACATTCAAGAAATAATTCCAATTTTACACAAATTATTTCCAAGTCCAGAAAGAAAGGTGAAACACTCCCCAGCTTCTATTAGGAGGCTAGCATAACCTTAATACCAAAATCTCACACTGGTGGTTCTCAAAGTACGTCTGATGCCAGGAGTCCCCATGACCCTTTCAAAGGCTCTGAACAATACTGACAGGATTTTTTCACTTTCATTTTTGAGGCCATGTGACACATGTTATTGTAAAGACTGCAGAAGTAGATATGAGAATCCAGCTGTCTTCTGATAAGTTTTTCCTAATTCAATGAAAGATATCAACCCACAGATTCAAGATGCTCAAATCTGGGGCACCTGGGTGGCTCAGTTGGTTAAGCGACTGCCTTCGGCTCAGGTCATGAGCTTGGAGTCCCAGGATCAAGTCCTGCATCAGGCTCCCTGCTCAGCGGAGGGTCTGCTTCTACCTCTGACCCTCCCCCTTCTCATGCTCTCTCTGTCTCTCTCATTCTTTCTCTCTCAAATAAAGAAATAAGATCTTTAAAAAAAAAAAATGCTCAAATCCAAGCAGAATATATACAAAAAAAAAAAAAATAGCCACCTAGATATGTCGAAGTAAAACAACTAAAAAGAAAGCTAAAGAAAAAAATGTTAAAAGCAGCCAGAGGGGAGAAAAATCTATCCAAGGTCTATTAAAAAACTACGTGTAACAGGCAAAACTATAAAATACTTAGAAATCTCTATGACTTCTGGGCAGAGAATGATTTCTAAAACAAAATACAAGAAGTGCAAACCATAAAAAGATAAAATGATAAAACCTGTGTTACAATTAAGAATTTTTCTTCATCAAAAGATACCATATAGAAGTAAAAAGACAATCAATAAACTAGTAGAGACCTGCAATCCATATAACTGATAAGGACTAGCAAGCCAAATAAAGAATGCCTACAAAACAATAAAAACAAACAAAGAACAAGAAAACAAAAAGGAGAAAACCAGACAGAAGACTTAAGCAGGAATTACACAGGAGAGGACACAAAATCGGCACAGCGACACCTGAAAACCACCTTTAGTCTCATCAATGGTCAGCGAACGTATAACGACAATGAGACACCATCCAGCCACCAACACAAGAAAACGGAAGAGTCAAACAGCACCCGGTGTGGGCAGGGCCTGGAGCCACTGAACTCCGCTGGTAGGAGTATATGAACAGGCTTGAGTCCCAAGTGGTCAGCAGGAGGGCTGGAAAGAAGAGGGGCTAATGCCCCTATGTTAGAGTCCTAAGCATCACATTGCGCTTCCTACTTGTCATAGTTTGGTCCCCCTGGCCCCCTGCAAAAAGAACCAGAGACAAGGATGGAGGTACAGGGAGTTTCCTTACTTGGGAGGTGATCTCAGAAGGCCAGAGTAAACAGCAAGGAGAGAGAGAGACACAGAACCAGGGACAGCCAGTAAGGTGGGCAATAGGGGCTCTTGGGAGTCCTAGGAACTCTTGAAAAACCACAAAAACTAAACTTGTCCCTCAGAAGGATGAGAAGCCAAGGCACTGATCTCCCAACTCCCGCCCACTATTGCTTGAGATTGTCTGGTACTATTATCAGCTCATACTCTGTACTCAACAACCCTCAAAAGGTCTGGATCTTATCCTTTCCTCAATGTACCATTAGTCTGATAAAGAGCTGCAGTTCCTGGAGGAAGGACTGGGTGAACGTCTGTCTATACTTGCAGGAACGTTTCAAAGACCTCTTTAAAGAGACCCAGGCTCCCTCTCAATCCATGGGATATGGGTCTGAGCTCCTGTCTGAAAACTGGGGTTGAACAGTGATTTTTCCACTGCAACAGCTGACATCAGCCTTCTACTTGCCCGCTCTTGGTTTTTTTTTTTCTGGTTATACAAGTCAAGCAATACCTTAGTTAGCTGCCCATCTATACTGTCCTTAAGGATACTATACTCTATTAGCATCACTGTGGATCAAGACACATCAGCAGCAAGTTGGGCTTTATTGGCCATTGTGGGAACTGTGTCTACCATGCCACTGAAGGTCAATGCCACCCAGCCTCCGCTATTTCAGAATCCTATCACCCTCACAGATACTTGGGAACCCAGTTCCCCAATCACATCTAAAGCCAATTCTGGCCTACAGGAAACAGTCCACACTGAGCTTCTCAAAGATGCTGGCCTCCAGTGGGCATTCCATGTTGCCAGAATTATAGGAGTGAGCCCTCCCAGGAACATGGGCAGGTGTACATCTCTGGCCTCAAATAATAAATCTATTTCAAATCTCCACCTCCCAATACCTCTGATCCCTTCCTCAACACTCTCCCCAGACAGCTCTGGCATCTCCACCTCATTTCCTACAGGCCAGCAGTTTCTGGCCTGTTATCTCGGGCCACATCATCCTTTTCTGTGGGGAGCCAGAAACAACCCCCAGTTTTGAGAACCAAAAATATATCCAGACATTGCCAAATACCCCCGGGGGAGCCAAAATCACCCCTACCTGAGAACCAGTGGTGCAGATCATCGTCATGTCCAAGTTTCAAGGAATCTGCCCAGTTGCTCCAGTTGTTCTTGCAAGATCATTAAACCCCTAATCCTGAGAGAATGCTCCTAAAGAGACACAGCCTTTCCCAAGCAGCTTTATGGTCCACCGTTACCCCACTCTTCAGGTGACACCCTCAAGATTCACTCGCACACGTGTGCCCTCACCCGCTGGTTCCCAGGAGCCAGGTCCTACAACTCCAGTACGAAAGCTATTTGTCCAGTAGCAGGGACTGTACTTCCCCGCTTAGGCAATGCTGAGATCCGAGGGGAGGGGGAGGCAGATCTTCAGAGGATAAGTACCATCCTGCAAGTCAAGAGCCTTCAGCAAGGTCTTTGCAGAGTGTCCAGAGGATACTTCCACTAGCCCCGAGGATCTAAGGAAATCTGGGAGTTCAGAGTTCTCCATGCTTCTACCAAATAGCTGCATCTCAGGCCTCACCCCTGACTTTAGCAGAGGTCACCTGCCCCAGGCTGCGCCTTCAGCCTCCTCTGCAGTTCTGCCATAATTATGATTAAATTCCGCGCCTGATTTTCGACAGTCTGGCTTCTGACTGCAGGAGATGCTGCCACAGAGCCTTCTGTCGCTCACAGTGTGTCCCAGGGTTGATACCTGGCTGATCTGAGCCTGACCTTACCTCAAGGCTCGAAGAAAGATGACAAGAGACAGCCAGCTCCACTAGCCTTATCATTCCCATGGTCCATATCCTGCCCACGTGCTAGAGCTACTGTACTAGCCAATGCTTTCCCTTCTACCTGAGTCACATCCCGCCCACCGTTGGCGAGAGTCACACAACTGTGATGCTAGAGTACCAGGGGTTATCAACAGCTGCATAGGGGCCCTTGTTGCCATCTGAGGGTGAGGGAGTCCAGTTTTACAATACTATTCTCAGGGTCGGCTTTCCAGAGCCACTTCTAGTACCAACTGTCTTAGCTTATGTTCCACCAAACTAGGAAAAAACAACTGGAAAGCAGGGAGCTTGCAGAAGATGAGTCCAGAGAGCCAGAGTGAGGGACGAAGGAGGGGAGTCAGGGAAGAATGGAAAGCCATGAGGATTACCATACTGAGCTGAGGAATGGGGCTCAGTCCTCTGCAGAACTATGTAGAACACACCTCAGAACTGTCCCTTTGAAGGAGAGGAAATGATGGCATTCATCCACTGAAGCCCATCCCCTACTGGCTGAGGGCTATTCCCAGATGTAAACTCACATTTTTGAGATATGCCTACACAGCCAAAGCAAGCTCCCACAAGCCTTTGCCAAACAGGTGGGAGATATGGTGAGTATTTGAGGTGAAGTAAAACTAAAAATGAGGGGAGCGACACCTGGGTGGCTCAGTTGGTTGAACGTCCAACTCTTGGTTTCAGCTCAGGTCATGATCCCAGGGTTATAGGGTTCTGCACTCAACAAGGAGTCTGCTTGGGATTCTCTCTCCCTCTCCCTCTGCCCCTCCCCACTGCTTGCGTGCTCACACTCTCTCTCCCTCTCTCTCTCAAATAAGTAAATCTTTAAACAAAAAAAAAGGGGGGGGAGGGGAAAAGCCTTAAATGAAAAAGGAAAGCAAAGGATGAGAGATGAGAGGAAAAAAGTCCCTTACTAAATGGTGCTTTAGAGATAGAGAACCTTCTTGGTGAGCATCCATGTACCTTTCACATACCTCATCCCAACATTTGCCGTGTTATATTAAGTATTTGCAAGTTTGTCTCTTCTACTGGTTGTCATTTTCTTGTAGTCAATTTCCACACACTGAAGCACAGAAAGATGTATGTCCCCAAAACCATCATCCAAGAAAACGAGTCATAATCTTCCCATCCTAAGAGGACACTTGCTACCACCACCATGTTCAATGCCCCTGACACTGAGCCTCTCGGAAGAGGACTGAAAGGAGTCTTCTACTAATTAATGTTCCACATAATACCATAACCCATATGAAACGAGAATTTCACAGCAAAGCCTTACAAACTTAACCTCCCTGAAACACATCAAACCTGTCCCTGCAAAACACTGGAATCATCTGTCTAACTGTCAAGCACTGAGTCACTGGAAAAATCTTTTAACTCCTCTCTACTGTCAGGATGAGATGCATTTTCTGTTCCTGGAATTATTTATCCCGAAAATGTGCCTGAAAATCTATCCTTGGTGCTTCAGGCTATATCCAATCCATTTAGTCTGATGCTCTGAGTCACAATCTCTTGTCTTAACCTTTTTAGAAAAGCCCTCACAACTGAACTCCCAGGGCCACTGCAATACTGGAACTTAACCCCACTGTGCCTGAAAACAAAGGAACCAAATATTAGCAAAAGAAGGAAAATCTGTGATTCATTGCCTTCCTTGATAGGGTTCTTTATAATTAAAGTTATATGATGACTAACCATCCCTAAAAATGGTTTCCAATGGGGAAAAAAAAAAAGTGTTTCCTTGATTGTGAGAATTATACTATAATTAATATAATGTATATAACAACTAATAACTAAACTATACTGAGGACTCACTACATGCATCTGTTTTAAGCACTTTGTGTTAACTTATTTAATCTTTCTAACAGTGCCATGTGACAAGCTATTATTATCCTCATTTTACAGATAGGGAAAGTGCAAGGGGAAGGCTAAGTAACTTGCACAATGTCACAAAACTAGAAAATGCCAAGGCTAGGATTGGGAGGATGGGGGGCGCCTGGGTGGCTCAGTTGGTTAAGCGACTGCCTTCGGCTCAGGTCATGATCCTGGAGTCCCGGGATCGAGTCCCGGGATCGAGTCCCGCATCAGGCTCTCTGCTCGGCAGGGAGTCTGCTTCTCCCTCTGACCCTCCTCCCTCTCATTCTCTCTCTCAAATAAATAAATAAAATCTTTAAAAAAAAAAAAGGATTGGGAGGATGGCAGTCTGACTCTGGAGCCCCAGCTACTAACCTCCAAGCCTCGTCTAATTACTTATGAAAGCCTAGATTAGATCTACCTTTTTCACTCCTCAACAAGCAAAGGCAGCATAACTTGACGGATCCAAATTTATCTATTCATACCAGCACATGCAACCGAGAGGCTTAAGACAGCGGAAGTGAGGAATGCTGGAAACTGAGTCATATATTAACACGAACAGCCTTTGAGCCCTGAAATTTACAAACCCAAGTCCAGTGCAAATCCTTACAGCACTCAGCTGACTCCGAAGAATTAAAATTGACATATTTCTATTTAAAGGCATCTTCAGACCAGTAAGTCAAGGACCCTTCTAGCTTAGCAGTTCCCAACAAGTTACACCAGGCAATCATTTGAGTCTCAAAACTGATCTGGCTCCCACCGCCAGTAGTAAACCTCTAAATGCCTCTGAGCTTTGATGCCCAGAGCCTGGGCACCCCGGACCACCTTCCCCACCCAGTCTTTTCTCCGCGCTGAGGGCACAGTGCCCCAAGCCCTGCCCTGGCATCCTGCGCTGCACGGGCTACCACCGGCCGCGGGAGAGCCCAGCGCGCCAGAAATCGCCGCGGGGAGAACCCGATCCCCGCAGCTCGCGGGAAGGAGGTGGCAGCGGGAAGGCAGAGGTCCCGGGGCAGGGTGGGCCCTGCGGGAAAGGCAGCTGCGGGGTCCCGCGAGAGAGGAAAGGGGCGGGCGGGGGCAAAGGAGACAAGTGGGCAGCAAAGCGCGGGGCGGGCCAGGTTACCAGGGACCAGGCGGTGCGGAGATCCAAGCGCTCCCACAGCGCGAGACGCCGCGAGCGGCCCCGGCGGGGGTGGGGTCGCCCCTCGCCGCCCTCAGGCCTCCGCGCGGCCCGCGCTTCCCGGCGGCCAGGCCCGACTCCGCCGCGGCCCCGGAGGCCCTTCCGCGCCGCGCTTACCTCGGCCACGGTTGCCTCCCGCTCGGCCCCGCGCTCGGTCACCGGGGCATGCCGCAGGGCGTGGGCCACGGCCGCCCGGGAGGGATCGCGCCGAGTCGCCGGCCGCCGGCGCCGGGTCTGCGCGAGCGAGCGGAGAGAGCGGCGCCAGCGACCGGGCTCGGCGACGTCTGACACCGAGCGCACTGCGCATGCGGGAGCGGCCGGGCCCGCGCCCCCTGCTGGACAGGAGGAGCCAGGGCACCGCGTAGGGTTTCTCCCAGGCAGGAGCGCGAAGCTCAGGCTCCACCTTAAAACTTTGTCCCGCAGAGACCTGCAGCCTTATTCATAATTAAAGAAACTGCAGGCCCAAGCAGCGAAGCACCATGCTTCACTTATAAAACTGACACAAATGTAAACGTTTTATTACAGTGAGTAGTGGTGCAGCATTCCCGGAGGGCAACTGGGCCATATCCATCAAATGTAAAATGCCCGCAACCTTTCCACCAATCCCTCTGTATGTTTACCCTACGGATATTCTCAACAGCGTTTACCAAAAATACTCATTACACCGTTTTTCCAAATAATAGCTAAAAACTGGAAACAAGCAAAATGAACTATGGGAAAATTTATAGTAATCAAAATAAATTATGACTAAAATGGAATCATGTGAGAATGCATATATATGTCGGTACAGAAATATCTCGAAGGTGTGTGAATATGGAAGCATGCTCTAAAACTGAGTAAATATGGTCTTTTCCATAAAATTATGTATATGCAAAATTAGGAGAGAGAAAATATACATGCAGATGTTTATATTTCAAGCGTATGTATAATATTTTTTTCTGGAGGGAATCCAAGAAGCAATGAACAGTTTTGGAGGAATAATGGTGGAGATAGAAATGGGGGAAAGAGATTTTGTTTTGTTTCTTTCCGTATTATTTACATGATCTAGCTTTACATATGCACATATGCACAGCAAAACCCCTGTCATAAGGCATAAGTGAAGCCTAAAAAAAATCTATCAAAATGCAGAGTGCTGTAATTGGGAGGTTAATGAGATGACCCCACAGAGCCCGTGCAGTTTGCAGGTAATAGTCCGCAGAAGCCAAATCCGTTCTGGGCCCAGCTATCCCATAGCGCCATCTAGTGGAAGCTGTTACAGCTTAAGTAATCAGGGAGTAGATTCTGAGTCTGGAGACTGAGGTTTCCAGCAGCAAGTGATTCCAGGAATATTCTTGTCAGTTAATGCCTGCTGGCTACTGATCCAGGGATATTGGGATGAGAGTGTTCTGGAGATGGGAAACCCACATTTTGCTTCTCCACATCCAAGAGAACATTGCCCTGCCCTCCAAATCCACATGACCCCAAGACAACAGGAAATTTACCACACATTCACCCCATTTGGTAACAGGATAGATGGAAAGTATTTTGTTTTCTTGCCTTTCTCTGAATTAAATATATGTTGTGTGTATATATAAATATATGTATATCTTCATTAATCATTCATCTGTTCATTAAATGAGGACTTTCTCTGTTAAAGACCTGTGTTAGGCACCGCCTCGGAGGAACCTATCTTATTTACTTCTTATAACCCTAGACATGAATAGTGCCTGGACATAGTTAAGTGCTCTAGGAATATGAATAAAGGGTGCCCAGACACTGGGAGGAGCTCCGTAGAAAGAAGACAAATGCACGAGTAATATTAGGCAAAGCAGAGGATGAAATGTAGCCTGGGAGAATATAAACAAAGTGCTACGGGGTTCAAAAGAGAAAGCAATCACATCCAGTTGCAAAGATGTGGGAAGACTTCACACAATAGTTAATATCTTTGCTGGTCCTGGAGGATAGTTAGGATTTTGGCACGTAGAGAAGTGAATAGGGCATTCCAGACAGAGAAAAAGTCATGAGCAAAAGCACAGATGAGAAGCAGTGGATGTAAAGAAGAAGCCATCAGAAAGACCAAGTGTTTTTTTTCATCCAGTCTAACTAGAACGATGTGGCTACATTTCCAGGGGTAGAAACCATGCAAGTGATTGGAGGTAAGTAAGCACAGAGCCATGATTGTAGAAGCTGTAGAGATGCTAAAGCAGCTGAGGATGACAGCGGAGCAGACTGGTATAGAAAACTAGAAGCCAGGACCCACAGTCCCTGAGAAGGTAGAAAAGTTCAGTGGTCAGTGGTTAAAAGAGGTGAGGCTGTAGAAAGATGTTTCATTCCTCACGTTGAAGGTACAGAAAAAACCAGAGACTGCGCAGATCCCTGCCGACCCAGGGGGTCAGGAAAAGCAAAAGTGGAAGTTAGACAAGGCGTGGCTTTCCAGGCAAGTGGCATCATCAAGGGAAAGCGAGGTTACGGGCAGGAGGAATTGCTAGCGTGCAGTGGTATCCCAGATTTACCGCTTCCTTTAAATGATGGTGGTTTGCAAGAATGGAGAAAGGTATAATCTCCAAGGAAAAAGACTCTGTGAAAGAATCATTGTATGGTATTTTATGCTGGCTCAGCTTAAATTACACTGCTGGGCAGCCTGGAAAACTAGAAAACACCTATCAAGCCCAGATCAAATATAATGAACACTCTGTCTGATGGGTAGCTGAGCTCACAAAAATAGTAAAGAAAAGATACAGGGGCCAGAAATGAAGCTACAGGGAGAAAACTGAGTGTTGAAGCGACAACAGGGCATGCGAGGTGGGGGAGTGGATCCCAAGAGGCTCACAGAAAGCCAGGATACTGAGGTGGAAGGCTGGGGAACCAACTCAACATCAGTAACAACAAACCAAAAAACTGTCTGTCTTGTCCAGAGAATGGAGAACAGTAGAGTCTCTGCTGAGAATCTTTAACATCAGGCTTCCCAACCATATGGGATTTGAATTTATACCTACCAGCATGGCCCAGAAAGCTCCAAGCCTAGAGAATAACACAAAGTATTACCAACGCAGGTTGGTCACATCTGAAGAAGGACACATGAACCCCCCCAGCTGGAGGGTCATGCTTTCACACACAGCCTGCTCAGGATCCCAACAGATAAAACCCCAACAAATGTAAGCACACAATCCGGAATGAGCACATGATAAATAAGCCAGTCAGAAGAAACTACAAACAGCACAAATTTTACCTCCAAGAACCACAGATAATTGGATTATGAGAAATAAATACAAAATAAGTAAGTTTATGGTGCTCAAAGACTTGAAAAATGGAATGTCAACATTAGAAAGAAACAAGATGATATTTTCTGAAAAGACCGAGGAAATTTGAAAAAGCACTAAACATAAAAATCAGGAACTCAATGCCTAAGTTAAGCAGTAGATGAGACACAATTAGTAAATTGGGATATAGATCTGAATAGACTACCCAGAATGCAGATCAAGGAGAAAACAAAGAGATGGACGAGGATGTTGAAAGAGAGGGAGGACAGAGGCGGGAAGGCCAGCATATATCACGAAGGAGGGAATAGAGAGAATGAAGAAGCAGTATCCAGGGAGAGATTAGCTGAGAATTTTCCATCACTGGGCAGAGATGACCATCTGTAACAGGTGGACAAGAAGACTAACAGCAGACTTCTCAATAAGAACAAAAACAAAACACAGAAAGCATTAAGATAATCATAAGAAGGCCAAGAGAAGCTAGTAGTCCATGTACAATTGTAGACTCAGTGAAGCCATCTTTCAAGAATAAGAAATAAAGACATTTTCAGACAAACACAAAAAGAAAGAATTTACTATCAATAAACCCTTCCTAACAGAATTTCTGAAAGATGTACTTCAGGAAAAAGAATGTTAGAACCAGAAGAAAGTACTGAGATGAGGTGTGAATGGCAAACAATAAACTGATAAACTCAAGGGTAAATCAAAACAAATACCAACTAAAACAACAACAACTATAAATACTGACTGTATAAAACTATAAAAATAAAAATGACAAATTTGGAAATTTAAAACTAGATGTTTATCCCCATGTTCACTGTAGCATTATTTACAATAGCCAAGATATGGAAACAATCCATCAACAGGTGAGTGGATAAAGAAAAGGGGATATGTATACATACAATGGAATATTTTTTATAACAAATTTTTTTAAGATTGATGTATTTATTTGCAGTGCCTGCGTGGCTCAGTCGGTTAAGCATCTGCCTTCGGCTCAGGTCATGATCCCAGGGTCCTGGGATCGAGCCCTGCATCAGGGTACCTGCTCCGCGAGGAGCCTGCTTCTCCCTCTCCCACTCCCCCTGCTTGTGCTCTCTCTGTCAAATAAATAAAATCTTAAATAAATAAATAAATAGAATCTTAAAAGAAAATATTTATTTATTTATTTATTTTAGAAGGAGAGAGAGAGCAGGGCGAGGAACACAGGGAGAGAGAGAATCTTAAGCAGGTTCCACACCCAACACGGAGCCCTATGCAAAGGCTAGATCTCATGACCCTGAGATCACGACCTGAGCCCAAACCAAGAGTCAGATACTTAACCAACTGCACCACCCAGGTGCCCCCATACAATGGAATATTATTCCGCCATAACAAGAGAGACATTGATGGACCTCAAGGACATCATGCTAAATAAGTCACACAGAGAAAAACAAATACTGGGTGATCTCTCTTATACTGGAATCTAAAAACAAAAACAAACAAATTTTAGAAAAATAAGCATATAGATCTACAGAGGACAGATTGGTGGTTGCTGGAGGTGGGGATGGGAGGTGAGAGAAATGGGTGAAGGGGGTGAAAGGTAAAAAAAAGAAATGTTGAAAGAAGTTTGCAGTGAATACCCACGTATCTACCATCTCTACTATATAATTAATATTTTACGGTACTTATCACATATTGATCCACCCATTGTTGACTCCTCATTTTTTGCTGCATTGCAAAATAAATTGCAGCTATCAAGTAGTTAACATCTGAATATTTTATCGAAGGCATGTCATTAACTACAGATCAATATTTTCCAGTTCCTTTTTTCTAATGAGGTAAAATTTATGCACAATAAGGTAGACACATTTTGCATTTTTTCTTTATATCAGGGAATAACAATGACTATGGCCAATAGTGAGGAAAACATAAAGGCAGAAGAAAGGAGCAAAAAATAATCATTTTCCCTTTATACAAAAATCATAGTCCACATGTAAGCAAAAAAAAAACAAAACATTAAATTAGAAAGCAAATATACAATAGAAAGCATTAACAAAAGTAACAGTTCATTGTAAAAAACCAATAAAACCAGCAAAATCAATAAAATCATCATAAAGCTGACTATTCATGACAAAAATGAAAGCAGACAGAGCAAAAGCTACCAATACCAAGAATGAAAAAGGGGATATTACTATGAGAGGGCCAAAAAGAGAGGAAGAATGTACTAGATACACGCAACAATGTCAATGACTCTCCAAACATTAAGTTGAACAAAATAGCCCAGACACAAAAGGGACCAACTATGCGGTTCCTTTGATTGAGAAATTGCTTCATGGAGAGAGAAACCAGAATAGCAGTTACCTACAGGCAGACTCAGAACCATGGAATTGTTGTACACCTTGATGGGGACATTGGTCAAAGTCATTGCCTCTTACGATGAAGACCTGTGCAGTTCACTGTATGTCAACTTTACCTCCATTTTTAAAAATTAATAGAAAGCAGTGTTTCAGCAGAAGTTCAAGAGATGTCTGAGACCAGTACTAGACCAAATGGTATCTGTAACTCTCCTCGGGATGTAGCCTACATAGATTTTTTTGTTTTAACACTTCCAAAGTCCTTTATTGAGTCGGCAAGGCTGGGAGCTGCCCTTGGAACGGGGTCCCAGTCTATGGTGTCCCTGTCCCTGTTCCTGACGGGGGCCGGTGGCTTCCTCTGAGAGGCTACTTGGTTGGCTCCTTCTGGAACCAGCCCTCCTTGGAGTACTCGTGGGCCTTGGAGGGAGCCAACAACAGGGCTAACCTCACCATCGTGATGCCTGAATCCCAGGACTCCCGGATGTGAAAGTTAAGCTTTGGAGGGGCTGGGAGCTGGGGTATCTTCAGATGGGTCTGCTCACAAGCGTACTTGCTGAAGTGGTCCGTGGCTGGAGGGAATACAATTACCTCCCCAGCATTCTGAAGGACGGCCTGGCTCTTGTCACTAGGGTGACGGAGTCCAAGGAAACATGGCGTTAAACATGAAACATCCTGTTGATAGCTGTGTAGCATTAGCACTGTTACTAAAAATGTTAGCGTGAAAAGTGGAGGTTCTATTTTGCCCAGTCTTCACCCAAACTGAGGTAGTTATGACTCTTCAAAGCAGTTTCTGGAGGAAGAAGGGACAAACAAACTGACAAACAGCCTAGGCATGAACTAAAATGCTCGCTGACAATGTCACAGGAGATGAATACAAAGGAGTAAGAGTTAAATGCTCTCAGGTCATTTCCATGTTCAGGAGGATAAAGAAAATGCTCAAAGTATGAATGTGAATAATTTCAGAGTATCTGGCAAAGTGCTCACTTGGAGAATGTATAAAGAACCCCTAGAAATGTGAGGCCCAACAAATATTTTTTTTAATAAATGAGGGAATAAATGACTGCAATAAAATGAAAAGGAGGCCCAGGAAACCATATTCTTTCCTGTCTCTGGAAGTGTTTGGTGAGGAGGTGATGTGTGGAGCTTCTGGAGCTGTACTGAGACCATGAGGAAGGAAGCTCGAAGGGGAAAAGTCCAACACACTAGGACGGCAGAGTGGACAGATGAAGAAAACCCCGGTTCCAAGCACCACATTCTCCTGAATGGGCGGATGACTGAGGTAAAGCCAATTGGCCTCCTGGAACAGGAGAGACATGAATGCTGAGGAAGAAAGGGTGTCTCTCTATCATTCCCATACCCTGTAGGTGTCTGCTACAAGGACTCTGGAGCTCAGAGCGGTCTGGAAGCCATCCTGCCACCCCCTGAATGGAGCATGTTTGAGAATGAAGAGAGGAAGGCAGAAAGAGAGAGCACAAAATCCGATGGCATCATTTGAACTCCTGGCTAGAGCCCTGCCTGAAACATCTGCCCTTCCCCTTCCTGCTTAATTCAATAAACCCACCCCCCTTTTGTTTAACCCGTGAGCTATGTTTACCATTTTTAGTCATTTGTAAATGAGTCTTCAGTAATAGAATAGCTTAGGAATTTTCATTGATCGGAAAAGGGAAACATTTCCCTATGAAAAACATTTCCCCTTGTAATTGCCAACAATAGATGGTTCTTGAAAAGATTCACAGAAATCACTAGGTAGGGGCGCCTGGGTGGCTCAGTCGTTAAGCGTCTGCCTTCGGCTCAGGTCATGATCCCAGGGTCCTGGGATCGAGTCCCGCATCGGGCTCTCTGCTCGGCAGGAAGCCTGCTTCTCGCTCTCCCACTCCCCCTGCTTGTGTTCCTGCTCTCGCTATCTCTCTCTCAAATAAATAAATAAAATCTTTAAAAAAAAAAAAAA
>NC_138379.1:15194366-15228633 GCF_054177405.1 Leptonychotes weddellii
AAGAAATCACTAGGTAAGCATTCGATCACTCTGGTGCCCAAACCGGGACCTGCATCTGAGTTGTTGGGGAAAGTAGCTTGAGCTCAGGAGACACACGGTGGATGCTGTTGACCTTTCATGTATACTCTGCTTTGCATGGTTCCCTGAGACTGAGTCTTGATGCAGGTAGCTATTCTGGGAAGCAATCCTAGGGAATGGAGAGATCGGAGTAAGTCTAAGAGAACAAAGAAAGCCTGGCCAGCGGTGCGCTACAGAGCAGGCTACTGCCCTGGGCACCCGGGGCCCAATTCCAGCGGCACTCTTCGAGGAGCCATGCAGAAGGTCAGAATTGTCTACTGCACAGCGGTCCACCTGCACGCAGGGGTATGCATCCTGGTTCCCGTCCCCTGTTGTTCAAGGATCGCCCCAGGAGTGTTAACTCCCTCAGCGTTCCCAGTTTGCACGCGCCCCATCAGGCTGTCAGAGAAGCCTGGGACAGAAAGTGACATTTGGAGCAGCCGAGGGGCCCCCGGGGCGATGCTCACGCACAGCTGGCTGGTTGTCGTAAGGAGCAAAAGCAGAAAGGTGAGCACAAAGGGGGACCTGAGATGGGTATAGAATATGCCAGACCCAGACTCCACAGAGAGAGATATATGGAGCACATCCCTTCACACAGCACCAGCCAGCTGGGCTCGTACGGACTCGGTTCAGGCTCAGATCCCAGGTTCGGTCCGCCTCTGTGAGGAAGCCAGCTTGGATTCCCTCTAAAGAAGAACTAGGAGTCCTTCTTCTGAGAATTCTGAACAGAATATATCACAGGGGTCCTTCCTTGGGGGACTCTGAACCACAACGGCAGCGTCACAACAGAGGTTTTTAAAGGGGATGCAAAGGCGATGCGGCCGTTCTTATTCTGACCCATAAAACCTGAAAGCTTTCCAGAACCAACAAATCCTAGTACCAGTGTTTCCTGGAAGTGGAAATAGAAAGGAGCGATACTTGGCCAAAGGCACTGAACAACAATTAAAGGTGCTGACGACGACAACACAAAGCCTGCTTCTCAGGACTGGAAAGAGTCAGAGCATCCTGCTGGTTCCTGCTGGTACCTGGGCAGGGTACAAATACCGCAGGATTCGCAACCAAACCGACCCGACTTTGAATCCCGGCTCTGACACTTTCTAGCTACATGACTTTGAGAATGTCATTCCAGCTCTTTGAGACTCCATGGCCTCATCTCTCAAGTGGTGGACGATAATGTCAGCTTCCCGGGATTGTCGAAGTTAGAAATAATGCACAGAAATTACCAACCCAGTGCCTGGCACATAGAAGGTATTCAAGAAAAGACAGGGAGAAGGAATGAATGGATGAAAGGCAGAAAGGTAGAGGAAAGCAAATCCTATATCAAACACTATGGTTTGCAGAAAGTACACCCTGACTGCCCCCACATTATCTTAAAACAGAAGCAAGGAAAGAGACCGCTTTTCTACACCGGAGTGGAGACCCCAGAGAAGGGTCCTCCGCACACAGCTTTAAGGTCAGTTCAGAAAGCCCACTTGGGCTCTGAACTCAAGCAGCCCTGAGGATGGCCTGAGTGGCCCTTTGCCTGCTTAGGGTGGAAAGGCCAGCCTGGGTTCAAAGTCCAGCCCTTATCTCCCCCCCAGTAGTCGTGGCTAGATCACTGGGGTTTGAGATGTCGGTGAAGGCAGCTCCTGGCCGGGAAGAAGGAGGAAGAGCATCCCAGAGACAGGGCAGCTCTTCCTGACTGCTCCCATGGGGTCTTGTCCACCGCGGCCCAAGCGGAGGCCTGTCCCAGGTCCCAGGTGTCCTGTGGGCCCACACACCCTCACGGGGGGAGAACAATCGGAACACACAGAATTAACTCCTTCCTCCTGGGGTTTGGGAATTATCACCCTTGTTTATTTCTTGGGCATGTTCTCTCTTATATGTGTTGTTCCTCTGACTTGTTTCTCTGGCAAAAAAAGGAGGAAGGACGGTGCAGTCAAAAGAAGGTACACGTTGTTTTCTTTTCATGATCTCAGGGGGCGAAGGGTTGTGCTTAAGAGCAGTCACGACTCCTCCATTCTGTACATTACTCACCACAGAGGCTTTTAGTTTCTCCCAGTTTTGTTTAGTAGAGGGGGAGGGGCTGAAGCAGAGCACAGCCAAAGGAGTCTCTCACTGCCCGAGAGGGGCCAGGAATGGTTCTTCTTCGGGGGTGAGGTCACGTCGGGTACCCGCCTGACAAATGGCCCATCCGCCGTCGGTCTTCACAGCCCCAAATGGCTCGGGTTGGCGGTGGCTGCCAGGCCCTGCTGTCCCCCAGCGACGACCAGCTCATCTGCGCTGGCTCCTTGGCTCCTGGGTCTGACAGGAACGGGGCTCTTCGGCCACCTGGGATTTGCCCCCAAGCACCTGCCGGACCCTCTGCATCCCTGGGAAGGAGAAGTGACAGCCCCGTAGCACGGATGGCTGAGAGGGCAAGGCTGGGCAGGCTGAGGTTGCTAGAGCCACAAGTGGGGACGAGAAGGGGGAGTGCAGAATGAAGGGTGCGGCGGGGCGGGGAGGTCACTTACCCAGGCAAAGCCGGTGGGCCTTGTCCGAGAAGACCAAGCGGAACCAGCCGGGCTCTTTACACTCGAAGGTCTTGCCACAGGACAGCAGCACCTTGTTGTCCAAAAAGCGGCGCCAAAGCAGCATTTCCTCCTTAAAGGTGGCCTCAGGCAGGAACTGGGAGGGTGGGCAGGGGCTCAGGCTGCAGACGAGACACCCCTGCCCCTCACCTGCCAGAGAAAGGCTTCAACTACCCCCCAGGCCTGCAGTCCCACCTGCGTTACCTTCCTCAGGTCAACCCAGATGAAGAAGCCCGCCCCGCGGCTCAGGAAGGGGATGCCCAGGGCCCGGAGCTCTCCTGCCACATAGGTGTGGGCAGCCTTGAGCCGGGCATGGTTCTCCGGCAAGTACACCTGGTTGATCCAGTCTGTTTGGGTGAAAAGAGAAGCCAACAAACAAATCTCTCACCAATCCTCCACGCTGTCCCATGAGTCTAAATGCTGACAAGAGAAAGGCCACGAGCTGCCAAGACCCTTTCCCCAGCTGGTGGATGGGGGCCGCAGGAATATTCCATGTCCGGTAGAAAGCACCAGAAATCCAGATACCTGGCCTCACAGCTCCCAGGCCCGCGGACACAGGGTCCCTCAGGGTGCATATCCTAACTGAAGGATGGCCCACTCACACACTGATGCTTCCAAGCCACAGATGCTGCCGTTCAGATCCCAGGCAAAGACAAGACGCAGGGCCTGGGGCAACTTCACCTCCCCATCCTCAGCTTTTCTATTAACTTTCTTTGGTGTCCCATTTGATGAGGGTTTCTTAATTGTTTTTTTTTTTTTTAAATGATTTGACGTTTCTTTTTTTGAGAGAGTGAGAGAGCACAAGTGTGCAAGCAGGGGGAGGGGGCAGGGGGCAAAGGGAAAGGGAAAGAGAGAATCTAACCCTAACCCCAGTGCGGGACTGGACCTCACAGCCCTGAGATCATGACCTGAGCTGGAAACCAAGAGTTGGATGCTTAACTGACTGCGCCACCCAGGCGCCCCCACCCCCCCCCTTTGATGAGTTTTAACACATGTACACATCTGTATAACCCACCCCCTGCAGGCAGGACACCGAACTGTTCCCTCACCCTCACCCCAAAGAACACCCTCGTGCTGTTCATAGTCATGTCACTGCCCTGCTGCCCCACAAGCAGGGGTCCATTCTCCGTCACTCCGGTTTTGCCTTTTCCAGAATGTCACAGAAGTGAGATCATACAGTCATGTCACCTTTTGAGACTGGCCTCTTACACTCAGCACAATGCCTTTGAGCTTACTCTGTGTGGCCCTGGATCCCGCTGCAGAGCCGTGTTCCACTGTGTGGATGCACCCCAGCTTGTCCCCTCCTTCATCCTCGGAAGGACATTTGGGGTGATCATGAACAAAGCAGCTATAAAGACTCACTTGGTGGGTTTTGTGTGACCATAAGGGTAAACAGCGGGGAGTGGGATTGCTGGGCCATTTGGGAAGCATGTGTTTAACTCTGCAAGCAACCGTGCTTTCCACAGGAGCCGCGCCCCCTTCCGTTCCCAGAGCAGCGTGAGAGTTGAAGCTGCTCCGCATCCTCGCCAACACATGACGGTGTCACTACTGTTTTAAGTTTTAGCTGTTATAGCAGGTGTATAGTATCCAGTCCTCATTTCCACATCTATAAAACACCGGGACAAAGTACAGGAATATCTGCCTCCTAGGATTCTGGGGAGGGACCAATGAGTTGGTGCAATGAGAACATCTAGCAGGGCTCAATAAAAGGTGGCAATTACAGATCGCCTTTGCTATCCAGACTCACTATCTGAGATCCTCGTCGGCAGAGATACTTCCATTATAACCGTTTTCCCTCGGTCGCTTCTACTCTCTCTTTCTTCAAGGACTCACAGCTAATAATGATGAGTTTGTGGTGACTAAGTGCCTATTATATCCCAGGTATCATTCGAACTGACAAATCACACGAAGTGAGGTTTGGGGAGGTGAAGGAATGTGCCACACGGCCAGGAACCGACGGAGTCGGCTATGAACCCAGTCGTGGCCCTGGGTTCTCAAACACCACCCTAAGTTCTTCTCATGAGAGAAGCACCCATGATCCCTGGCCCGCCCCCGACTGACTACAACCTCCCCCCCTTCTCAAATGACCAGGCCCAGGCAGTCACCACGGTCCCGGAGCAGCTGCGCCATCTGGTACTGGACCAAGCCACTGAGGCCGTGATAACGGCAGAGGGAAGCCACCGCAGTGGCCACGTCCCGGTTTTCCGTGTACAGCGTGCCAAAGCGGAGCCCAGACATCCCGAAGTCCTACGGAGAAAGGCACCCTGAGCAGTGGCCAGCCCTCCACCGGGGAAGCTGGTTCCACCCACCTCTCTGCCCTCCCACCTCCCCGACATCCCGAGGCCAGCCAGGAACCTACCTTGCTGGCCGCCCACATCACGTGGGTCCTCTGGGGGTCAGGCAACCTGCAGAGAACACATTGTGGGAACGGAGGCAACACAGATCCACAAAAGCTCATACGTGTTTGGATGGATTTGGTTCTGGGTCTGTGTGAAGCCCTGGTTTCATCTCTTGAATCACCAATTCCTACACATCCTTTAGAGCCAGGGTCAGCAAGCTACAGCCTGCAGGCCATACCTGGCCCACAGCCTGTTTTTGTAAATAAAGCTTGCTTTATTGGAACACAGCCATGCTTTTTCATGTACATACTGTCTATGGCCGCTTTTGTGCTATATGGCAGAGTTGAGTGAGAGACCGTAGGCCTATAAAGCCTAAATATTTGCCATCTGATCCAAAAATATTTGCTGGTCCCCAATCTAGAGCTTAGCTCAAATTCCACTTCCTCAAACAGATCTTCTCTGAGCGCCTCCCAGTAGACTGGGCCCATTGGGGACCCCAAGCAGATCCCCTCATGCCTCCCTAGACTTGTCCTTTTTAGCACTTATCAAAGCCACAATCAAATGACTGTGTATTTAGCTGCTAAAATGTTTTTTTCTGGGGGTGCCTGAGTGACTCAGTCGGTTAAGCATCCAATTCTTGGTTTTAGCTTAGGACATGATCTTGCAGTTGTGGGATTGAGCCCCGAGTCAGGCTCTGCCCTCAGCGTGGAGTCTGCTTAAGATTCTCTCTCCCTCTCCCTCCTGCTCACTCCCTCTCTCAAATAAAATCTTTAAAATGTTTTTTCTGGCTAGAAACAAAAGTTCCACCTGAGGGGGGCCTATGTCTTTCTCGCTCACTGTTGTATCCCAGCACCGAGCATGTCTGGCACAGAGTAGATGACAAGTCGCTATTTCTCTGCCTCTCACTTTCCTAATCCATAAACAAACAGGAGTAACAACCGTCCACTTGGCAGAGCCTCATAAGGACCAGCTGAGAGAACCAACGGAAAGGACTTCACGGGGTCCAAAGTTCTGAACAAATAACAGGAATTCTTAGAATCTCTCAATGTCACATTTACAGACTTCACAGGTGATCTGGTCTAAGAGTTTCCAAAGCTGTTGCAGCCACAGATTCTTGGCTCAGACTAAATCTAATGAAAAAGCCCAAACAGCTAGAAGTGCTTGGCACATGCCTGGGGCTGCAGAAGGATTTGCTGAATGAGTGAGTGAGTGAGTGGACAGATGGATGATGAAGCTGAAGCTACTCTGAAAATGAGGGGGACAGCACCGGCCAGTTCCCACCCTCGCAGCCCATCCCACCCCCAGGAATCCTACGGCCCTGGCCCTCCTTGGAGCTCTCAGAAACCCCACAGAACAATTTGAAAACCCCTGATGCAGCCCGGCCCTCCCATCTTCTCTTTAGGGGATCTGAGGACATTGGGACCAGCTGGATGGAAGAGGAACTGCCCCAGGACAGGTCATTGCCCTGTGGGCCGAGCCACAGGGGCCCGGGGACTGGGGCTTGGCAGAGTTGGCTGTGACAGGGCAGACTCACCCTTCCAGGCTCAGGACGCTGCAGTAGGCCGCCGACTTCTCAAACACGGACAGCATGTAGACCTCATCCACCATCACGTGCAGCTCGTGCCTGGGGGGGCAGGGCCGGGGAGGAGACGGCTTGCTCTGCAGGCCAGATAGGTCCCCCATGGTGGGGAAGCAATGACTCAGAAACCCAATGGGACTAGGGTCGAGCCCAGGGCTACCAAACTTTTTTCCAGAGACACCTTTCTCATGTCTCAATTTTCACACAGGAAGCCGCACACACAAAGCAGATGACAGTGGGGCTTTTGAAGCACTGTGGAGGAGAGGCGGAGGCCTCGGGCACCTCCACGGAAGAAGGGCCCAACTGAGTGCCAAACAGGTATGTACAGACAGACCCAGATTCAAGTCTGGCTCCACTGCTCACTCTAAGGCTCAGTAACCTGGGGACAATGACGCATGATGACTAATAGGGTGACTGGGAGGACTGCATGAGATACGGCATGTGAAGAGCTTAGCAGGGTACCCGGCCCCTGGGGGGATACAATACAGGACAGCTGTTGTCCTAAAAAGAAAGAGGGAGAGAGAGAACTAGCACCCCACAAACCCCTGGCCCCTCCACCCCACTGCTGGGAAAGGGCCAAAGCAGGCGGGAGCCCACAGCGGAGTGGACAGGGTAGAAGAGTCTGTACCAAAGCCCACACCGGTATCCTGGTCTGCCAGGACGTTTTGTGGGGTGACTGTGGGGGGGCCTCACCTCTTGGCAAATTCCAGGTAGTCCCGCAGCTCTCCTGGGGAGTAGATGTCGCCCAGAGGGTTGTGGGGGTTGATGAGGATGAGACCTTTAACCTTCACACCCTGAAACCATCAGTGGGGCAGGAAACGCTCAGCTGCTCCTGAAGGCCAGAGCCACACACTCCCACTGAATGGGGCCTGCGGCTGGGCGGGCCCCTGGGGAAATGGGATGGGAACACATCCACGACCCAGCGTGAAGCAGACAAGGGCAGAGAATCACGTATCTGCAGCAGACATCCATATGTGCATCGCGTCAACCGGGAAGGAAACCAGAGGCAGAGAACAAAGCCCAGAGGCCAACAGGCCCAAATGCCAGTAAAGGCTGCCTCTGTTGGTAGAATAACGGGCGGGGGTTGCACTTTTAGAATTCCTACAGCAGGCACATATGACGGTAATGGCCACGGACGGACTGGAAAGGAACCACGGGAGCGGTACTCATCTCTGCCTTTCTCCAGGAGGTGTCCTCAAAGGGGATCGTGACAGGGGAATGACCTCCTCGAATGACCAGGGAGACCACTGAACGTCAGACCACTAAGCTCCACACTTGACCCACTGAATCAAACTCGGGTGCAGCAGGGGTGGGGGATGTTCATCGAGTTCCCTGGTTGACTCTTTGTACACAGGTCTCAGAGTCTTTCTCTAGTGGGAAGACCTTCCACGGGCTCCTGATTGACCCCCAGAATGGTTCCCTGTGACCATCTGACACCCCAACCCCATCAGGGAGCGCCAACCCCACGGTGGGGATGAGATCAGCCACAGGAAGTCCGTGCCCTGCTCAGACCCACCACTCCCAGCCTTGGGTTTGACTTGACCGCCAGACCTCAGAATTAGCTCTCTGCAGGGCCATCTCAAGCCTCTCCACGGTGAGCTGGAAGGGGCGTGTGTCCAGCCCAGTGACCTGGAAAAAGACGGAGAAAAGCCACCAGCCCAATTCAGTGATCCCCCAAACCTGAGCTTCTGGGGCCTCTCCTACCCGTCATCTCTAGCCTCCTTAGAACAGTCTCTGCAAAAACTCTGGCAGGGTCACTCCCCTCCTTGCTGCCCACCCCATCACATCAGGGACACCTCCGCACTCTTAGTCTGGAAGAGGCCCCACAGATCCTCTGACTGGAGCCTAAGAACTTACACGTTGAGGTCTGCTCTGCCCCATCCTCACCCCACCATTTTGATGTAGTCTCCCTGCGGCTGCCCTTGGCTTCTACACTGACCCCAGATCTCAGAGCCGGGACCTGGGGAGCCCCAGGGGAAGCCAGGTACGGACAGCCTTGGGCAGCAGAAGGGTCTACTCCCCTTGCAGCACGGATTCCTCCCATGTCTGCCCTCAAACTCGGAGAGAGGAAAGTCTTCCCCTACGGGAAGGCCCGGGTCCCACCAGGGTCTCAGGAACTCTTACCTCACTGTCCAGATAGACACAGACCAGACGGACGTGGCCATAGAGATAGACGTGCTGTGTGATGGCTCCATAGTAAGGTGTGGGGATCAGGAAAGCCTCTGAGGGCAGGAACGGGCCAGGGCCTGTCACCCTCTGGCCAGAACACCCAGCCAACCCTGCCCACAGGCTCCACACCCCTCCCAGCCTTCCATGCCCTTGGGGGAACACCGGGGCTACACGCCGTCTCTCAACTCCCAAGCTCTCACTAACACCTGGATCCACTGGTATGAGTCCCTTTTCTGATCATCTGCAGCTGACATGTACTGAATGCTTACTACGTGCTGGGAACTGGACTAAACGTGTGTTTGTGTGTTATCTCATTTGGGCCTCACAACCGCTCTGGGACATCAGTACTCTTGTCACCCTAACTTTACCGATGAGGACACTGAACCTCAGAGGATCCCTCTGAAGCACTCCACGTGCCCGCTCACTCCAAGGACAGACCGGGATCCAGTGAGTCAAAGCTGCGGGGTGATCTGGGCTCAACAAATGGACAAACGTGACGGCATACAGAATTGCGCAGAGATAGAGTGTGTTCAGGAGGAGTGGATTCTCCCTCCCTGGGGACATTCAAACACAAGGCTGAGGCCATCTGGTTGGGAGGCATGTCATGCGGAAGATTCTAGCTGGAGGGGCAGAGGGGGGCTGATGACCTCCAAGGTGTACCCTAATGCAGAGGCAGGCATTCCCCTAGTTCCGAAGAGGATGCGAGGTCAAGCTGCCCTCCCTTCCCCCAGTCTGCCCCACTCACAGCTCTGGAAGGGGCAGCTTTGTCCTACATGTTCCCTACCCCAGCCACGGGGAGTGGACCAGAGGGAAACAAGGGACCTGAGGGAGCCAACCACCAGCTGGCCAGAAACCCGTCACGTGCATGCTCTCTCTCACGACTTCGCTCCAGGAAGCACAGACACTCAGGGGGTGAGAACGTGCACCTGAGCAGAAAGGTCATGAGCAGGTGGAGCTGGGGCAGCTGCGGAAGGTCCAGAGAGAGGTCTGCACATACAAAGGGGAGGGGGAGGAGGGACTGTCTAACCCCTTGAGAGGTGGAGAGTGGGACACTGAATCCCGTTCTTGACTGTTCGAGAATGGGTAGGAAATTGCCTATCCTATCCTTGCGATGAATCTTCTTCTTATGGTTCAAATCCTGGTTCTTATCTCTGTGTGTGAATCTGACAAGTCACTTAACCCCCTGTGCCCTAATGTCCTCATCTGGGACATGGGGATGGCACAGGACCTACCTCAGAGGGGAGAAGTGAGGATTAAATGGGCCTATGTGTAAAGCCTTAGGCCAGTGCCTGCAACACAGCATGTGGTCAGTAAAGCTCACCCATATGATCACTGTCAGCGAAGCTGGTGTGAGTGGGCCTCTGTTCTGGTGACAATAACCCCTGACCGGAACCCGCTCTCAGTCCCACTACGGCTCCTCTAGCAGATGGTGCTGGCTGCCTACTCTACAGCCATTCCAATTTCCTGGCTCAGAGAGCACCAGATTTCCCAGGGATGACCAGCACTAAGTCCGAGGACGGAGGGCCTCTTCCCCCAGCCCCTGGGGATGAACCACATTTGGTTGAAGTCCGCTGTGGTTCTTACCCGTCTACCAGGGGCTGCTCTGGGAACGGGTCTGTGAGGCGGTTCTGGCCAGTGAGACGTAAGGGGAGCTCTGCTGGGACTTTCTTCGGGAAAGAGTATCTCCCCTGCCCCCTCCCAATAAAACAAAGACACAGGCAAGGCACAGCCTTTCCCCTTTGTCCTGCTTTAGGACCCACTCTCGTGTAAGGATGCGACAGCCATCACAGGAAGGGAAAAACCAAGGTCATCCCAGAGATAGGCCCCGAACCCTGGCATCACGTTGACCTCTGAAACTGCCGACATCCGGGTATCTGGTCAAGCCACTCATTAAGCCCCTTGCAGTCTCGTAGTCTACTGTGGCCAAAGGCGTTCTGATGCAGCCCGCAAAGACAGGCAACTGTGGACCCTGCAGGCATAGGGCGGCTCCCAAAGCTGAGCAGGCCGTGGGTCACTTACCCCCAACCTCACACAGCACCGTGGCCAGAGCCGAGAAGAGAGAGGCACAGCCATTCAGAACAACCACCTGCAGGTGACACATCCATGTGATAAAAATGAATATCCGTCCAGGAGGGAGCAAGGACCTACAGCTGTATCCAGGCTGGCATAGAGGGAGGGACAGTGCCCTCTGTCACAGCAAAGCCACCAGAGGAAGCCAAAGGCCTCTCTTAACAGCCAAGTGCATCTGTGGCTTATTCTTTGGACCACGCTCTGGATCAACAGAGCAAGGAAGAGGGAGCTGGTCACTCAGAGCGTCTTGCCTGAAGGTATGAAGGCAACGAGGGACCACAGAACAAACTGGAGCAGAAATTGTAACCAAATTATATCCTAAATATCTAGGATGAGGAAGACAAAGGGAGGGGGTGTTCCTAATTCCACCTGGAAACAGGTCAAAACCGAGTGAAAGGCAGATCCCAAGCCCACCCTACCCCTGCATGGGTTGGGGGAGGTGGGCAAAAGAGCAGGGGAGAGCCAAGGAGGGGACAACTCACATTCTCTGGCTTAAGGGGTGTAGGCCTCTTGCAGTAGAAAGACAGGAATCTGGCCACTTCCTCCCGGAGGCTAGAGATCAGACAGAGGATGGGCAGCGCTTGTCAGATGATCCCCAACCCACGGTCCATCCCAAAGCTCCTCTGGTGAACCTTGACCCGGATGCCATTAACCTTCTCTGGTTTCCCACGAGGGCAGTGGGGTGAGCGTGGCCTCCACGTCGCAGGGCCCACCAGCCCCCTGCCCCACCACTACCCACACACGGAGACTTGCATTCTCTGTAGTTCCAGGACGCCCGACCCACCTAGTCCGCCGGCCTCAGGGACAGCAAAAGCAGCTCCATCTACATGTAGATCTAGCTAATAGCAATAATGTTATTGTAACAGTAACTAGCGTCAGCGTCACTGTTGGAGCATGTGCATTATGCAGGAGTTACCTGGGGAATTTTACTCATTTAATCTTTATAACAACCCTATGATGCCATTATTATTCCCATTTTACAGACAAAGAAACTGAGGCTTGAAGGAACTAAGTCACCTGCTGGTCAGTGGCAGAGTCCACACTCGAGCCAGCGGGCTGTCTCCAGGGCCCTCCATCCTCATCACTATAGGAACATGCGCTTTGGAACCAAGTCCTGTTTGGCCACTAAGCCCCTGGAACAGCGGCTGCCCCCAGCAGGTGCTCACTAAGTACCAACTCCAATTAGCATTATTTAGCACACCCCATCTGACCAGGAGGAAAATGCCCTCGCCAGCAGCCCCCCAAGGCTGATCCTGGTTCCTGTAAAACTACTGAGAGAGCGGAGACAAGGACTCCATGCCTGAAGGCCCTCCGCAGGCCTCAGACCTAGGGAACGCAAGCGACGGAGCTCCTGAGCTGGGGAGGAACCAGCAGAGGGACTAGATCCCTGCAAACCCTCCAGGAGACCCCAGGATCGCCAGGCCCCCAGGACGGGCCCTCGGCCTAAGGCAGGCTTTCTCCACCTGCCATATTCACATTTGGGGTGGGATAATTATTTGTTGTGGGGGCTATCCTGGGCACCGTAGGAGGTTTAGCAGCATCACTGGCCTCTACCCAGTAAATGCCAGTAACAGCCCCTTCCCAGCTGTGACAACCAGAAGTGTCTCCAGATGCCCTAGGTCCCCTGGAGAGCAAGACCACCCAGGGCTGAGACCCACCGGCCCACGGCAGCTACTTACAACCGATGTCCCCTCCAGTCAGGGTACTGCAGCAGGGACGGCTCCACCCGCAGCATGTCGCTCTGGCTCAGCTGGGGACAGAGGAAGAGCGGGGCTGAGGGCCACACACCCTCCTGGTGACCACCGGCGCTTGCCCCCGCATCCACACTGCACCCAGGCCAGTAAAGCCCGGCCTCAGTCCGCTCATCAGAGAAACCAGCAGAAAGACAGCACGGGCACGGCTTCTGCCTATTTTGCAGATGAGGAAACCGAGGCTCAAAAAAGTGAGGTGACTCAGCCAAGGTCATGGAGCTGGCAAGTGGCAGAGCTGAGACAAAACCCAGAAAGTCTGACTCCTAATCCAGTGCTCTTTAAACAACACTGCCATCTCAAAACCTGGAGGGGTGGGGGTGCCTGCGTGGCTCAGTCTGTCAAGCATCTGACTCTTGATTTCCACTCAGGTTGGGATCTCAGGGTCGTGAGATCGAGCCCCATGTCGGGCTCCGTGCTCAGCAAGGAGTCTGCTTGAGCTTCTCTCTCTCTCCCTCTCCCTCTGCCCCATCCGTGTTTGTGCACACCCTCTCTCTCTCTCTCAAATAAATAAATCTTTTGAATAGATAAATACATAAACACCCAGAGGGGTGGATTTGTAGAGGCAGGGATAGAGACCATGCTGCTCAGCTTCTCCCTGGGGTGACAAAAGGCGTCCCAGAATTGGGTGCCATCACCTCGGTGTTGGCTCCAACTTCTGGAGGGACTCGGGCCATTGTGTTCCTGCAGGCTTGGCTCCACCTTACGCTTCAGAAAGTGTGGCCATTTCTACACCGTCCCCACCCTGACCAGGTGCTGGGTTAGTAACTCACTGGGCATCACAGACACGACGTCAAGGAAAGGCAGAAGTCTGGGGGAGTGAACCAAAGGAGAAGGGCGGTCAGCCACTCGTGTATGACGCCAGCCTCTCTGTCTCTCCCTCGGCCCAGGGAGCCGCGCCGTCCAGCAAGGCTGTGGCCACGCGTGCCTCCTGAGCACCTGGAACGCGCCTCGTCTGAACTGAGACCCACTGGATTTGAAAGACTTGATATGAAAACAGTACGTAATATATCCTAATTTTTCAGATTGATTACATGTTGAAACGGTCCTATTTTGGATGTATGGGGCTAAATAAAATATATTACTAAGATGAATTTACCAATTTCTTTTTACTTACCTAACAGAAAATTTTAAGTTATATTCGTGGCTCACATTTTACTTCTATTGGACAGTGCAGCAGGGAACTGGCTAGATAGAACATGCATCTTAAGCCCCCTTCCTACACCCCTCTCCCCTTGGGTCTTGGATTTGTCACCCTCGGAAATAAGTTCCTCTGGGTTAGCCGTCGCTTTCTCTACAATCCCAAACTTTGAGTGTGTGGCCTTGGGAGACACATTTATCAGGCATTTTCACTGGTTTGCTAGAAATGGCTCGAACTATTAAGTTTCCAGGAATTTTATATGCTGTGTTTTAAAAAAACAGCCATTTAAAAAAATTAAATTCTATAAATGTATAAATAAGTAAATTACACTAAAAACAAAGGTAATAACTAAAACATCACTGCCTCTGATTATGTTACTACATTTTTTTTAGATTTTATTTATTTATTTATGAGAGAGAGTGCGCACAAGCATGGGGAGTGGCAGGCAGAGGGAGAAGCAGGCTCCCCACTGAGCAGGGAGCCCGATGTGGGGCTCGATCCCCGGACCCTGGGATCATGACCTGAGCCGAAGGCAGACGCTTACCCAATGGAGCCACCCAGGCGTCCCTATGTTATTACATTTCATGTGTGTTCTTGAAGCTATTTCCATCTTGTGTCTACATGGTGGGGACACTACATAATGGGTGCCACAACCCCCCTTTGCCCAACTTTGTGTGCAGGGATGTCACATCCGTGGCCTGAAATCAGCCACGGTGGAGTATTTACACTACGGGAATTAGCAAAAGCTGCAAATCAGAGTCCTCCCTACCCCAGACGTGGTTGATAAATACTGACCACACCCCACTGAGTGCTCCCCCGCTCCCCAGCCGTGAGAGCAGGAGGGACTGAGTATGGGGAAGAGGTGAAGACGCAGGACCAGAACAGGGAAGTGGCTCGCCCAAGACCACAGAGAAAGCTGTCCCTGAGGCAGATCTGGAACCGGGGTGGGCTGACTCAGGCCAGGGCTGCGGAGGCAAGCGGCAGGCTCTGGTCAGGGAAGCCTTCAAGGGAAGTCCAAGAGCAGACAGTCCCTGGGAGCTATTGATGCCACTCAGAGGTGCACCAGGACTTACCCGCCTGGACAGCAGGTCAAAGCAGAGTTTGTTCTCACTGGTGCCCAAGTTAATGATGCCCTGGAGACAGAGATACGGAGGCACGGTGAGCATAGCCGAGGGGTCCCAAAGGAAGGCCCGAGATGCACACCGAGGCAGAAAGGCAAAGCGGGAGTGGTCCTGCATTCCAAACACCCTTCCTTGGCCTTCCCATGAGTGTGGGCTGGACCTAGTGACCCAGTTCTAACGAACAGAATATGCAGATGTGACATCTTGCAAGAATAGGGTATAAAGTCCCTGGCTTCCATCCTGGGTACTCATGGTGTCTCCTTCTCTCTTGGATCGCCTGCCCTGGGGGAAGCCCGCTGCCATGTCATGAGGCAGTCCTGTGGAGCTTCCCATGTAACCAGGGACTGGGGCCTGCCAACACCCACAAGAACGAGCCTGGAAGTGATCCTCTCCCGTGCCCCCCACCAAGTCAAGCCTAAGATGAGATCACAACCCTGGCATCACTGCGAGTTCACAGAAGATTCTGAGCCTGAGGCACCCACCCAGATCCTGAATCCCAGAAATTATGAAATGTTTCTTTTAAGCTGCTGAAATCTAGGGTAATTTGTTACACAGCAACAGATAACTATACAATCCTTTGCTTTCTTCAGGTCTCTACTCGAATCGTCACCTTAGGAAAGTGGCCCTCTGTGACCACCTTACATAAAACAGCAACATCCCCAGACCGCCCCATCGTTCTCTATCCTCTTTACCCTGCTTTATCTTCTCTACAGCACTTATCACCATCTATTACAGGGATTTTTTTTTTTTTTTTGGTCTGTTCCCCATCTGCCTCCCCCAGTAGAACAAAAACTCCATGAGGGCAGGAACTTTGCTTTTGCTCACGGATGTAACCCCAGCATCTAGACCAACCTCTTGGTCAAGGTAGGGCATCCCACCCTGCAGTCCTCCCTTGGGGTCCAGTGGGGACAGGGGTCTCACTCACGCTGGGGTTCTTATCCTCATCATACTCGTCCATGTGGTAGGTCCTGTAGCCCTCTTCTGCCGAGTCCCAGAACCACTTAATGATGCCTCCCCTAGAGGACAGGTAAGAGCTGTCTGAGGATAACATGGCAGTGGGATCACCCACTCCACAGAACTCTGGCACCTTCCGGTCTGGTTTTCTGGAGCATTCTCTTTCCAGACCATCCTCATAGTTACTGTCCAGGTCCTGTGTGGAGGCTGGGCCCGGACAGGTGGCAGGTGCCCTAGATTCCTTCTGAGGCAGAGTGAACATCTGCAAAAGGACAAAAGTATTCAGGGCTTGAATTCAGCATTCAGAAAAGAAGGGCTTTTCACAGCAGCAAACCTGAATTGGGAGTCAAGAGGTCCTTCCCATTCTCCGTCTGCCCGTTCCTTTATGTTTATGTATCACCATTTCCTGTGTCCCTTACTAGTCATAACCATGTGTACAATGGCATCAACAAGTAAATTCTGTTAAGGATCTATTCAGGCCCAGGGGCTGGGCTTGCTACTTTTATATGATGTCACGTACAGCTGCTTTCGCTTGTTTTACATTTATGGGAGTTTTTCATTCTGCAGCCTGAGGGGTCACCAACGTTCTTTTTCCATTCTTGCTGACCTCAATTTCAAAACACCAGGGTAATATGTTCTGACTTAAGCAGAAAGAGCCCGGGAGTCCCAGGGGTCTTGCGGTGATTGATGTCAGCGGGGCTAAAGGGCCCCTTGGTGATCGCTTGGTGATCGGGAGCGGGCGGTGGGTGGGGACCAAGGGGAGGACGACTGGGCGTCTCCCAAGGGCAGGCACCCCGGCAGAGCTCCCGGGGTCGGCCTCCCGCAGGTGGAAGGAGGCACAGGTGTCAGGAGAGGGTGGTCTCCTGCCGGTGGCTGTGCGCTCCTCCACTTTCTAAGCCACTTTCCTCATCGGCAGAGCGCGCGTAAAACCGCAGGGCACCGGGAGGCTATAAATGTATGAGTTCCCGTAGATAAAGCGCTTAGAGCCAATCCGGGCTCATGGCTCAAGTTCGGTAAAGTAGGTTATCCTCGCTCCTCGCCGAGTTCCGGGTCCTGAGGCAAGCCCACACACCGAGTGCCGGGGAACAGCCAGCGGCCCCGACCCCCGGGGCGCTCCCGGGGGCAAACACTGCTCCCCGAAGCACCCTCCCCGCCCCACGCCACGTGGCCGGCTCTCCCGGGCGCTCACCTCGCTCCCCACCAGCGACACGCAGGCCGGCGGACGCGCGGCGCGGCGGGAGGGAGGCCGAGCGCGAACGCAGGGCTCCGGGTTCCGGCCGCGGGGCTGCGGAATTGCGCGGGGGCGGGGCGCCGCGGAGGAACGACGGAGGCCTCGGCGGGCGGCTGAGCCTCGCGAGACCAGCCGGCTGCGGTTCCGGGACGAGGAAGTGTGAGCCGGGCCGCCCGCGCCCCCGGAGGCCCCGTTCGCTGCCCAGCAAAGCGGGATCGCAGCCCCGGGCCGCGCTGGGGAGGCGGGCGGCGGCGCGGCGGAACCGTGCGCCCCGGGCCCCTTCCGCTGCCCGGACCCGCCCTCCGGCGCCCGGCCTCCTGGACGCCCCGGCGTGGCTCCCGCGCTGGCGGGAGGGGGGGGTTCCAGCCGCTCCGGGTGCCGGATCCCTGCCTCCGCCCCCACTCTTCCCTGTACCAACCCCTTTCCCGGCGGCAGCAGAAGCCGAGAAGACCACCGCGGCGAAGGGTCGGCCTGCGGGCCCTGGTCTTCCTGGCTGGCACGTGGGGGCGCCTCCCTCTACCTCCCGGCCTCAGTTTCCCGATTTTGAAGCAGTTAGAGTGCCGGAGGTTACTTGGCAAACATATGCCTGCTTGCATCCACGGAGAAGCCTTTCTGGTTAAAGCGAGGGCATCCTTAAAACATCTTTCCCCTCGGAGAGTTTTTCCACTGGCATTTGAAATTCTCCTTTCGCTCCACGGGACATTTGTTGAACTCTGCCACAGACCCCTACACGTTCTGGGGCTTCGGCAGTGAGCTAGGCTACCCAGGCCCCAGCCTGCGCAGAGCCTTGAGTAGAAAAAGTCTCCTTTCCCCATGAAATAAGCAGGATCCTTCAATACAAGTATGGCGGGGAAGACTTAGGGGTCTTCTGACCACTCCATTTCTTTTCTCTTTGGCCTTGCCAGGAACATTGTGACCTTAAGCAGCTCTCATGACTTTGTTGGTCCTCTGTGTGATGTTCTGTAAAACAAGCCAGTTCTCTCCATTTAAGTCATATTCTATGTAATTCTGGTTAAGTACTCTTAATGAATGCCTGTCTTGTGCCAGATCTCTGCAAAGTGCTGGGACAGGGTGATAAGCAAAACAAACAGTGGGCCTGTGGTTGATTGGGAAGGCAGACATACAAATGGGAGGACTAATTTTTTTTTTTAAGATTTTATATATTTATTTGACAGTGAGAGAGGAAACACAGCAAGGGGAGTGTGAGAGAGAGGCAGGCTTCCCCCTGAGCAGGGAGCCTGATACGGGGCTCGATCCTGGGATCATGACCAGAAAAGAAGGCAGACGCTTAACCGGCTGAGCCACCCACGCACCCCAAATGGGAGGACTGTTAAGAAAGAGATTACCCGTGCCATGGAAGCAAGCAGCAGGGAGATTCACCCCCAACCCCAATACATGCATTGGCCCCACATGGGAAGCCCTACACACATATAATTGCTATAAACACTAAGGAAATGATGGCTGAGTTCTGAAAGGTAAGTCCTGGCTAGCTGGTGAGAGGGTGGAGTCTTGGAAATAGGGATGCATTTGATAGGGCCTTGAAGGTCAGGGTCAGTCTGGAACATTAACATTCTCAGGAATTGAACTTAAATGGACACATTTTCTTGAAAGACACAAGTTGCCAAAACTGACACAAGAAATAGAAAATGTGAATCACCTGATATCTGTTACAGAAATTAAATTTATGAGTAAAAACCTTCCCGTAAAGAAAACTCCGGTACAGATGGCTTTACAGGTGAATTTTACCAAATATTTGAAAATTTAAAAAAAAATGAACTTGACACAAACTTCCAGAAAATTCAGGAACAAAGATTTCCAAAACATTTATGAGGTCAGTATTACTCTGATACCAAAACCAACCATGCATTACTAAAAAGAAAATTATAGCACAATACTCCTCATGAAAATAGATGTAAAATTCTTTTGGTGGAGGGGAGCCCACCGCCCAATGTAAAATTCTTAATATCAAACCAAATCCAACAATATATACGAGGAGGATGCATCCTCCGTGCACTTTATTGCAGGAATAGAACATTGGCTTAACATTTAAAAGATTCAATGTAAGTCCCAAAGATACAAATGTAGGGATCCGAAGGGGCACATGCACCCCAATGTTTATAGCAGCAATGTCCACAATAGCCAAGCTATGGAAAGAGCCTAGATGTCCATCAACAGATGAATGGTTAAAGAAGATGTGGTGTATATATATACAATGGAATATTATGCAGCCATCAAAAAATGAAATCTTGCCATTTGCAATGACGGTGGAACTAGAGGGTATTATGCTAAGCAAAATAAGTCAATCAGAGAAAGACAAATATCATATGATCTCACTGATATGAGGAATTTGAGAAACAAGACAAAGGATCATAGGGGAGGGAGAGAAAAATGAAACAAGACGAAACCAGAGAGGGAGACAAACCATTAGAGACTCTTAATCTCAGGAAACAAACAGGGTTGCTGGAGTGGTGGGGGGTGGGAGGGATGGGGTGTCTGGGTGATGGACACTGGGGAGGGTATGTGCTATGGTGAGTGCTGTGAATTGTGTAAGACTGATGAATCACAGACCTGTACCCCTGAAACAAATAATACATTATGTTAATAATAATAAAAGATTCAGTGTAATTTACCACACTAATACTTAAAACAATTATATCTTCTCCAGAGGTATAGATAAAAACATATGACAAAAATTGAACCCTTATTCATGGGAAAAACTCTCAGCAAACTAGGAACTGAAGGAACTCTTATCTGGTGAAGGGCAGTACGAAAAATACTTACAGTAACATTGTACTTAAGAGTCGGGTGCCTGGGTGGCTCAGTCGGTTAGGCGTCTGACTCTTGATTTCAGCTCAGGTCATGATCTCAGGGTTGTGAGATCAGCTACTCACTGGGCATGGAGCCTGCTTAAGATTCTCTCTTTCCCTCTCCCTCTGGCTCCCCACCCTCCTCATTAAAAAAAAAAAAAAAAAGGCGAGAGTGACCTCAGTCCTGCTAAGATTGAGAACGAGAATGTCCTCCCTCACTACTTTTATTTAACATTGTACTGGAGGTTCTAGGCAATGCAATTAGAACAGAAAAATTAGAAATATTAAAAAGGAAGAAGGAAAATCACTTTTATTCACAATCAACATGATTGTATACATTGAAAATTCAAAGAAATCCCCTCCCCCCACCATGCTACTAGGGCTCATAATGAGTTTAGCAAGTTCACAAGATACTGTCAGGAGAGGATTCTTCCTGGGTCTCTCATGTTTCCGCCTGTCTTACAAGGAGGGGCACTGACTGCCTTTGTTCTAGGCCGTCTTCAAGGAGATACACACTCACGTACATACACACATATATACACACATGTGTAGAGTGAACAGCATTGCATGATAGCAATAGTGTGTCTCTCCAGAGCAAAGGGTAGGTTTATTACTCAATATAATAAAGATAATGTCTCCTTTGGGGGCCAGAGTTCAGGCAAGCTTACTGCTCACCATAAAAGAATCTTGTTCCTTAAGCTTGGGTTTGCTCTTCTGCAGGACACCCCACGGCAGGTGCAGTCATCAGCGGGTCCTCCTCACTTTTCCCTGCAGTAATCAGGGCTTGGGGAATCAAAAGCTGATACTCTGATTCCTCCTACTGTTGTGAGTAATAATTCTCTGACCCAGAATTCTCATGTCTTCTGCCAGCATCCATGAAAGCTGTCTGTACGTAGGGTAAAATCTCGGAGCCTTCAAAGCTCTTGATAGATACAAGATACAAAAATCAATTGTTTCACACTAGCAAAAAAAATTCGAAAATGAAGTTAACAATACCTTTAGCAGAACATGAAAAGCACAGTATACAGATAAACTTAACAAGATGTGTGTAGGACGAAATTGTGTTCTCTGAAAGCCACAAAGACCTTGCTGAGTGAAATTAAAGACCTAAATAAATGGAAGGAGATTCCATGCTCATGGATAGGGAGATATTAAGTTTTCTCCACTCAACCATTCAAATCTTGACGGGAATGGAATACAAAAGAGTCTATCCCTTCCATGGAAGGCACCATCCCTTTCAACCGAGGGCAGTGTCCTGATGAGACTATTAGGCCCCATTACAGAGATTCCCAAGAGCACCTCTGCCTCTCATCTTTCACATCTGCATCTTCTCTCTGGTCCCATGAGCTCCCTCATTCATCCAGTGAATTCCCGCTCTGTGTCCGTTACCCTATTAGTCAACCTCTAACGAACACTGTCTGGTATAAAACAAAACAAAACAAAACAAAACAAAAAACCTAAAGAGTCAGGATTTGCTGGAATACTGCTTTTGTTGATTAAAAAAGAAAAGAAAAAGATTGTCATTGAAGAACAAGAACCACCAAATCTGGACCCAAGAGAGAGGATGGTCACAAAGCCAAGTGACTGACCAAAGCCATCAGTTGGTGCTAAAAGCTCTTTCGTCATCTATAACGTGGTCGTCTGTGCCAGGCCCACGTCATAGCCTCAGTCCTCCGACTGAAGTGCAGATATGCAAGAGCTTTACAGAGAAACTCCCAGGTGGTGATTTGAATGGCTGCAAACACTAGAGATGAAAATGGAAGACCTCAGGCTTATCACTAGAGATTCATTTTAAAAGCCTTTTGAGGGGCGCCTGGGAGGCTCAGTTGGTTAAGCATCTGCCTTCAGCTCAGGTCATGATCTTGGGTCTTGGGATTGAGCCCCATGTCATGCTCCCTGCTTGGTGGGGAGTCTGCTTCTCCCTCTTCCCCTGCCCCTCCCCGCGCTTGTGCGCTCACGCGCTCTCTCTCAAAATACTTAAAAAAAATTTTTTTTTAATTAATAAAAGCCTTTTGAAAAAGCACAAAGAACTCCTATTTGGAAGAAGGAACATCTGGCATTACACCCTTACCCTGCACTGCAGCCACACATGAGCAAGGTGGGTGTGATCTTGTGGGATACGATGTCCCATAGGATCCTGACATCTAGAATGTGCTTTGTCAATTAGGGATCACTTTTTTCCTTCCTTTTTCACCTTCCCTGGACAGTATTCTTCACATACAATTTGCCTTAGAATTTAAAAGAAACCCCCACCCCCCAAAAAAAAATCTCCCAGAGGTGATACAAAGAATGTAAAAAAGAAAATAAGCCTAGAATTTAAGAGAACATGAAATTTATTAGATGCGGACTACAAAAATAAAACCATAAAATCGGGACCCAGCAAGCCCCCACCCCAACCCCCATAAAAACATTTCATGTACACATACATGGCTAGCAAAGACTAAAAAGATGCAAAGCTTCCAAAGCGACAGATGCTCAGCTGGAGAAGGTTGATGACTGGGTCAGAGGAGCCCATTCCCGGAGGGGCCCACTGTTGGTTCAGTCACAACACCAGGCCCAAACCCCAGGCTTCTGGCCCAGAGGCTGACGTCAGGGAGTCCCTGAGCATGTGACTGGCTGCAGCCGCTGGGTGGGAGGCAGACCACTTACTCTCTCTGTGCACTCTCCAGTTGCTTCACTCTCAGATCCCTCTTCTGCTCCTCCAGCACCTGGTAGAACCGATATATGGCTAGAGGGTCCAAACAGGGACAGAGAAATGAAGATTTAGTGGGTTTGTGGGTGGGCTCTAGACATCCCCAGAGCCTGGCAGACCACCACAGAGCCCCTCGCTCAGGGATGCTGACGTTCAGTCCTCCCTTCTTTGGGATGGATTTCCAAGTCTACCTGCTCTCATGAAGCTTCACTATCCCAGCATCTGCCTGCTGGACACCTTCAGCTCTCATATCAAATCCTGTAACCTGGCTCATGGCCTTGGCCTCATCAGGTTTTCTATCTGCCTCTCTTTGCTCAGTCCATTCTCCAAAAGGTATTTCTGTGACATAAATGTTCTTGTTAACGGGTCTATTCCCAGAGGGAGAACAGTATCTGGCACGTGGCGAGACGCAATAGAAAATTGGCAAAATGAAGGTCAGATTCTCCAAAACCTTCAGAGGAGACTCTGAACTCCGCAGTGTAATGTACAGGGACCCCCACGGCCCTCCCGGCCTCTCTCCCCTGCCGTACCGCTAGCCCCAAAGGGCAGTGTACCACTTCTTCTTAGTGCACAGTCCCAATGCCCTGCTCCAGGCAGCCACAGAACAGATACCCAAAGAGTGCGGTGTTCTCCACGGGCCTATCTATGGGTTCCTATTTGCAAAGGAGCTCGAGGACGTCAAGGTAGAAACAGATGTCATAGCAGGGCTGGCGCTACAGGCTGCTGAAGGCCAAAAACAAGAGAAGATCCAGGAACTGGGCGATAGAGGAGTTGACAGGGCATCTTTGAAGGAGGCCAGGATCGGGAGGTCGGGACCACTCACCTTGTTTTAGTCGGAGGGGCCTATCCGCAAAGACCATGCGGAACCAGCCAGCCTCCTTACACATGTAGGTCTTGCCTCGGGACAAGATCAGCTTGTTATCCAGGAAGCGGCGACAAAGCAGCAGCTCTTCCTCAAAGGTGCACGGATCCAGGTACTAGGGAAGGCCGAAGGATAGGGCTGAGCCAAAGACGCATCAGGCAGGGAGGGCTGCCCAAGAATACCACACCTCATTCCCAGAGCTCCCCACTTTCAAGTTGATCCAGACATAGAGGCCAGAGCCATGGTTGAGAAAAGGGATCCCCAATGCCTTCAACTTCTTAGTGATGTATCTGTGAGCTCTCTGCAGCCGGGAGTGGTAAGTGGGCAGGTACACTCCGTCAATCCACTCTGGACGGGTCGGGGGAAGATAGCCGTCACGGGTCTGGTGGCAGAGATCTGCAGGCTTATCAAAGGCTCCCTCCCTGGGCTTTGTACCAGCTCTTTCTATCCAAGCCGGGCTCTGTGTTATATCTGCGCTGACGGTAGCCATACCCAGCACACCTTCTCAATAGTCCAGTAGGAATGTTCTGATACAAAGAGTCGGGGTGCCCCCGAAGTGGGACAGATGCTGCTGTTGCCAACTGGGCAGATACTCAGAGCCTCACACAGTGGACTTCGAGAAACCTAGATATGCTTGGGGAGGCCCTTAGCCCAGGTGTTCTTAGCACTGGCAGCACATTAGAACCACTTGGGGAGCTTTTTAAAAGTCCCGATGCCCAGGTTATACCTCCAGATCATCTAAACCAGAATCTTTGGGGATAGAGCCCATGTATCAGCATTAAGCTCCCCAGATAACTCCCATGTGTCCAAGGTGGAGAACTCGTGTCCAAAGGGCTAAGAACCTGGTTTCTGCCACATATCAGAGGGCCTGGCACCATGCACGGAGCCATCTGGTTGGATTTCTCCTATCGACCCCTTTCCCCCTGCCAAAGCTGAAAGCAAATTGTTTCTAAACCAGATTATCAAATTACATTAATTTGTATCATTATATCCCAGCTTTCAATTTAAATCCTCCAGCCTGGCATCTGCCCTGTTATAGGGAATTAAAGAAGGGGGGGGCCTTATCTAAGTTTGGGCGATGGCCTTAAACAGAGGGGGTTGGGGGAGGTCTCCTCTAAAGCCAGGATTCACTTGTGACCCATGGAGGAAACTGAATGCAGGTGCCATAGATCTAGCCACACCCACTTGCCCAAATGGCAGCTCTCCTTCGGCCACCTTGGAAGATGAAGTCAAGTCCTATTCAAGGAGTCATGGCATTTTTGGGTCATCTTTGCCTAAAGCAAGCCGGGCATTGGGGAGGGAAAACTGACCTTTGCATAGAGACTGGTTTCTGTCTTTCAAGCCTTAGAGAACAATTTGCCTTTCCAGGCACAGCACGAGTTCCCGAACATGAAAGCCCATCTGTGTTTCAGGCCAGCAGCTTCGTCTTGTCTCTGCCTACTGCGCAAGCTGAGCTACAGCCTGCCTGGCTTCAAACTTCCTGTCCTGCCTCCATTAAACCCTAGACCGCGAACAGGGTCTCAGTGGATTAGAGGTATGTCAGGGGCCCAAGCAGACCCAGGGACTCCCCCATGGCCATGAGGCCTAGCCACGATCCCAGCCCGGGATGGGACTCGCTGCCTACCTCAGTCCCGAAGCAGCCGGCACAGCTTGTACTGGCTGATGCCAGAGACACTGTGGAGATAGCCAAAAGAGCTCACGGCAGAGGCCACCTCCTTGTTGTGCGTGTAAAGAACACCAAAGCGGAAGCCAGAGATGCCGTAATCCTAGAGGAAAAGAAGTAGGGGGAGGAATACCCGGTTTGCCCGCCTCCTGGCCCCTTTCCTTTCCTACCCAAATACAGGAAGCTGGGGCTTACCTTACTGGTGCCCCAGATCACATGGGTCCTGTTGGGGTCAGGCAAACTGGAGAGGAGACAGTACAATCAAGGTTATAAAGACATATTGAAAGGATGAAAACTTGGGGTCAATGAGGGCAAGAGAGGAAAACAGACTTGAGGTCATTCCTAGACATAAGAGCCTATGGGGCCCAAAGTTCAAGAAACAGTTGCCCCAGTTAACAGCTAGGGAGTCAGCAAAAGGTATCCTTGGGGAACTAGATGGGACAGCTCCCGAGTGCCCACCGAATGAAGCCCAGGCCCCTCAGCCTGGCTCAGAGCCTTCCTGCAGCTGGTCCAAAGCCACCTTCTTGGCAATCAGCTCTTCACACACGTGGGCCACCCACCGTTTCTAAAATATGCTCACCTATTTCTTTTTTTTTTCTTTTTTTTTTTTTAAAGATTTTATTTATTTATTTGAGAGAGAGAGAATGAGAGAGAACGAGTACATGAGAGGGGGGAGGGTCAGAGGGAGAAGCAGACTCCCCGCCGAGCAGGGAGCCCGATGCGGAACTCGATCCCGGGACTCCAGGATCATGACCTGAGCCGAAGGCAGTCGCTTAACCGACTGAGCCACCCAGGCGCCCCTGCTCACCTATTTCTAACTGCCCCACTTCAGATAAAGCTGTTCCTTCTGCCCGGCATGGCCTTGCCTTGCTTTGGCTGCTGGGATCGTATCTTAGGGCCACATGCTACCCTTAAGAAAGTTCTGCCTTATTTCTCTTCTTTCCCTATGTACTACTTATAAAGAAGTTCCTACCCTGACCTTCTGTGGGGCTCTATGTAGACGTGGGACAGTGCACTTTCTACCTTGCCTTCAAGTTATCTCATGTACAAAACAGCATTGCAAAAAGACACGTTTGAGGAAAGAGGATGCTTTGCTCATTTTCACACGCCCGGTGGCACTTGGCCCCAGTTCCTAGCACGTAGCCAATTAAGTTTATGGCCCATGAATACACCCTGCAAAAGCAGGAACCTCATGGCTTGCATTCCAAACTCCAATTGAGGCCAACAAACTCACCTTTCCATGCTCAGAATGCTGTGGAATGTGATGGATTCATCAAACACAGACAGCATGTAAATCTCATCTATAATCACATGTAGGTTATACCTGCAAGTTGGGCAAAAGAGGGAGAATATTATCTAGGTTCTCTCTCATCTCAACTCCCTTTCTTTCTTGGGCTTCTCTGGATACAGTTCAGATACTCTTACTGCTCTGGCAGCCCATCCAACCCTTCCAAGGGGCATGGTAAGGCAGAAGGGGCATACACCTTAGACCTGGCTCGGGGGTAGGAAGGAATAGGACCCAAAGACACTCAACAGAACATCTAACCCTTCAGCCGTCAAGCAGAGACCAATGCAATGGGGAGGGCTGCGTGTCCCAAAGAGTTTTATATCTGGTACAGGCAGGAGCTCCCACCCAGGGTCCAGACTGAATAGTGGCATTAAGTGGCCTAAGTGCTAATGCAGGTCATTGTGTTTTTTCTCCCAACAGCCCTCTGAAGCAGTGCTGTCCTCATGCTCTGCCATGAATTGGTCTGGATTAGAGTTATCAAATTTGGATAAGTGTGATTCTTCTAGAAAATGGGGAGGTTAACACCCCCTATTGAATAGGGCTATTTCAAGACTCCAGAGATAACTGATGTTAACATGTCCGTGGGAGTGGGACATAAGGGTTCTCTGGCGACACATCTTCACCCCACAAGGTCTGAGAATTTGGCTGCCTCAGTACCTCAGGCCAAGGAGTTGGGAAACGGATGCTGGGAGAAAGTGGTTACATGACAAGAAGAGGAAAAGCAAAAAAAACAGATCACAATTGTTATGTAGGTGTCTGTACCTGGGCCAAAAAAAAAAAAGGCAAAATGGCAAAAAACGTTCAGTTGAAGCATGTGGGTGCATTTTTTTTACTTCAATTTCAGTGAGTTGTACATAGCTTTGCAAAGTATACTATGCAGTAAAAATACTGGAGTAAATGACATCTGGTTCTGACTTCTAGGAACCTTGTTCAGGGACTTCGTGTAGTCTCAAGGGGTGAAACACCTACGTCTTGGCAAATTCCAGGTATTCTTTCAGTGAATCTCAGGAGTAGACATCCCCCAGAGGATTCTGAGGGTTGATTAGCACGAGACCTCTGAACTTTTTCCCCTAAAAACAAAACAAACCAAAATTAAACAAAACACCCCCAAAACATCACTGAGGTGAACATAATAGGTCTACCTCAAGTTCAGCCAAAGGTCAAGTCAGGATACCCAGTTTTGGACACATCCCCCCTACCCCCGAGGCCTTTAGTTGGGGTCTCAGCAACTTAGGTAGGATCTGGAACACTCAGCTCTCTCAGCACCCACAGAGGGGGAGCAAGGAGGAGCTCTGGGGGCTGCCCCCAGAGACAGGGGCTCAGGGCTCCTAGGGGGACACGCCCCTGGGACACAGCCCCTTTCAAAGGAGCCCACAACACCTTGGTGAGAACACTGTCCCGGATCTCCGGACCCAGCCCCTCTCAGGGGCAGCAGCACCCACCCCGAAGACATGGGTCCCTCCTTACTGTAAGCGTCGCCTCAAGCAGAGCTTGCTCTAGCTTGTCCACAGTGAGCTCCAACGGGCGGGGGTTCGCATCCCTGCTCTGGAGGCAAACACTCTGCCTGAGCACCGCCTACCTGGAAGCTTCTAAGCCCTGGTCCCTCGCTCCTCTACACATCGCCCAACACCTCACACCCAGGCCTGCAGTCCCACACGCCCTCCTTGCCCTAATTTCCCCATCCTCCCCCCACCGTCCCTTATATGGGAGGAGAGTGAGGTCCCCTACCCCTTCCAAATGCCCTTAGGATGGTCCATTGTCTGGGGGGGGAAGGGGCCCCATTCTGACCTCACTGTCCAGGTGGATGAGAATCAGCTCAACTTTCGAATACAGGTGGGAACTAAAGACGAAGCCGCCATAGAAGGGGGTGGGGGTCAGCAAGGCCTCTGGAAGCACAGGGAGACAACACTGTCAGTCGGGGGGGGGGCATCTCAGTCGGAACCTGCCAGCCGTGCCCCCCCACAGACAAGTAGCAACACTACAGACAGAGAAGGTTAGTTTGGCAATCCCTCCTACTTGGGGCTTAATTTTTGGCCTCAGGCTCTATAAAAGTTACATTCTTATAAACGTTATGTGGGGAAACACTAGAGAAGGGGAAGAATATTGCTAGGAATGGCTCTGAATTGAGGTTACAAACCCAAACGGGCTTGCTAGTGGGTAGAGCGCTAGTCATCCAGCAGGTCTCACCAGCTCCTGTCCAAACATTAGAAGCTGAGGTCTGTGCCAAGAGAGGGCACTCATCTCTCTGCATGGCCCAGGCTACCTGCACCTGGTGAGCTCCTGGGTTCTTTCCTTCCCCTTCCTTTGGCCTCACGGATGAGTTAACCAAGCACCTACTCCTCTGAGTGAAACTGGCCATCTGGGTAACTTCCTTCTATGCAGCGAGAGCTCATTAAGACCAGAGACTCTTGTTTGGGTGTTGTTAGGAGGGAGACTGAGAACAGATCCCTTGGCCTTATTTGATCTAGAACTAATTTGCCTTTGGGGGGTGGGCAGAGGAGGATACAGGAGTTAGGAAATCTAACTGCTCTAAGCTAATTTACCAGGGCTCTCTGTACTGATGTTGAGTCCAGAAGCCCAGCTAATAATATAATGAGTTGGCTCCAATTGTCACTCTTTCTGAGGCATACCCCCTTGAGGACTGTCCCATGTTTTCCTTCCATATTAAATGGGGACCCAAATCTGTCACTCCTATGGAAATAGTACGAAGATGTTCTAATCAGGGTAGAAGTTCCAGCACTTTAGGGGAAAGGCCTCTGAGTCAAGATATTCTTCTTCCCTAAGGACCAGTGCCCACGAGCTGCTCTTTTCCTGAGGGAAAGCAGAGCCCACTGACTTACCACCTGGATCACACAGAACCATGGCCAGTGTGGAGAATACAGAGGAGCAGCCATTTAGAACAACTACCTGAAGATGCACAGAAGGCAGAAGTCAAAAACCAATCCCCACGTAAGAAGGTCTAGCCCCTTTGTCTCCCTCCCCCTAGGAGGGACAGGCACCAGGAACCTCCTCTTCTGTGACCCATTGGCCTTGGCTCTGCCCTGGCCCTAGGGTCTCTGCTGGTTCTAGAAAATGCAGCGAGTCCCCCAAGAATACAGTCCTCTACCAGGGTGGCAGTGAGGCTTGGAAATGGACACACATTTTCTGGATCGAGCTGAGCAGGTACCTTGCAGTAGTAGGTCAGGAACCGGGCCACCTCTTCCCGCAGGCTGTGGGTAGACCCAGAGAGACTGCATGGTGACCATGCCCAGGGACCTTTCCTTATTCAAGGTCTAGCCTACGGTCGTTTCCAAAGAGCAAGGCATCCAACCTCATGTCACAGGGCTACTGGCTGACGCCATCAACTCTCCAGGTGATGCAGACAATAGGTGTGAGAGTTTGGACGAGAACTCAGGCCTTCTGAATACAGGGAGGTGCTATTTCTACTACACCAGGCTCCCTCCTGAGGTGGTTTCACTCTAGACATTTTCTGGAAGTTGTTACCCAGAGAAATAGGGAGGTAGCCAACCAAGAATCTGGTGCCGGGGGTCCTTCCGTCCCTGAGAATAGGTGTCTGGGGGCCACGAGACTTTAGATCTAGAAATTACTTACAATGGTTGCCCTGACCAATCAGGATACTGCAGCAGGACATCCTCAATGAAGTTCATATCACTCTGACTCAACTGTTGACAAACAGAGCATGAGGACAGCCAGACCAGGGAAGACCAACCTGCCTCATCCTACTGCTAGGATGCGTATGGGTGTTTGCCGTACAACCTAGGGCCTTATGGAAGAATAGGGAAACATGCCACATGCCCCTTCATGAATGGAGCCCTCAATCTCCTTGTCATAGGTTACACAAAGAGAATTCACTGAGGAGTGTTGAATGACCTCCACAACCCTACACTTGGGCCAGAGTCTCCCTTGGCAGCCTACCCACCATATACCCATCCAGAGCACACCCCTAAACACAGCAAGCCAGGAGGTCAGAGGTGTTATTCAAGAAGCTGTTTCCCCACTCCCTTCCCTAAACTCCTAAGTCCCATTCCTGTATCTACCACATGCTAAGAAACAGTCTAGGGGGACTGGACCTGATGGTGGGTCCCAGCATGGCCCAAGACTTGGCTTACCCTTTCAGTCTTCAGATCAAGGCAGAGCTTATTCTCACTGATGCCAAGGTTAACGAAGCCCTGGAGATGGAAGGAATCGATCAGTCCACTTGCCCTGCCCTCTAGGGACCTCCTTAAACATTCCAGTAAGGACTCATCTTAGATTATTTCAAATGGAAATCTCACTGCCCCACGAGGCAGTTCACTCCATATCTAACAGCTTCAAGTGTTAGAAAAGTTGCCATAGATTCAAAAATCGTACAGCTTGCAATATCCCCCTTTAGAGCTACCCAGTACTTCTATCCCTGAGAGCAGGCACTGAGTTCTTACTATGTGCCAGGCCCTAGACTCAGTGCCTCATGCAGTGGCCTTACTTCTCATAACTCCTGAGAAAAAGGTTCTATTATGATCCTCACTTTAAGAGAGGGAGGCTCCGAAATGTGGACTGCCCCACTAGCCACATGACCTCGGGGACGGGCAGAACGCCATCTGCCTGGCCCCAGGACCTGCCTCATGCCCATCTCTGCTACTTCCATATCAATGTGAGGCCTCTTCGAGTTACTGGAGGAGATATGGTTCTTCAGGGTCCAGTGGAGATGCAGGACTCAGTTGGTCCCCAGAAAAAGCTGATGACCATTGACCACATATCACTTAGCTAGAAACAGAAAAGAAGGTATGATTTGGGCTGTCCTCCACCCTCTGGCTAGAGAGCTGTTGTGAATGGCTCCTGCTGGGAGCCTCTCACTGGCTCCCTATCCTAACTTCACCATCCTAACACCTCACAACTCTTGTCACGTCACTCATGTTCCCCAGTCTAGCCTCAGGAGCCTCATTTTCCCATCACTCCAAGCCCTTCCCACTTTAAAGCTTTCACACCTGCAGTTCCTCCTACCTGGAAGACCCCCCTCCCACCCCTACCACATGGTTGGCTGATTCAGCCTTTAAGACACCTCAGACCACCCAATCAGGCCTCCCTTTACTTCTCTCAGGTTGTTATTATCAATGTTCCTTTCCCCAATGCCAGACAATATTCAGCAACTAGACTCAGTTCCATGAGGGTGGGTTTGCTTAGCACTGTGACCACTGTGACCTAGTGGGCAAGAGCAGGGACTGAGGGAAAGCATGCAGAAGAGGGGGGCGGGAAGGACCCAGACACAGCTCTTAACTTTCTTGGCATTGTCACCTTGCTCCTGTGCCCATTCCCTTATCTCTAAGATGACAATAGTGTCATCTAGGAAGAGTGAGAGAGAGCCCAGTACTTGGCACAGGACTCAGTAAATCCTAGTGATCGGGGCCCTCGAGGAGGTGTCTCTCCCCACCCCCCATCCTCACCAAGGGGTTCTTGTCCTCATGGTATTTGTCTCCTTGGTACATCTTGTAGTCCTGGAAGCTGGCCCGGTATGATGCAGAGATTTCGATCCCACGGTTAGACAGGTGCTGGCTGACAAATGTCGCTTCGGGATCCTTCAGTTGGTGAACTGGCTGGTCAGGCTGCCCGGCTGATTGGGCCCCCTGCCCACCTCCGACATCCCCCCTCACATCCAGGGAAGGGTAAGACGGTTGGAGCCCCAGGCCACCCGGGGCCCCAGACTGTAGGAGATTGACCAACTGGGACATTAAATTGCCCGGGAGGGCTTCCTGCTCCCCGGTGGCCTGATGATGCCTTTGGTCCCCCAGCACCAGATCCTGCTGCTGGTGCCTGGTGGCCAACTGCATGATATGCTTCTCGATGGTCTGCTGCAAGTGCATCATCTCCATGGGCTGGGTGCGGGTGCCCTGGCTTCCGAGGCCCTGACCCCTCATCTGACCACAGGGCAGATGGAGGGTGTCTGATTGGTGACTCATGCTCTGGGCCTTTGTCTCGGCCTCAGCAGGCTGGCTGGAACCTGCAGATAGAGAAGGAGACCACGCACTGCAGCAAAGGAGACTCTCCTCGACCCTCAGGTTCAGGCCTGATCTCCGGCTCCTCACTGCCTCCTCCTACTTCCACGCATGGGGTACAGGCCCATGTCGGTTCAGGAAGAATTACCGACTCATTCAACGGCAATGCGTAAGTGGCCCCAAGCCCAGACACTGGAGCACTGTACTTCAATGACATTAAAATATGTCCTGAGAAAAAGCGTTAGGACCCACTTTGAGAAAAAGGGGAAACTGAACAGGTAGGCTCTGGGGACTCCACCCTGTGCCTCAATTAGAGCAATTCCTGCTTTACAGGGTTCTAAGAAAAAGGGATTTTGAAGACAGAGAGAGAGAGAGCTGGAGAGAGAGAGAGATGGAGAGACCCAAACACCTGGACACCCAGAAAATAAAAAGCCTCAGTAAATTATTCTGCTAGAACAGAGGTTAGTAAACTACTGCCCAAGGGCCAAATCCAGCTACCTCTTTTTGTAAATAGCTTAATGGGAACGCAGTCACATTTGTTGGTTTATGTATCACCTCTGGCTGCTTCTACGTCACAATGGCAGAGTGGAACAGCTGGGACACAGACCATATGGCTCACAATGTCTGAAATATTCATCATCTGGCCTTGTATGGAAAAAGTCTGCCATACCTTATCCTAGAACATCAGCCCTTCTTTTTATCTCTTTTTCCTAAGTTGGCCGTACCAGATATTCAAAGCTCGGTCCTTCCACTCCTCCCTTGTGTCCCTTCCTTATAAATACCTTCAACCTGCTCACTGGGACGGCCACCTTAGACATTCATCACTAGTAACCATGGGTGCGATACATGGTTCTTGAACTTCAGACTTCACCAGCATCACCTGGAGGACTTAGGACAGGGATGGCGAGGCCTCATTGCCAGACTTTCATTCAGTAGGTGGGGGCTGGGAATTTTTGGTTCTAATGAGTTCCTGAGACTCTGCTTTGAGAACTTCTAACATTCAAACCACCCTTTCCTCTGAAGAGAAGTCAAAATGATGGGTAGGACCTAAGAAAGAAACACCTTTTTAAAGCCTCAAAGAACCCAAATACTGGACACTCTGCCCAACCTCTTCCGACCATGTTCAGTCAGCTTGTGATATTCCCAGAGCAACTAGTACTTCCCCTGAATGACACTTAATACAGTTCCTTGTTTAGGGTCTCCCCAGGGCAGCCTTCATCACGATATCGTTAGCACAGTGCCCAGCACCTAGCTAACTAGTAGGAGAGGCACAACCACGGGGATATTGCCGAGTCCATGAAGACAGGAGCCCTAACTGAGGACTTGGCTATAGAAGATGGAGCAATGACCAGATGCAGCCACAGGACAAAGTCGTACCAAGTCTTGACTTAGGGTGCCAACCTCTCATCAACACTGATACAAAGCACTTCACTCACCAGAATTAGGAACATGCATACCGTTTAGAAAGAAATGGAACAAACATAAGCCCTCATGTCTAGGCTAACCCTTTGTTCCACAAGCAAAAGCTTTGTTGTGGCCCAAACTCCCTCCCTTAAAAGTAGGAAGGTCATTTTAATGGGGCTCTCCACCCTGCAGGTAGGTAGGTCATGCTGTCCTTCCGGATACAGACATCCCCCCAATTTAGGATGGTTCAACTTATGATTTTTTTTTTTTTAACTTTACAATGGTGCAAAAATTATATGCATTCAGTAGACACTGTACTTGGAATTTTGCTTTTGTTTTTTTTAAAGATTTTATTTATTGGGCGCCTGGGTGGCTCAGTTGGTTAAGCGACTGCCTTCGGCTCAGGTCATGATCCTGGAGTCCCGGGATCGAGTCCTGCATCGGGCTCCCTGCTCCGCGGGGAGTCTGCTTCTCCCTCTCCCACTCCCCGTTTGTGTTCCCTCTCTCGTTGTGTCTCCCTCTGTCAAATAAATAAATAAAATCTTTAAAAAAAAAAAGATTTTATTTATTTATTTGACAGAGAGAGACACAGCGAGAGAGGGAACACAAGCAGGGAGAGTGGGA